>NC_138081.1:6821400-7288900 GCF_964212035.1 Myotis nattereri
GAATAGGCAATATTTACTTTTATGATACTGATGTATGAAACAGAACTTCATTCTGCAGTAAATTTATTAGACTTTGACATTTGCCACGTGCCTCACTTATGAGAAACTCACCGTCAGATAGCCATTTTGAGGTAGGATCAAAAATCAGGCATAAAGACAGTAAGAAACACCCTTTAAGTTTACCAACTGCATTGAGCTTCTATGAGAATTATAGGAAGAGCACGTGAAGGGCACAGGCAAAATGAGACGCTGAAGATTGTTATGACAATTGATGTGCTGTCTTCCCATGGACAAACAAACATCTGCATCAGAAGTTCTATTGCTCTTACATGTTGGCAGTGTAATGCGCAGAGCTCTGGCAAGGAAGTGGGGATGTTTAGGTGATGGAAGCAGGTACTAATACTAACATAGGGAGAGAACCGATCCGTAGTTTCCTCACTCGTGAAATGAGAATGCTAGAACAGGGATTCTCCAAGGACTTCTGGTTCGAAAATGCTTTAATTCTAGGAAAGAGCATACAAATCAATACTGCTGTAGGTTCAAGAGCGAGATAGGTCAGGGAGTGGTTGCTTCTAGCCTGGAGAACAATGTATGAACCACACCACTTGGGTCTTGTGTACATTTTTGCTCAAGTTTTTATATTATATATAAACGCCTAAGCGACTGAATGATCAAAAGAGTGAATGACCAGTTGACTGGCCGCTATGACATGCACTGACCACCAGGGGCAAACGCTCAACGCAGGAGCTGCCCCCTGGTGGTCAGTGTGCTCCCACAGTGGGAGCACCGCTCAGCTGACTGATGGGCACCAGACACCTGGGCTCATGACTGGAGCAGCTGCAGTGGAAGGAGCCTCTCCCACCTCTGCGGCAGTGCTGCCACTACCACCAAGCTGGAGCTGCCCAGCGCCTGGCCCTGGCTCGGGCTCCTTCCCGGTCCACCTGCTGCTTCCTGCACTACTACATCCCTCAGGTCAAAACCAGCAGTCCAATATCGCCCCAGGGGCCCCGGATTGTGAGAGGGCACAGGCAGGCTGAGGGACCCCACCAGTACATGATATCTCTATTTTATTGACTTCAGAGAGGAAGGGGGAGGGAGGGAGAGAGAGAGAAACATCAATGATGAGAGAGAATCATTGATTGGCTGCCTTCTGCAGGCCCCTTACTGGGGAATTGAGCCCGCAACCTGGGCTTGTGCCCTTGACTGGAATTGAACCCAGACTCGCTGGCCAGTGCTCTATCCAACTGAACCAAAAGAGCTAGGGCTGAAAGCAACAATCTTAAAATAATGCTGCTTTTTCACACATATTGTTTATCAATCTCTCTGATGTTTTTCATCACCCTCTTGTTCCCTACAGAGAATTCCAAAAATCCACCTTTCCTTGGAATTTCAACCTCTCTGCAACGCTCTCTTCCTGTGGAGAGCAATGCAGGAAGTGTCTGCAATTTCTACAGTGCCTCTGCTCCAGCCAACAGTTCACCATGGCTCCTGCCATCAGCCTCTGGCGCCTCTTTCCAACCTCTCATGGGTGGTGCCCACTTTTACCAACATTCTTGCACAACCATGTTGTCTCAAATTCCTGGCCAGAGCCCAATCTCCATTCCAGCTGCTTCCAATCCGAAAGTTTTTGAGTGGGCTCTTACAGGAGACACTGAAAAGAAGTCATCATCACTCAGAAACTTCACTGTGACTGTCACTGACCAGGACACAACTGTCTCCTCTATGTCTCTGGCGTCCCAGTGTGATAAACACTCAGATGCCTATAATATGGCCCCTCAGTATCCATCACTTTCTGTCAACCTTGTTCAGGGGGCACCCATTCAGGGACAGAGCCTGTCACATCCCTACCAGGTGGGAAATCATGTGTGTTACTACAATCAAGGCACAATGGACCCTCTGCTCTCTGAAGAGGGTGGTCCCTACCTGCAGTCCTATGGCTCTGTGTCTTACACAGAGAGCAGGGCCTCTGTCCCTGACCCAGGGATGGTCATGGTGCTAAAGGAGGCTCAGTCCACAAGTATGATACCACCAGCCTCCACCTGTGGAATCTGCTACTCTGTGCCTCCTCATCCCATCACACAGACAGGTTTTCAAGGTGAGTCCAAACAGTCACAAGGAAGAGGAATAAGGTCAGCATTCAAAACTAGGGTCAATCTGCAGCTGTGAAGTGGTGAGTCCTCAGACAGGTAGAATGTAAGTCCTGTGACTTTCACCACTACCACCCTCAGTCAATGCCCCCCATTGTCAGACTCCTTATGAGGACACCTGACAGAGGTGGGAAGGTGGGAAACTAACAGCCATGGATGCTCCATGTAGGAGAACTCCAAGAGCATACCAAGGGACACCACACTTTCCACTGCCCTGCCTGATGAGTCCTCCTGTACTACAATGCCGCAAGAAACTCCCTTGATTTATTGTTTTAGTCTCTTTCTGAGGCCTTTCAGTACATTATTGTGATAGTGCCCATTGAACGTTCCATCACTTCCTGAGTTGACACCTGGATTTAGGATCATGTGTTCCAACATCTTGTCCAAAGCAAACAGGCCATTATCTCCCCTTGCTTATAGACTTGGTCAGGAAGAGCTCCATTCCCTGTCTTAGTCCTTGGTATGAAGTGTTTTCATTCACTCAGGAAAGTAGAGAGAATTACAAGGGTTCCATATGAGAATGAGAAACATTTCTTAAAAATCACTTTTATTTTTTATTTGACTTATAACAACCCTGTGAAATGCAAAGAAAATCCTTTAAAAAAATGACATCAAATGGTCACCATGAAGAACCAGAACAGTTGCCTTTTATCTCCTAGCACACGATGCTGTTCATGATCCTGCAAAAGAGCTTGTAGGGATGCCTTTCCCACTGTTGGAAGGCACATGATTGTTGCAATGGTGGTGCTGAGGGAGCATCTTATTGCCAGGGACTGACCGACTTCCCCTTGATTCCATTGTAGTGATGGAGACTTCCCTGGCATTGCAACTTCCAGGCCAACTATTTTATTTACCACCTACTCAAGAATTCCTCAAGTCCGGCAGTAACAGACATATCCAGGTACTTGAGAGTTATCCACCACCTCAGAGTGGGGACATGTCAATGGCACCCCTCGTCCAGAGTCCTAGTCACCTCCTGGCACTGCCTCCAGCTCCAAGCCAGGAACAGAAAGAGAATAAGAATGTGGAGAATATTAAAACCAAGCTTCCCAAGCACCTGAATGGGTACCAGTTCCCAACAGAAAGCGAAGCTGCTCCACTGCTCCCTTTAGAAGCCCCTGACATTCCACAGGTGCTGGCCTGCACTGATCCCATTGGCCAAGAGGAGCAGCCTGGTTGTGACAACTCTGGTTTGGGAAAGAACAGCCTGAGTCTTAAGGACCAAGGGACACTTGAAAATGGGACTGAATCTAATGACAGTTTTGCAGACATCGACACCCTGGTGGAGGGTATTCACCTTCCACAGGTCTTAACTTCCTTGGATGACCTTGATCAGCCCCAAGGACCCAAGGTGATCAAAACCAAAGACACCAGGGGCCTCACGTTGCACGAAGTGCAGAAAAAGTCAAGTGTCAGAAAGACGCGCTCTGATCAAGGCAGGAAGATCAAACACAAAGCCTCTGAGTCTATCAGTGATGCTCCCAAGGCCAAGATCAAGCCCGAGAGCCCAGATTGTGTGTTTGTGGGAGAACTGGTTCCTTGCAATGCTGCAGCTGGTGGCAGGGCTCCTTCGAACATGGCCAAGCATTCTAACAGCAAACCTCAGAAAGCTGCAGCCAGCAGGACCAGCAATACGAAGAGACATGGGCAGGAAAACGCCAAAAGAAACAAGGAACACTACTCCAAGAGAGCTGAGGAGAGGAAGCAGTCAGGGAACAAAGTCAAGGCCGAGGAGAAGCCAGCCATTCCCAAGATGAAGAGGAAGAAAAGTCATCCTGAGTTGCCACAAGAGGCCATCAAAAAGCCTCGCAGCAGCCTCGGTATGCACATGCTGGAGTCTGTGCAGGTTTTCCATGCACTGGGCAAGAAGAGGGATGAGAAAGCTGACCTGTCTTCCTTGCGGGCCCTGGGAAACTCAAGCAACCCCAAAGGCCCCCAGCCACGCCCAGCTACCAAACCATGGCTGGTTTCTCCCCGCGAGGGCAAAGGTCCTGTGAAAACTCAAGTCAATCCCCAAAAACCATATGCAAGTGCTGACAAAGGGGCTCCACCTCCATCCCAGGACAAGCTGCCTTCTCCCGGGAAGGTCAAGCTGGTGCCATTGGTTTTTCCAACCATGGACAAGCCTCAAGCTCGACCTGTTCCTCGCAGGCCACAGTCTCTGGCATCATGTCGGCCTGCTGTGACCAACCCTGCCAAGCCTGCTGCAGTCAATGCATCCCTGCCAACTCCTGCATCTTTGATAGGCCCTGCCAAATCAGCTCAGCCAGTATCATCCAACTCAGCTGGAGCAGGTTTGAACAACCGCGACTGCCCTAGTGTCCCTCCGCCTCCTGCTTCTAGGCCTGGGACCTACAAAGCCTCATCTTGTGCTTCTTTCCAGCGGGAGCCTGTTCACTCTGCTGTGAGCCAGCCCCGGGCTCCGCTCAAGCCTCACAACCACTATCTACTCCAGGATTTCGCCCTCCAACCAATTCCGTGGAGGAAATCTGAGGTTCGGGGGCCAGTCATGTCAACACCCATCACCAATGAGCAGAGGCCAGATCGAGAGGCCATGAAGAGGAAGGCTCAACTAGAGCGTGAGAATGCTGCCAAATTGGGGGAAATGCAGCATTTCATTGACAGGGAAAAAGAAATGGACATTTCTCTGTACTATGGCTATGTGATGTAGGAGATGCTGGGAGTACTGGTGCTTTTGTGTACCTGCTGTTTTTCCATAGATAGATAGATAGATAGATAGATAGATAGATAGATAGACAATAGAGAGATAGATAGATCATACATAGATAGATAGGTAGATGGATAGATGGATAGATAGATAGATAGATAGATAGAAATTTCTCAATCTTGGTATATTTTATAACGTAATAAAATTGAATAAGTATTATAAATTAGCATTTAATAATAAAGAAGTATTTTGTGTTTTGAGATGCTGTTAACTGTGCTCTTTCTTTGGTGGGTATGAGGATCAAAGGCTGCACGATAAGGAAAGAACTGGAAGTTGGATCGGTGAATGAGGGTCAGGGGGTAAGCACCGTGGGAAGAAAGGAACTTGGGCCATGGCCAGAAAGGCCAAAAGCGGGGAGAGGTTATGGATCTATAAAGAGAAGCAGGAGGTGGGTGTATGGCAGAAGTGAGAAGCAGGATCTGAGATGAGTGCTAAAAGAGGAAAATTTGAATAGAGTTGAGAGGGCAGAAGCTGAGTCTAGGTTGACCAGGAGCAATGTAAAAAGTCTCTTGGGAAGTTGGCCTTATGTCTCATGACCACTAGATAAGTATTTCAGAAAACAGATTCGGGACACATTTCCTATGGGTTGGGTTGCCTTATGCATATATGATTGCAGTTGGGGAAAGTGAGAACAAATTAGGGGAATCTACCAGATGAGTGGCAAGGGCTTAGAGTTATCCTGGGGAAGCTGATAACAGGGGCCTACAGAAGTGAATGTCTGCAGTAGGAGGCCCACCCAGGACAGGACGTGGGAAATAAATGATCATTGACTGCACACCTAGGTCCAGGCCCATGAGTACACCACTTCAGTTAACCTTCACAACATGCAAGGCCAGTATCCCTGTGTCACTTTACCGGAGAGGTTCAGTAATGGGCTGAGGTCACACTGCATGCAGTAGAGTGAAGCCTCCATTGGAGGCCTGTCTCTGAAGGCTTCAGTATTTGTAAGTGGCCATAGGTCGCCCACCTGGCTTTCAGAACACAGCATCCAGAGCTTACTGGTGCATGAGATCAAACGTCAGATGAAGCCTAAACATTAACTTGAAGGGCAAGCTAGGGCCTGCTGCATGAGCCCAGGCTGCACATGCCGCCTTGTCTAAACACCACCATCAACTGAGCAAAGCCCAAGAGAAAAATCCCGGGAAGCATCCATGTCCACTGGCAAGAGCAATAGGCACACTGGGTCTCAGGTGAGAGCCCCCTCACTGCAGTAGCTGGGGATTCCCATGATTTCCATGGGAATACTGAAAAGAAGAGACTGGTCTGGACTGCAGATATTTAGCTCGTAGTGTTAGTCTCATATTACATATTAGCATCAGAAATTTGGCAATGTAATTCAGGATTCCAAGAGGGAAAGCCTTGAAAAAATTTATAATTTTAAGCCATATCTCTACACTGCAACACTTCCCACAATTTCTTCTCAGGTAAGAATGCACCATCTTTGAAAAAACTCTTCTTATCTAATAATAGACAAACATGGTAATTGACCATACCTCCGCTCTACTTCCCATTGGCTAATCAGGGCGATATGCAAATTATCTGCCAACAAAGATAGCGGCTGGCAGCCAGGCAGCTGAAGGGAACATGAGGCTTGCTTGCTCCAGTGATGGAGCTAGCCAAGGTTCCCAGGCTGCTGCAGCCGGGCTCTGAGCTCCAGTCTAAGCAACAATGTTGCACTTATAGAAGCTAAACAAACCCCAGGTACCTGCTTTCAGCCAGCTGGCCTAGGAGCTGGAGCCGCAACAAAGTTTCAATTACAGAAGGTAAATAAATCCCAGAATAAACAGAAAAAAAGAAAAAAAGGAGTGACTGGGAGCTTCAGTTGCAGGCTTGGCCCGCCTGAAAACAGCCCTCAGCCCCTCATCCAGGCTGGCCAGGCACACCAGTGGGGACCCCCACATTAAAGGGGGTGCAGGCAGCCTGAAAACAGCCCTCAGCCCCTCATCCAAGCTGGCCAGGCACCCAAATGGAAACCCCCACCCTGAAGGGGGTGCGGGCAGTCTGAAAACAGCCATCAGCCACTCATCCAGGCTGGCCAGGCACCCCAGTGGGGACCCCCACTCAAAAGGGGGTGCGAACAACCTGAAAACAGCCATCAGCCCCTCACCCAGTCTGGCCAGGCACCCAAGCTGGACCCCCACCCTGATCCGGGACACCAGTTAGGGCAAACCAGCCGGCCCCCACCCATGCACCAGGCCTCTATCCTATATAGCAGGGGTCCTCAAACTTTTTCAACAGGGGGCTAGTTCACTGTCCCTCAGACCATTGGAGGGCCAGAGTGTAGTTTAAAAAAAACACTATGAGCAAATTCCTATGCACACTGCACATATCTTATTTTGAAGTAAAAGAATGAAGCGGGAACAATTACAATATTTGTATTTGCATGTGGCCCACAGGCCGTGGTTTGAGGACCCCTGCTATATAGTAAAAGGGTAATATGCAAACTGACCCTTACAGCAGAAGGACTGGGAATGACTGGTCACTATGACACACACTGACCACCAGGGGGCAGACGCTCAACGCAGGAGCTGCCCGCTGGTGGTCAGTGCGCTCTCCCAGGGGGAGCTCTGCTCAGCCACAAGCCAGGCTGATGGCTGCCAGCACAGCGGTGGTGGTGGGAGCCTCTCCTGCCTCCTCAGCAGCGCTAAGGATGTCCGACTGCAGCTTAGGTCTGCTTCCCGCTGGCAAGTGGACATCTCCCGAGGGCTGCCAGGCTGCCAGAGGGATGTCTGATTGCCATCTTAGTCCCAGTCCCCCAGGGAGCAGGCCTCAGCCAGCAGGTGGTCATCCGCCAAGGGGTCCCAGACTGAGAGAGGGCACTGGCCGGGCTGAGGGGACCGCCCACCCAAGTGCACAAATTTTTGTGCACCGGGCCTCTAGTATCTCATAAGATGAAATGTTGGCCTATAAATGAAAAATGTGGCTTTGGAGATTCCATCTGTAGGAGCTATCTTCTTCTGGCTTCTTGGCCTCTTGGGTCACACACTTCATACACAATGGAAGTAAAAAGCCCAAGGTGGATTGATCCAGGCACCCTAAAAGCTTACCATCAAGAGAAACTACTAGATTCATTGACTTCCTCCCCCAAGCCAGCTTAATCCATAGATAGCATGGGGTAAAGTAGGTTTACAGTTGAGTATGGGAAACACAGACTTTATGGTTGTATGATTATTTATACATAATTGTACTATTTTCCACACACACAACTGTAAACCTACTTTTCCCCACCCTGTGGAAGCCTGGGTTAGCAACACAGCACTGTCTTCTCACAGTCACAAGAGGGCTAGTGAGAAAAGCACTAACCAGGGGAAGAACAACAGAGGCACCCAGGCCACACTGGGCTGACTGTACACATCTGTCCCTTTTGTTTGTGTGCACAGCATAACTCACCACAGTGTCCTTTTTCACAGGCCCCTTTTTAAGTTTCTCCACAAAATCCATCAGATCAAGCTAGTTCATGATGCTTCAAGATAAACGCCTCAAGGGAGAAATATGCAATATGTCTTACCATGGTGGAATCTTTGAAAATAAGACTAGGGTGCTGCTGGGAATGCAGACTGGTGCAATCACTGTGAAAAACACTAAAGATATTCCTCAAAAAATAAAAGGATAGAACTTTCATTTGACCTAGTGATCCCATTTCTAGGAATAAATCCTAAGAAACCAGAAACACCAATCAAAAAGAATATATGCCCACCTATGTTCAAAGCAGCACAAATTAAAGTAGCTAAGATTTGGAAAACAGCCCAAGTCCCCATGAGCAGATGAGTGGATAAAACAGCAGTGGTACATTTACACAATGAAATACTATGCGGCTGTAAAAAAAGAAAGAACTCTTACCATTTGCAAAGCATGGATAGACCTGGAGAGTATTATGCTAAGCTCAATAAGCCAGAGAAAGAAAGGCATTACATAATCTCACTCATATGTGGAATCTAATGAACTAAATAAACTGATGAGCAAAGTAGACCTAGAGATATAGAAGCATGGAACGGATTGACAAAATTTAGAGGGAAGGTGGGGGTGTGGGTGCGGTGTGATGAACTGGGGAACTTGTATGCATGTATGCATAGCCCATGGACACAGAAAATGGAGTGGTGAAGGTAGAAGGCGGGATGGCAAGAGTGGGGTGGGTGGAGGGGTTCCATGGAGGGAAAGACAAAATAGAAAATAAAGGTGACATCTCTAATACAACAATAAAGATGAATAAATAAATAAAAAGTACGACTAGGAAAAAAACAAATGAACAAAACCAGAGCATTGACACACAGCATAACGACAATCTCTGTTCTGCAAACACACCAATGATTTATATAATTGAGCTAATATGACATAAAAGAAAATGAAAATATATTGAAGATTATACCTGTAGTGAGCAAAATGCCTTGCATTTGTTGCACTAGATAAGTTGTGTATACATGTAAATTGTCTGTTGTCTTAATACAAAATGAGACCAAAATGTGTCAACATCTTTTCCACTGAACCTAAAATATCCACATGAATGTTTTTGTCCTGTACAATTTCACTTTGCCTGTCACCTAGTCTCCAAGAATGTCCTTGTCTTTCTCTAACTAGTCTCCTCCTCACTTTTGCCTGGCCGTGCACCCAAGCATGGCAGACAGAGAATCCTGGAGGCCCAAAGTTCTACAGCGCCTGTTGCAAAGGGGGAGGAGACTGCAGTAACTGCCACACTGGATCCACTTTATGAGAGAAGGAAAACGGAAAACATCGTGAAGGCCTCTCCCGTATAATACAGCAGGATGCCTACATGGCCCAAGGAACCAGAGAGAGCAAATTACGGGCAGAAGAAGTGCAACCAAAGGCTGGAAGAGGAAAGGTTTGCAGTCAGCTGACACCTAGCTCTGTGGTCGTTGCTTGTAATGGACAGAGCCCATTGGGGGAAGCGTCAGACACTACAAAGAAGACCCTGCTGCTGGAAGTGGACAGGGAGTAACATTCAGGAGTGTCAGAATGCAAGATCAAAGCTTCTCTACAAACAATGCCTACAATGAAGAAGGAGAAAAAATGAGAGTGGTAGGAGATGCTAGTCAACCTAGCCTGGCCCTGCCCAGCCCTGGGGAGGTAGGATTCAAGGAGAAGAAACTACAAAAAAAGAGCCCTGGACCACATCATTCTGCACAAAATACACTCAAGAAACTTCATTTTACTGGTCAACCAACGGACAGAGAGAGCTCCTTAATCCCTCCCCTTGCTCCTCAAAAGCCACAGTAAATTCACTTATGACATGGACTGGTATGATTTCAGAACAACTGTAAGTGTGCAACCTAGATGCCCCTTTCCATTCTCTCTAAGATAGTAGCAATATAGATAATGGTAAACATGTTATACAATATAATATGGAGAATATAAGCAACTAGTAGTTAATTATATTCATGAAAGTCTATAACAAACATTGAGATTATTTCCCTAGCATAAGAGCCTGGGGAAAGTGAGACTATCACAGCTGTATTGTCATCTCGCCCATCTGTCCTGAGAGCTCAGCCATGCAGGTGTTGGTTTAGCTCCGCTACCACTCCCTCCATCCAATCCTGTCTTCTTGGGAACCTGACTTCCCGATTGGCTCTCTCATCCCTTTAAACTGCCTGCTTTGTGACATCATTCTCCCACCAAACCTACCACCACCTGGTAGAATCTTGGGGTGTCCATGGAGTTGTCTGTAAATAAATTTGGATCATCGCAACTGACCAGTGACCAGTAACTGGTGACCAGTGACCAGTGGCCAGTATGACCAGTGACCTTCGTACTGGACACACGTGTTCTTTGGCTTCAGCCACTGAGACATCCTCATCCCTTGCATCTAAAGTTGATATTTGCTCTTCTTCTCTGACCATGTCAGGTAAGGAGAGAACCTTTTTAAAGTTTTTCATTAGATGTTTGCCCCTAAATTTAGCAATAGAGTCAAAAGAGCAGAGAATAATTTGGGGAAATAGTGATTGAGAAGTCTGCAGACCTAATTTCAGTTGAGATTTTGACATCTACTAGCAATGTGACTTTGGACAAGTCATTGACTCTCTCACAAAATCTGTTTTGTCGTCATCTGCTACATTCGGATGTTAGATTGGCTGTGGACTCTAACCCCTTCCTTTTCTAATATGGAGTTTTAAAGAACACTCCTGTTGACAATGAAATCAAGACTTCTTGATAGTGTTTCAACAGCAATAGGAAGAAAACCTAAGTCATGGAGAAAACTAGCAATACATACATATATAGATATATGATGTCTCATGTGTAATGATCTCCCACCACCAAGGTTTCAAGTTTAGTATTTTAAATTGAGTGCTGTTCCAAAGGTAATATTCATGTGGTTTTGGAGTTTGCTATCCAAAGTAGGATAACAGAGGAAATAGGGAGAGAGGATGGAGAGTACTGGGCTCTAAGAAGGCAAGTATTTCAATGTAAAAAAATTAGAACATTTTTCATCAGCACAGGCCTACAGGAACCAAGAGGGAGGAAAAAACACAACCGAGAAGGAGGGAAAAGTATAAAAATTAACAAGGAGAGCGTGAAAGAGCTCATGAGAACAAAAGGTAGTTTGGAATGGAATATTGGAGGGAACCAAAGATTTTAAATAAAAGCAGAAAGAGTAGAGGGTGAAATCAGCTCGGACTAGGGCAAAGTAATGTGGATCTCAGCAAATGCTTGCATTGATAGAATAGGAAAGAAAGTAAGGCTGGGGTAGGGTACCACTAGCCAAAGCCGTGTATCAACACAATCCTATTCAGTTGCCTGTTTTCTTATTGCCTCTCTGAACACAGATGGCATGTGACAGTTTGCAATATAAACATTTAAAAACGTGTTTCAGAAATGATGTTTCTTATATACAAGAAACTAAGAAAGGCGATTATCTAGAGCCGTGGTCGGCAAACTGCGCCTGGCGAGCCACATGCGGCTCTTTGGCCCCTTGAGTGTGGCTCTTCCTTAGCCTTAGGAGTACCCTAATTAAGTTAATAACAATGTACCTACCTATATAGTTTAAGTTTAAAATATTTGTCTCTCAAAAGAAATTTCAATCGTGGTACTGTTGATATTTGGATCTGTTGACTAATGAGTTTGCCGACCACTGATTTAGGGCATTGGAAATAACAGAATTTTCAGTGTTTCAATTCATTCTGATTTTTAAACTATGACAATGTTTCGTCTAGTAAACGAAATAATTTAAGACCTAACAGAAAGATATGTCCTAAATAGAATCAGAAAGAATACACCCTTTGTGTGATTAGTATGTTCGAAGTCAAAGATGCTCTTCATCTTCAAAGTTATTTTCTTCCTAACGCAGACAGCACGCTGATACACAGCCATTGCCTCATTTCAGGTCAGAGCTGCTTAAGGAAAACAAGAGAGCATCAAGCCCCGCTTCGCTAATTTCATATTTCTCACAAAACAATTGTTTAGATTCTCTTGGGGATTCCTATATTAATGTGTGTTTTTTAAATTGAAATCTATTGATGATGGTTTTAAGACTTTGGGTACGACATCCTTTCCTGGATTGAAGATGATGACAATCTAGGTTTTAAGATAAATATAAAAACCTTCATGATACATTTCAACTGTTCTCTTCTCTTTGTTTTAAGGCTATTTTAATTGAAATACAAATATCTAATATACTAAGTATTTCTTATTTACTGGGGTATAGTCAGAGAAACACAAATGATTACAATAATGGAATTCCTTTACATTTACTTTGCTCTCCGCTTTAAACTAGTATTTACTGAACTATTGGTCTGCATTTATGGGAGGCACATATACATCAACAGTGGTTGCAGTGTGCTGCTTGTTATGCATTTTCTACTGATAGATCTCCTCTGTCCATATGTACTGGCTAAGAACTTACTCAAAATCACCTATTGTGGGTTGTTTCTGGTTAACAGTATTCACTACAATAGAATAGGCAATATTTACTTTTATGATACTGATGTATGAAACAGAACTTCATTCTGCAGTAAATTTATTAGACTTTGACATTTGCCACGTGCCTCACTTATGAGAAACTCACCGTCAGATAGCCATTTTGAGGTAGGATCAAAAATCAGGCATAAAGACAGTAAGAAACACCCTTTAAGTTTACCAACTGCATTGAGCTTCTATGAGAATTATAGGAAGAGCACGTGAAGGGCACAGGCAAAATGAGACGCTGAAGATTGTTATGACAATTGATGTGCTGTCTTCCCATGGACAAACAAACATCTGCATCAGAAGTTCTATTGCTCTTACATGTTGGCAGTGTAATGCGCAGAGCTCTGGCAAGGAAGTGGGGATGTTTAGGTGATGGAAGCAGGTACTAATACTAACATAGGGAGAGAACCGATCCGTAGTTTCCTCACTCGTGAAATGAGAATGCTAGAACAGGGATTCTCCAAGGACTTCTGGTTCGAAAATGCTTTAATTCTAGGAAAGAGCATACAAATCAATACTGCTGTAGGTTCAAGAGCGAGATAGGTCAGGGAGTGGTTGCTTCTAGCCTGGAGAACAATGTATGAACCACACCACTTGGGTCTTGTGTACATTTTTGCTCAAGTTTTTATATTATATATAAACGCCTAAGCGACTGAATGATCAAAAGAGTGAATGACCAGTTGACTGGCCGCTATGACATGCACTGACCACCAGGGGCAAACGCTCAACGCAGGAGCTGCCCCCTGGTGGTCAGTGTGCTCCCACAGTGGGAGCACCGCTCAGCTGACTGATGGGCACCAGACACCTGGGCTCATGACTGGAGCAGCTGCAGTGGAAGGAGCCTCTCCCACCTCTGCGGCAGTGCTGCCACTACCACCAAGCTGGAGCTGCCCAGCGCCGGGCCCTGGCTCGGGCTCCTTCCCGGTCCACCTGCTGCTTCCTGCACTACTACATCCCTCAGGTCAAAACCAGCAGTCCAATATCGCCCCAGGGGCCCCGGATTGTGAGAGGGCACAGGCAGGCTGAGGGACCCCACCAGTACATGATATCTCTATTTTATTGACTTCAGAGAGGAAGGGGGAGGGAGGGAGAGAGAGAGAAACATCAATGATGAGAGAGAATCATTGATTGGCTGCCTTCTGCAGGCCCCTTACTGGGGAATTGAGCCCGCAACCTGGGCTTGTGCCCTTGACTGGAATTGAACCCAGACTCGCTGGCCAGTGCTCTATCCAACTGAACCAAAAGAGCTAGGGCTGAAAGCAACAATCTTAAAATAATGCTGCTTTTTCACACATATTGTTTATCAATCTCTCTGATGTTTTTCATCACCCTCTTGTTCCCTACAGAGAATTCCAAAAATCCACCTTTCCTTGGAATTTCAACCTCTCTGCAACGCTCTCTTCCTGTGGAGAGCAATGCAGGAAGTGTCTGCAATTTCTACAGTGCCTCTGCTCCAGCCAACAGTTCACCATGGCTCCTGCCATCAGCCTCTGGCGCCTCTTTCCAACCTCTCATGGGTGGTGCCCACTTTTACCAACATTCTTGCACAACCATGTTGTCTCAAATTCCTGGCCAGAGCCCAATCTCCATTCCAGCTGCTTCCAATCCGAAAGTTTTTGAGTGGGCTCTTACAGGAGACACTGAAAAGAAGTCATCATCACTCAGAAACTTCACTGTGACTGTCACTGACCAGGACACAACTGTCTCCTCTATGTCTCTGGCGTCCCAGTGTGATAAACACTCAGATGCCTATAATATGGCCCCTCAGTATCCATCACTTTCTGTCAACCTTGTTCAGGGGGCACCCATTCAGGGACAGAGCCTGTCACATCCCTACCAGGTGGGAAATCATGTGTGTTACTACAATCAAGGCACAATGGACCCTCTGCTCTCTGAAGAGGGTGGTCCCTACCTGCAGTCCTATGGCTCTGTGTCTTACACAGAGAGCAGGGCCTCTGCCCCTGACCCAGGGATGGTCATGGTGCTAAAGGAGGCTCAGTCCACAAGTATGATACCACCAGCCTCCACCTGTGGAATCTGCTACTCTGTGCCTCCTCATCCCATCACACAGACAGGTTTTCAAGGTGAGTCCAAACAGTCACAAGGAAGAGGAATAAGGTCAGCATTCAAAACTAGGGTCAATCTGCAGCTGTGAAGTGGTGAGTCCTCAGACAGGTAGAATGTAAGTCCTGTGACTTTCACCACTACCACCCTCAGTCAATGCCCCCCATTGTCAGACTCCTTATGAGGACACCTGACAGAGGTGGGAAGGTGGGAAACTAACAGCCATGGATGCTCCATGTAGGAGAACTCCAAGAGCATACCAAGGGACACCACACTTTCCACTGCCCTGCCTGATGAGTCCTCCTGTACTACAATGCCGCAAGAAACTCCCTTGATTTATTGTTTTAGTCTCTTTCTGAGGCCTTTCAGTACATTATTGTGATAGTGCCCATTGAACGTTCCATCACTTCCTGAGTTGACACCTGGATTTAGGATCATGTGTTCCAACATCTTGTCCAAAGCAAACAGGCCATTATCTCCCCTTGCTTATAGACTTGGTCAGGAAGAGCTCCATTCCCTGTCTTAGTCCTTGGTATGAAGTGTTTTCATTCACTCAGGAAAGTAGAGAGAATTACAAGGGTTCCATATGAGAATGAGAAACATTTCTTAAAAATCACTTTTATTTTTTATTTGACTTATAACAACCCTGTGAAATGCAAAGAAAATCCTTTAAAAAAATGACATCAAATGGTCACCATGAAGAACCAGAACAGTTGCCTTTTATCTCCTAGCACACGATGCTGTTCATGATCCTGCAAAAGAGCTTGTAGGGATGCCTTTCCCACTGTTGGAAGGCACATGATTGTTGCAATGGTGGTGCTGAGGGAGCATCTTATTGCCAGGGACTGACCGACTTCCCCTTGATTCCATTGTAGTGATGGAGACTTCCCTGGCATTGCAACTTCCAGGCCAACTATTTTATTTACCACCTACTCAAGAATTCCTCAAGTCCGGCAGTAACAGACATATCCAGGTACTTGAGAGTTATCCACCACCTCAGAGTGGGGACATGTCAATGGCACCCCTCGTCCAGAGTCCTAGTCACCTCCTGGCACTGCCTCCAGCTCCAAGCCAGGAACAGAAAGAGAATAAGAATGTGGAGAATATTAAAACCAAGCTTCCCAAGCACCTGAATGGGTACCAGTTCCCAACAGAAAGCGAAGCTGCTCCACTGCTCCCTTTAGAAGCCCCTGACATTCCACAGGTGCTGGCCTGCACTGATCCCATTGGCCAAGAGGAGCAGCCTGGTTGTGACAACTCTGGTTTGGGAAAGAACAGCCTGAGTCTTAAGGACCAAGGGACACTTGAAAATGGGACTGAATCTAATGACAGTTTTGCAGACATCGACACCCTGGTGGAGGGTATTCACCTTCCACAGGTCTTAACTTCCTTGGATGACCTTGATCAGCCCCAAGGACCCAAGGTGATCAAAACCAAAGACACCAGGGGCCTCACGTTGCACGAAGTGCAGAAAAAGTCAAGTGTCAGAAAGACGCGCTCTGATCAAGGCAGGAAGATCAAACACAAAGCCTCTGAGTCTATCAGTGATGCTCCCAAGGCCAAGATCAAGCCCGAGAGCCCAGATTGTGTGTTTGTGGGAGAACTGGTTCCTTGCAATGCTGCAGCTGGTGGCAGGGCTCCTTCGAACATGGCCAAGCATTCTAACAGCAAACCTCAGAAAGCTGCAGCCAGCAGGACCAGCAATACGAAGAGACATGGGCAGGAAAACGCCAAAAGAAACAAGGAACACTACTCCAAGAGAGCTGAGGAGAGGAAGCAGTCAGGGAACAAAGTCAAGGCCGAGGAGAAGCCAGCCATTCCCAAGATGAAGAGGAAGAAAAGTCATCCTGAGTTGCCACAAGAGGCCATCAAAAAGCCTCGCAGCAGCCTCGGTATGCACATGCTGGAGTCTGTGCAGGTTTTCCATGCACTGGGCAAGAAGAGGGATGAGAAAGCTGACCTGTCTTCCTTGCGGGCCCTGGGAAACTCAAGCAACCCCAAAGGCCCCCAGCCACGCCCAGCTACCAAACCATGGCTGGTTTCTCCCCGCGAGGGCAAAGGTCCTGTGAAAACTCAAGTCAATCCCCAAAAACCATATGCAAGTGCTGACAAAGGGGCTCCACCTCCATCCCAGGACAAGCTGCCTTCTCCCGGGAAGGTCAAGCTGGTGCCATTGGTTTTTCCAACCATGGACAAGCCTCAAGCTCCACCTGTTCCTCGCAGGCCACAGTCTCTGGCATCATGTCGGCCTGCTGTGACCAACCCTGCCAAGCCTGCTGCAGTCAATGCATCCCTGCCAACTCCTGCATCTTTGATAGGCCCTGCCAAATCAGCTCAGCCAGTATCATCCAACTCAGCTGGAGCAGGTTTGAACAACCGCGACTGCCCTAGTGTCCCTCCGCCTCCTGCTTCTAGGCCTGGGACCTACAAAGCCTCATCTTGTGCTTCTTTCCAGCGGGAGCCTGTTCACTCTGCTGTGAGCCAGCCCCGGGCTCCGCTCAAGCCTCACAACCACTATCTACTCCAGGATTTCGCCCTCCAACCAATTCCGTGGAGGAAATCTGAGGTTCGGGGGCCAGTCATGTCAACACCCATCACCAATGAGCAGAGGCCAGATCGAGAGGCCATGAAGAGGAAGGCTCAACTAGAGCGTGAGAATGCTGCCAAATTGGGGGAAATGCAGCATTTCATTGACAGGGAAAAAGAAATGGACATTTCTCTGTACTATGGCTATGTGATGTAGGAGATGCTGGGAGTACTGGTGCTTTTGTGTACCTGCTGTTTTTCCATAGATAGATAGATAGATAGATAGATAGATAGATAGATAGACAATAGAGAGATAGATAGATCATACATAGATAGATAGGTAGATGGATAGATGGATAGATAGATAGATAGATAGATAGATAGATGATAGAAATTTCTCAATCTTGGTATATTTTATAACGTAATAAAATTGAATAAGTATTATAAATTAGCATTTAATAATAAAGAAGTATTTTGTGTTTTGAGATGCTGTTAACTGTGCTCTTTCTTTGGTGGGTATGAGGATCAAAGGCTGCACGATAAGGAAAGAACTGGAAGTTGGATCGGTGAATGAGGGTCAGGGGGTAAGCACCGTGGGAAGAAAGGAACTTGGGCCATGGCCAGAAAGGCCAAAAGCGGGGAGAGGTTATGGATCTATAAAGAGAAGCAGGAGGTGGGTGTATGGCAGAAGTGAGAAGCAGGATCTGAGATGAGTGCTAAAAGAGGAAAATTTGAATAGAGTTGAGAGGGCAGAAGCTGAGTCTAGGTTGACCAGGAGCAATGTAAAAAGTCTCTTGGGAAGTTGGCCTTATGTCTCATGACCACTAGATAAGTATTTCAGAAAACAGATTCAGGACACATTTCCTATGGGTTGGGTTGCCTTATGCATATATGATTGCAGTTGGGGAAAGTGAGAACAAATTAGGGGAATCTACCAGATGAGTGGCAAGGGCTTAGAGTTATCCTGGGGAAGCTGATAACAGGGGCCTACAGAAGTGAATGTCTGCAGTAGGAGGCCCACCCAGGACAGGACGTGGGAAATAAATGATCATTGACTGCACACCTAGGTCCAGGCCCATGAGTACACCACTTCAGTTAACCTTCACAACATGCAAGGCCAGTATCCCTGTGTCACTTTACCGGAGAGGTTCAGTAATGGGCTGAGGTCACACTGCATGCAGTAGAGTGAAGCCTCCATTGGAGGCCTGTCTCTGAAGGCTTCAGTATTTGTAAGTGGCCATAGGTCGCCCACCTGGCTTTCAGAACACAGCATCCAGAGCTTACTGGTGCATGAGATCAAACGTCAGATGAAGCCTAAACATTAACTTGAAGGGCAAGCTAGGGCCTGCTGCATGAGCCCAGGCTGCACATGCCGCCTTGTCTAAACACCACCATCAACTGAGCAAAGCCCAAGAGAAAAATCCCGGGAAGCATCCATGTCCACTGGCAAGAGCAATAGGCACACTGGGTCTCAGGTGAGAGCCCCCTCACTGCAGTAGCTGGGGATTCCCATGATTTCCATGGGAATACTGAAAAGGAGAGACTGGTCTGGACTGCAGATATTTAGCTCGTAGTGTTAGTCTCATATTACATATTAGCATCAGAAATTTGGCAATGTAATGCAGGATTCCAAGAGGGAAAGCCTTGAAAAAATTTATAATTTTAAGCCATATCTCTACACTGCAACACTTCCCACAATTTCTTCTCAGGTAAGAATGCACCATCTTTGAAAAAACTCTTCTTATCTAATAATAGACAAACATGGTAATTGACCATACCTCCGCTCTACTTCCCATTGGCTAATCAGGGCGATATGCAAATTATCTGCCAACAAAGATAGCGGCTGGCAGCCAGGCAGCTGAAGGGAACATGAGGCTTGCTTGCTCCAGTGATGGAGCTAGCCAAGGTTCCCAGGCTGCTGCAGCCGGGCTCTGAGCTCCAGTCTAAGCAACAATGTTGCACTTATAGAAGCTAAACAAACCCCAGGTACCTGCTTTCAGCCAGCTGGCCTAGGAGCTGGAGCCGCAACAAAGTTTCAATTACAGAAGGTAAATAAATCCCAGAATAAACAGAAAAAAAGAAAAAAAGGAGTGACTGGGAGCTTCAGTTGCAGGCTTGGCCCGCCTGAAAACAGCCCTCAGCCCCTCATCCAGGCTGGCCAGGCACACCAGTGGGGACCCCCACATTAAAGGGGGTGCAGGCAGCCTGAAAACAGCCCTCAGCCCCTCATCCAAGCTGGCCAGGCACCCAAATGGAAACCCCCACCCTGAAGGGGGTGCGGGCAGTCTGAAAACAGCCATCAGCCACTCATCCAGGCTGGCCAGGCACCCCAGTGGGGACCCCCACTCAAAAGGGGGTGCGAACAACCTGAAAACAGCCATCAGCCCCTCACCCAGTCTGGCCAGGCACCCAAGCTGGACCCCCACCCTGATCCGGGACACCAGTTAGGGCAAACCAGCCGGCCCCCACCCATGCACCAGGCCTCTATCCTATATAGCAGGGGTCCTCAAACTTTTTCAACAGGGGGCTAGTTCACTGTCCCTCAGACCATTGGAGGGCCAGAGTATAGTTTAAAAAAAACACTATGAGCAAATTCCTATGCACACTGCACATATCTTATTTTGAAGTAAAAGAATGAAGCGGGAACAATTACAATATTTGTATTTGCATGTGGCCCGCAGGCCGTGGTTTGAGGACCCCTGCTATATAGTAAAAGGGTAATATGCAAACTGACCCTTACTGCAGAAGGACTGGGAATGACTGGTCACTATGACACACACTGACCACCAGGGGGCAGACGCTCAACGCAGGAGCTGCCCACTGGTGGTCAGTGCGCTCTCCCAGGGGGAGCTCTGCTCAGCCACAAGCCAGGCTGATGGCTGCCAGCACAGCGGTGGTGGTGGGAGCCTCTCCTGCCTCCTCAGCAGCGCTAAGGATGTCCGACTGCAGCTTAGGTCTGCTTCCCGCTGGCAAGTGGACATCTCCCGAGGGCTGCCAGGCTGCCAGAGGGATGTCTGATTGCCATCTTAGTCCCAGTCCCCCAGGGAGCAGGCCTCAGCCAGCAGGTGGTCATCCGCCAAGGGGTCCCAGACTGAGAGAGGGCACTGGCCGGGCTGAGGGGACCGCCCACCCAAGTGCACAAATTTTTGTGCACCGGGCCTCTAGTATCTCATAAGATGAAATGTTGGCCTATAAATGAAAAATGTGGCTTTGGAGATTCCATCTGTAGGAGCTATCTTCTTCTGGCTTCTTGGCCTCTTGGGTCACACACTTCATACACAATGGAAGTAAAAAGCCCAAGGTGGATTGATCCAGGCACCCTAAAAGCTTACCATCAAGAGAAACTACTAGATTCATTGACTTCCTCCCCCAAGCCAGCTTAATCCATAGATAGCATGGGGTAAAGTAGGTTTACAGTTGAGTATGGGAAACACAGACTTTATGGTTGTATGATTATTTATACATAATTGTACTATTTTCCACACACACAACTGTAAACCTACTTTTCCCCACCCTGTGGAAGCCTGGGTTAGCAACACAGCACTGTCTTCTCACAGTCACAAGAGGGCTAGTGAGAAAAGCACTAACCAGGGGAAGAACAACAGAGGCACCCAGGCCACACTGGGCTGACTGTACACATCTGTCCCTTTTGTTTGTGTGCACAGCATAACTCACCACAGTGTCCTTTTTCACAGGCCCCTTTTTAAGTTTCTCCACAAAATCCATCAGATCAAGCTAGTTCATGATGCTTCAAGATAAACGCCTCAAGGGAGAAATATGCAATATGTCTTACCATGGTGGAATCTTTGAAAATAAGACTAGGGTGCTGCTGGGAATGCAGACTGGTGCAATCACTGTGAAAAACACTAAAGATATTCCTCAAAAAATAAAAGGATAGAACTTTCATTTGACCTAGTGATCCCATTTCTAGGAATAAATCCTAAGAAACCAGAAACACCAATCAAAAAGAATATATGCCCACCTATGTTCAAAGCAGCACAAATTAAAGTAGCTAAGATTTGGAAAACAGCCCAAGTTCCCATGAGCAGATGAGTGGATAAAACAGCAGTGGTACATTTACACAATGAAATACTATGCGGCTGTAAAAAAAGAAAGAACTCTTACCATTTGCAAAGCATGGATAGACCTGGAGAGTATTATGCTAAGCTCAATAAGCCAGAGAAAGAAAGGCATTACATAATCTCACTCATATGTGGAATCTAATGAACTAAATAAACTGATGAGCAAAGTAGACCTAGAGATATAGAAGCATGGAACGGATTGACAAAATTTAGAGGGAAGGTGGGGGTGTGGGTGCGGTGTGATGAACTGGGGAACTTGTATGCATGTATGCATAGCCCATGGACACAGAAAATGGAGTGGTGAAGGTAGAAGGCGGGATGGCAAGAGTGGGGTGGGTGGAGGGGTTCCATGGAGGGAAAGACAAAATAGAAAATAAAGGTGACATCTCTAATACAACAATAAAGATGAATAAATAAATAAAAAGTACGACTAGGAAAAAAACAAATGAACAAAACCAGAGCATTGACACACAGCATAACGACAATCTCTGTTCTGCAAACACACCAATGATTTATATAATTGAGCTAATATGACATAAAAGAAAATGAAAATATATTGAAGATTATACCTGTAGTGAGCAAAATGCCTTGCATTTGTTGCACTAGATAAGTTGTGTATACATGTAAATTGTCTGTTGTCTTAATACAAAATGAGACCAAAATGTGTCAACATCTTTTCCACTGAACCTAAAATATCCACATGAATGTTTTTGTCCTGTACAATTTCACTTTGCCTGTCACCTAGTCTCCAAGAATGTCCTTGTCTTTCTCTAACTAGTCTCCTCCTCACTTTTGCCTGGCCGTGCACCCAAGCATGGCAGACAGAGAATCCTGGAGGCCCAAAGTTCTACAGCGCCTGTTGCAAAGGGGGAGGAGACTGCAGTAACTGCCACACTGGATCCACTTTATGAGAGAAGGAGAAGGGAAAACATCGTGAAGGCCTCTCGCGTATAATACAGCAGGATGCCTACATGGCCCAAGGAACCAGAGAGAGCAAATTACGGGCAGAAGAAGTGCAACCAAAGGCTGGAAGAGGAAAGGTTTGCAGTCAGCTGACACCTAGCTCTGTGGTCGTTGCTTGTAATGGACAGAGCCCATTGGGGGAAGCGTCAGACACTACAAAGAAGACCCTGCTGCTGGAAGTGGACAGGGAGTAACATTCAGGAGTGTCAGAATGCAAGATCAAAGCTTCTCTACAAACAATGCCTACAATGAAGAAGGAGAAAAAATGAGAGTGGTAGGAGATGCTAGTCAACCTAGCCTGGCCCTGCCCAGCCCTGGGGAGGTAGGATTCAAGGAGAAGAAACTACAAAAAAAGAGCCCTGGACCACATCATTCTGCACAAAATACACTCAAGAAACTTCATTTTACTGGTCAACCAACGGACAGAGAGAGCTCCTTAATCCCTCCCCTTGCTCCTCAAAAGCCACAGTAAATTCACTTATGACATGGACTGGTATGATTTCAGAACAACTGTAAGTGTGCAACCTAGATGCCCCTTTCCATTCTCTCTAAGATAGTAGCAATATAGATAATGGTAAACATGTTATACAATATAATATGGAGAATATAAGCAACTAGTAGTTAATTATATTCATGAAAGTCTATAACAAACATTGAGATTATTTCCCTAGCATAAGAGCCTGGGGAAAGTGAGACTATCACAGCTGTATTGTCATCTCGCCCATCTGTCCTGAGAGCTCAGCCATGCAGGTGTTGGTTTAGCTCCGCTACCACTCCCTCCATCCAATCCTGTCTTCTTGGGAACCTGACCTCCCGATTGGCTCTCTCATCCCTTTAAACTGCCTGCTTTGTGACATCATTCTCCCACCAAACCTACCACCACCTGGTAGAATCTTGGGGTGTCCATGGAGTTGTCTGTAAATAAATTTGGATCATCGCAACTGACCAGTGACCAGTAACTGGTGACCAGTGACCAGTGGCCAGTATGACCAGTGACCTTCGTACTGGACACACGTGCTCTTTGGCTTCAGCCACTGAGACATCCTCATCCCTTGCATCTAAAGTTGATATTTGCTCTTCTTCTCTGACCATGTCAGGTAAGGAGAGAACCTTTTTAAAGTTTTTCATTAGATGTTTGCCCCTAAATTTAGCAATAGAGTCAAAAGAGCAGAGAATAATTTGGGGAAATAGTGATTGAGAAGTCTGCAGACCTAATTTCAGTTGAGATTTTGACATCTACTAGCAATGTGACTTTGGACAAGTCATTGACTCTCTCACAAAATCTGTTTTGTCGTCATCTGCTACATTCGGATGTTAGATTGGCTGTGGACTCTAACCCCTTCCTTTTCTAATATGGAGTTTTAAAGAACACTCCTGTTGACAATGAAATCAAGACTTCTTGATAGTGTTTCAACAGCAATAGGAAGAAAACCTAAGTCATGGAGAAAACTAGCAATACATACATATATAGATGTATGATGTCTCATGTGTAATGATCTCCCACCACCAAGGTTTCAAGTTTAGTATTTTAAATTGAGTGCTGTTCCAAAGGTAATATTCATGTGGTTTTGGAGTTTGCTATCCAAAGTAGGATAACAGAGGAAATAGGGAGAGAGGATGGAGAGTACTGGGCTCTAAGAAGGCAAGTATTTCAATGTAAAAAAATTAGAACATTTTTCATCAGCACAGGCCTACAGGAACCAAGAGGGAGGAAAAAACACAACCGAGAAGGAGGGAAAAGTATAAAAATTAACAAGGAGAGCGTGAAAGAGCTCATGAGAACAAAAGGTAGTTTGGAATGGAATATTGGAGGGAACCAAAGATTTTAAATAAAAGCAGAAAGAGTAGAGGGTGAAATCAGCTCGGACTAGGGCAAAGTAATGTGGATCTCAGCAAATGCTTGCATTGATAGAATAGGAAAGAAAGTAAGGCTGGGGTAGGGTACCACTAGCCAAAGCCGTGTATCAACACAATCCTTTTCAGTTGCCTGTTTTCTTATTGCCTCTCTGAACACAGATGGCATGTGACAGTTTGCAATATAAACATTTAAAAACGTGTTTCAGAAATGATGTTTCTTATATACAAGAAACTAAGAAAGGCGATTATCTAGAGCCGTGGTCGGCAAACTGCGCCTGGCGAGCCACATGCGGCTCTTTGGCCCCTTGAGTGTGGCTCTTCCTTAGCCTTAGGAGTACCCTAATTAAGTTAATAACAATGTACCTACCTATATAGTTTAAGTTTAAAATATTTGTCTCTCAAAAGAAATTTCAATCGTGGTACTGTTGATATTTGGATCTGTTGACTAATGAGTTTGCCGACCACTGATTTAGGGCATTGGAAATAACAGAATTTTCAGTGTTTCAATTCATTCTGATTTTTAAACTATGACAATGTTTCGTCTAGTAAACGAAATAATTTAAGACCTAACAGAAAGATATGTCCTAAATAGAATCAGAAAGAATACACCCTTTGTGTGATTAGTATGTTCGAAGTCAAAGATGCTCTTCATCTTCAAAGTTATTTTCTTCCTAACGCAGACAGCACGCTGATACACAGCCATTGCCTCATTTCAGGTCAGAGCTGCTTAAGGAAAACAAGAGAGCATCAAGCCCCGCTTCGCTAATTTCATATTTCTCACAAAACAATTGTTTAGATTCTCTTGGGGATTCCTATATTAATGTGTGTTTTTTAAATTGAAATCTATTGATGATGGTTTTAAGACTTTGGGTACGACATCCTTTCCTGGATTGAAGATGATGACAATCTAGGTTTTAAGATAAATATAAAAACCTTCATGATACATTTCAACTGTTCTCTTCTCTTTGTTTTAAGGCTATTTTAATTGAAATACAAATATCTAATATACTAAGTATTTCTTATTTACTGGGGTATAGTCAGAGAAACACAAATGATTACAATAATGGAATTCCTTTACATTTACTTTGCTCTCCGCTTTAAACTAGTATTTACTGAACTATTGGTCTGCATTTATGGGAGGCACATATACATCAACAGTGGTTGCAGTGTGCTGCTTGTTATGCATTTTCTACTGATAGATCTCCTCTGTCCATATGTACTGGCTAAGAACTTACTCAAAATCACTTATTGTGGGTTGTTTCTGGTTAACAGTATTCACTACAATAGAATAGGCAATATTTACTTTTATGATACTGATGTATGAAACAGAACTTCATTCTGCAGTAAATTTATTAGACTTTGACATTTGCCACGTGCCTCACTTCTTGAGAAACTCACCGTCAGATAGCCATTTTGAGGTAGGATCAAAAATCAGGCATAAAGACAGTAAGAAACACCCTTTAAGTTTACCAACTGCATTGAGCTTCTATGAGAATTATAGGAAGAGCACGTGAAGGGCACAGGCAAAATGAGACGCTGAAGATTGTTATGACAATTGATGTGCTGTCTTCCCATGGACAAACAAACATCTGCATCAGAAGTTCTATTGCTCTTACATGTTGGCAGTGTAATGCGCAGAGCTCTGGCAAGGAAGTGGGGATGTTTAGGTGATGGAAGCAGGTACTAATACTAACATAGGGAGAGAACCGATCCGTAGTTTCCTCACTCGTGAAATGAGAATGCTAGAACAGGGATTCTCCAAGGACTTCTGGTTCGAAAATGCTTTAATTCTAGGAAAGAGCATACAAATCAATACTGCTGTAGGTTCAAGAGCGAGATAGGTCAGGGAGTGGTTGCTTCTAGCCTGGAGAACAATGTATGAACCACACCACTTGGGTCTTGTGTACATTTTTGCTCAAGTTTTTATATTATATATAAACGCCTAAGCGACTGAATGATCAAAAGAGTGAATGACCAGTTGACTGGCCGCTATGACATGCACTGACCACCAGGGGCAAACGCTCAACGCAGGAGCTGCCCCCTGGTGGTCAGTGTGCTCCCACAGTGGGAGCACCGCTCAGCTGACTGATGGGCACCAGACACCTGGGCTCATGACTGGAGCAGCTGCAGTGGAAGGAGCCTCTCCCACCTCTGCGGCAGTGCTGCCACTACCACCAAGCTGGAGCTGCCCAGCGCCTGGCCCTGGCTCGGGCTCCTTCCCCGTCCACCTGCTGCTTCCTGCACTACTACATCCCTCAGGTCAAAACCAGCAGTCCAATATCGCCCCAGGGGCCCCGGATTGTGAGAGGGCACAGGCAGGCTGAGGGACCCCACCAGTACATGATATCTCTATTTTATTGACTTCAGAGAGGAAGGGGGAGGGAGGGAGAGAGAGAGAAACATCAATGATGAGAGAGAATCATTGATTGGCTGCCTTCTGCAGGCCCCTTACTGGGGAATTGAGCCCGCAACCTGGGCTTGTGCCCTTGACTTTAATTGAACCCAGACTCGCTGGCCAGTGCTCTATCCAACTGAACCAAAAGAGCTAGGGCTGAAAGCAACAATCTTAAAATAATGCTGCTTTTTCACACATATTGTTTATCAATCTCTCTGATGTTTTTCATCACCCTCTTGTTCCCTACAGAGAATTCCAAAAATCCACCTTTCCTTGGAATTTCAACCTCTCTGCAACGCTCTCTTCCTGTGGAGAGCAATGCAGGAAGTGTCTGCAATTTCTACAGTGCCTCTGCTCCAGCCAACAGTTCACCATGGCTCCTGCCATCAGCCTCTGGCGCCTCTTTCCAACCTCTCATGGGTGGTGCCCACTTTTACCAACATTCTTGCACAACCATGTTGTCTCAAATTCCTGGCCAGAGCCCAATCTCCATTCCAGCTGCTTCCAATCCGAAAGTTTTTGAGTGGGCTCTTACAGGAGACACTGAAAAGAAGTCATCATCACTCAGAAACTTCACTGTGACTGTCACTGACCAGGACACAACTGTCTCCTCTATGTCTCTGGCGTCCCAGTGTGATAAACACTCAGATGCCTATAATATGGCCCCTCAGTATCCATCACTTTCTGTCAACCTTGTTCAGGGGGCACCCATTCAGGGACAGAGCCTGTCACATCCCTACCAGATGGGAAATCATGTGTGTTACTACAATCAAGGCACAATGGACCCTCTGCTCTCTGAAGAGGGTGGTCCCTACCTGCAGTCCTATGGCTCTGTGTCTTACACAGAGAGCAGGGCCTCTGTCCCTGACCCAGGGATGGTCATGGTGCTAAAGGAGGCTCAGTCCACAAGTATGATACCACCAGCCTCCACCTGTGGAATCTGCTACTCTGTGCCTCCTCATCCCATCACACAGACAGGTTTTCAAGGTGAGTCCAAACAGTCACAAGGAAGAGGAATAAGGTCAGCATTCAAAACTAGGGTCAATCTGCAGCTGTGAAGTGGTGAGTCCTCAGACAGGTAGAATGTAAGTCCTGTGACTTTCACCACTACCACCCTCAGTCAATGCCCCCCATTGTCAGACTCCTTATGAGGACACCTGACAGAGGTGGGAAGGTGGGAAACTAACAGCCATGGATGCTCCATGTAGGAGAACTCCAAGAGCATACCAAGGGACACCACACTTTCCACTGCCCTGCCTGATGAGTCCTCCTGTACTACAATGCCGCAAGAAACTCCCTTGATTTATTGTTTTAGTCTCTTTCTGAGGCCTTTCAGTACATTATTGTGATAGTGCCCATTGAACGTTCCATCACTTCCTGAGTTGACACCTGGATTTAGGATCATGTGTTCCAACATCTTGTCCAAAGCAAACAGGCCATTATCTCCCCTTGCTTATAGACTTGGTCAGGAAGAGCTCCATTCCCTGTCTTAGTCCTTGGTATGAAGTGTTTTCATTCACTCAGGAAAGTAGAGAGAATTACAAGGGTTCCATATGAGAATGAGAAACATTTCTTAAAAATCACTTTTATTTTTTATTTGACTTATAACAACCCTGTGAAATGCAAAGAAAATCCTTTAAAAAAATGACATCAAATGGTCACCATGAAGAACCAGAACAGTTGCCTTTTATCTCCTAGCACACGATGCTGTTCATGATCCTGCAAAAGAGCTTGTAGGGATGCCTTTCCCACTGTTGGAAGGCACATGATTGTTGCAATGGTGGTGCTGAGGGAGCATCTTATTGCCAGGGACTGACCGACTTCCCCTTGATTCCATTGTAGTGATGGAGACTTCCCTGGCATTGCAACTTCCAGGCCAACTATTTTATTTACCACCTACTCAAGAATTCCTCAAGTCCGGCAGTAACAGACATATCCAGGTACTTGAGAGTTATCCACCACCTCAGAGTGGGGACATGTCAATGTCACCCCTCGTCCAGAGTCCTAGTCACCTCCTGGCACTGCCTCCAGCTCCAAGCCAGGAACAGAAAGAGAATAAGAATGTGGAGAATATTAAAACCAAGCTTCCCAAGCACCTGAATGGGTACCAGTTCCCAACAGAAAGCGAAGCTGCTCCACTGCTCCCTTTAGAAGCCCCTGACATTCCACAGGTGCTGGCCTGCACTGATCCCATTGGCCAAGAGGAGCAGCCTGGTTGTGACAACTCTGGTTTGGGAAAGAACAGCCTGAGTCTTAAGGACCAAGGGACACTTGAAAATGGGACTGAATCTAATGACAGTTTTGCAGACATCGACACCCTGGTGGAGGGTATTCACCTTCCACAGGTCTTAACTTCCTTGGATGACCTTGATCAGCCCCAAGGACCCAAGGTGATCAAAACCAAAGACACCAGGGGCCTCACGTTGCACGAAGTGCAGAAAAAGTCAAGTGTCAGAAAGACGCGCTCTGATCAAGGCAGGAAGATCAAACACAAAGCCTCTGAGTCTATCAGTGATGCTCCCAAGGCCAAGATCAAGCCCGAGAGCCCAGATTGTGTGTTTGTGGGAGAACTGGTTCCTTGCAATGCTGCAGCTGGTGGCAGGGCTCCTTCGAACATGGCCAAGCATTCTAACAGCAAACCTCAGAAAGCTGCAGCCAGCAGGACCAGCAATACGAAGAGACATGGGCAGGAAAACGCCAAAAGAAACAAGGAACACTACTCCAAGAGAGCTGAGGAGAGGAAGCAGTCAGGGAACAAAGTCAAGGCCGAGGAGAAGCCAGCCATTCCCAAGATGAAGAGGAAGAAAAGTCATCCTGAGTTGCCACAAGAGGCCATCAAAAAGCCTCGCAGCAGCCTCGGTATGCACATGCTGGAGTCTGTGCAGGTTTTCCATGCACTGGGCAAGAAGAGGGATGAGAAAGCTGACCTGTCTTCCTTGCGGGCCCTGGGAAACTCAAGCAACCCCAAAGGCCCCCAGCCACGCCCAGCTACCAAACCATGGCTGGTTTCTCCCCGCGAGGGCAAAGGTCCTGTGAAAACTCAAGTCAATCCCCAAAAACCATATGCAAGTGCTGACAAAGGGGCTCCACCTCCATCCCAGGACAAGCTGCCTTCTCCCGGGAAGGTCAAGCTGGTGCCATTGGTTTTTCCAACCATGGACAAGCCTCAAGCTCGACCTGTTCCTCGCAGGCCACAGTCTCTGGCATCACGTCGGCCTGCTGTGACCAACCCTGCCAAGCCTGCTGCAGTCAATGCATCCCTGCCAACTCCTGCATCTTTGATAGGCCCTGCCAAATCAGCTCAGCCAGTATCATCCAACTCAGCTGGAGCAGGTTTGAACAACCGCGACTGCCCTAGTGTCCCTCCGCCTCCTGCTTCTAGGCCTGGGACCTACAAAGCCTCATCTTGTGCTTCTTTCCAGCGGGAGCCTGTTCACTCTGCTGTGAGCCAGCCCCGGGCTCCGCTCAAGCCTCACAACCACTATCTACTCCAGGATTTCGCCCTCCAACCAATTCCGTGGAGGAAATCTGAGGTTCGGGGGCCAGTCATGTCAACACCCATCACCAATGAGCAGAGGCCAGATCGAGAGGCCATGAAGAGGAAGGCTCAACTAGAGCGTGAGAATGCTGCCAAATTGGGGGAAATGCAGCATTTCATTGACAGGGAAAAAGAAATGGACATTTCTCTGTACTATGGCTATGTGATGTAGGAGATGCTGGGAGTATTGGTGCTTTTGTGTACCTGCTGTTTTTCCATAGATAGATAGATAGATAGATAGATAGATAGATAGATAGACAATAGAGAGATAGATAGATCATACATAGATAGATAGGTAGATGGATAGATGGATAGATAGATAGATAGATAGATAGATAGAAATTTCTCAATCTTGGTATATTTTATAACGTAATAAAATTGAATAAGTATTATAAATTAGCATTTAATAATAAAGAAGTATTTTGTGTTTTGAGATGCTGTTAACTGTGCTCTTTCTTTGGTGGGTATGAGGATCAAAGGCTGCACGATAAGGAAAGAACTGGAAGTTGGATCGGTGAATGAGGGTCAGGGGGTAAGCACCGTGGGAAGAAAGGAACTTGGGCCATGGCCAGAAAGGCCAAAAGCGGGGAGAGGTTATGGATCTATAAAGAGAAGCAGGAGGTGGGTGTATGGCAGAAGTGAGAAGCAGGATCTGAGATGAGTGCTAAAAGAGGAAAATTTGAATAGAGTTGAGAGGGCAGAAGCTGAGTCTAGGTTGACCAGGAGCAATGTAAAAAGTCTCTTGGGAAGTTGGCCTTATGTCTCATGACCACTAGATAAGTATTTCAGAAAACAGATTCAGGACACATTTCCTATGGGTTGGGTTGCCTTATGCATATATGATTGCAGTTGGGGAAAGTGAGAACAAATTAGGGGACTCTACCAGATGAGTGGCAAGGGCTTAGAGTTATCCTGGGGAAGCTGATAACAGGGGCCTACAGAAGTGAATGTCTGCAGTAGGAGGCCCACCCAGGACAGGACGTGGGAAATAAATGATCATTGACTGCACACCTAGGTCCAGGCCCATGAGTACACCACTTCAGTTAACCTTCACAACATGCAAGGCCAGTATCCCTGTGTCACTTTACCGGAGAGGTTCAGTAATGGGCTGAGGTCACACTGCATGCAGTAGAGTGAAGCCTCCATTGGAGGCCTGTCTCTGAAGGCTTCAGTATTTGTAAGTGGCCATAGGTCGCCCACCTGGCTTTCAGAACACAGCATCCAGAGCTTACTGGTGCATGAGATCAAACGTCAGATGAAGCCTAAACATTAACTTGAAGGGCAAGCTAGGGCCTGCTGCATGAGCCCAGGCTGCACATGCCGCCTTGTCTAAACACCACCATCAACTGAGCAAAGCCCAAGAGAAAAATCCCGGGAAGCATCCATGTCCACTGGCAAGAGCAATAGGCACACTGGGTCTCAGGTGAGAGCCCCCTCACTGCAGTAGCTGGGGATTCCCATGATTTCCATGGGAATACTGAAAAGGAGAGACTGGTCTGGACTGCAGATATTTAGCTTGTAGTGTTAGTCTCATATTACATATTAGCATCAGAAATTTGGCAATGTAATGCAGGATTCCAAGAGGGAAAGCCTTGAAAAAATTTATAATTTTAAGCCATATCTCTACACTGCAACACTTCCCACAATTTCTTCTCAGGTAAGAATGCACCATCTTTGAAAAAACTCTTCTTATCTAATAATAGGCAAACATGGTAATTGACCATACCTCCGCTCTACTTCCCATTGGCTAATCAGGGCGATATGCAAATTATCTGCCAACAAAGATAGCGGCTGGCAGCCAGGCAGCTGAAGGGAACATGAGGCTTGCTTGCTCCAGTGATGGAGCTAGCCAAGGTTCCCAGGCTGCTGCAGCCGGGCTCTGAGCTCCAGTCTAAGCAACAATGTTGCACTTATAGAAGCTAAACAAACCCCAGGTACCTGCTTTCAGCCAGCTGGCCTAGGAGCTGGAGCCGCAACAAAGTTTCAATTACAGAAGGTAAATAAATCCCAGAATAAACAGAAAAAAAGAAAAAAAGGAGTGACTGGGAGCTTCAGTTGCAGGCTTGGCCCGCCTGAAAACAGCCCTCAGCCCCTCATCCAGGCTGGCCAGGCACACCAGTGGGGACCCCCACATTAAAGGGGGTGCAGGCAGCCTGAAAACAGCCCTCAGCCCCTCATCCAAGCTGGCCAGGCACCCAAATGGAAACCCCCACCCTGAAGGGGGTGCGGGCAGTCTGAAAACAGCCATCAGCCACTCATCCAGGCTGGCCAGGCACCCCAGTGGGGACCCCCACTCAAAAGGGGGTGCGAACAACCTGAAAACAGCCATCAGCCCCTCACCCAGTCTGGCCAGGCACCCAAGCTGGACCCCCACCCTGATCCGGGACACCAGTTAGGGCAAACCAGCCGGCCCCCACCCATGCACCAGGCCTCTATCCTATATAGCAGGGGTCCTCAAACTTTTTCAACAGGGGGCTAGTTCACTGTCCCTCAGACCATTGGAGGGCCAGAGTATAGTTTAAAAAAAACACTATGAGCAAATTCCTATGCACACTGCACATATCTTATTTTGAAGTAAAAGAATGAAGCGGGAACAATTACAATATTTGTATTTGCATGTGGCCCGCAGGCCATGGTTTGAGGACCCCTGCTATATAGTAAAAGGGTAATATGCAAACTGACCCTTACAGCAGAAGGACTGGGAATGACTGGTCACTATGACACACACTGACCACCAGGGGGCAGACGCTCAACGCAGGAGCTGCCCACTGGTGGTCAGTGCGCTCTCCCAGGGGGAGCTCTGCTCAGCCACAAGCCAGGCTGATGGCTGCCAGCACAGCGGTGGTGGTGGGAGCCTCTCCTGCCTCCTCAGCAGCGCTAAGGATGTCCGACTGCAGCTTAGGTCTGCTTCCCGCTGGCAAGTGGACATCTCCCGAGGGCTGCCAGGCTGCCAGAGGGATGTCTGATTGCCATCTTAGTCCCAATCTCCCAGGGAGCAGGCCTCAGCCAGCAGGTGGTCATCGCCCAAGGGGTCCCAGACTGAGAGAGGGCACTGGCCGGGCTGAGGGGACCGCCCACCCAAGTGCACAAATTTTTGTGCACCGGGCCTCTAGTATCTCATAAGATGAAATGTTGGCCTATAAATGAAAAATGTGGCTTTGGAGATTCCATCTGTAGGAGCTATCTTCTTCTGGCTTCTTGGCCTCTTGGGTCACACACTTCATACACAATGGAAGTAAAAAGCCCAAGGTGGATTGATCCAGGCACCCTAAAAGCTTACCATCAAGAGAAACTACTAGATCCATTGACTTCCTCCCCCAAGCCAGCTTAATCCATAGATAGCATGGAGTAAAGTAGGTTTACAGTTGAGTATGGGAAACACAGACTTTATGGTTGTATGATTATTTATACATAATTGTACTATTTTCCACACACACAACTGTAAACCTACTTTTCCCCACCCTGTGGAAGCCTGGGTTAGCAACACAGCACTGTCTTCTCACAGTCACAAGAGGGCTAGTGAGAAAAGCACTAACCAGGGGAAGAACAACAGAGGCACCCAGGCCACACTGGGCTGACCGTACACATCTGTTCCTTTTGTTTGTGTGCACAGCATAACTCACCACAGTGTCCTTTTTCACAGGCCCCTTTTTAAGTTTCTCCACAAAATCCATCAGATCAAGCTAGTTCATGATGCTTCAAGATAAACGCCTCAAGGGAGAAATATGCAATATGTCTTACCATGGTGGAATCTTTGAAAATAAGACTAGGGTGCTGCTGGGAATGCAGACTGGTGCAATCACTGTGAAAAACACTAAAGATATTCCTCAAAAAATAAAAGGATAGAACTTTCATTTGACCTAGTGATCCCATTTCTAGGAATACATCCTAAGAAACCAGAAACACCAATCAAAAAGAATATATGCCCACCTATGTTCAAAGCAGCACAAATTAAAGTAGCTAAGATTTGGAAAACAGCCCAAGTCCCCATGAGCAGATGAGTGGATAAAACAGCAGTGGTACATTTACACAATGAAATACTATGCGGCTGTAAAAAAAGAAAGAACTCTTACCATTTGCAAAGCATGGATAGACCTGGAGAGTATTATGCTAAGCTCAATAAGCCAGAGAAAGAAAGGCATTACATAATCTCACTCATATGTGGAATCTAATGAACTAAATAAACTGATGAGCAAAGTAGACCTAGAGATATAGAAGCATGGAACGGATTGACAAAATTTAGAGGGAAGGTGGGGGTGTGGGTGCGGTGTGATGAACTGGGGAACTTGTATGCATGTATGCATAGCCCATGGACACAGAAAATGGAGTGGTGAAGGTAGAAGGCGGGATGGCAAGAGTGGGGTGGGTGGAGGGGTTCCATGGAGGGAACGACGAAATAGAAAATAAAGGTGACATCTCTAATACAACAATAAAGATGAATAAATAAATAAAAAGTACGACTAGGAAAAAAACAAATGAACAAAACCAGAGCATTGACACACAGCATAACGACAATCTCTGTTCTGCAAACACACCAATGATTTATATAATTGAGCTAATATGACATAAAAGAAAATGAAAATATATTGAAGATTATACCTGTAGTGAGCAAAATGCCTTGCATTTGTTGCACTAGATAAGTTGTGTATACATGTAAATTGTCTGTTGTCTTAATACAAAATGAGACCAAAATGTGTCAACATCTTTTCCACTGAACCTAAAATATCCACATGAATGTTTTTGTCCTGTACAATTTCACTTTGCCTGTCACCTAGTCTCCAAGAATGTCCTTGTCTTTCTCTAACTAGTCTCCTCCTCACTTTTGCCTGGCCGTGCACCCAAGCATGGCAGACAGAGAATCCTGGAGGCCCAAAGTTCTACAGCGCCTGTTGCAAAGGGGGAGGAGACTGCAGTAACTGCCACACTGGATCCACTTTATGAGAGAAGGAGAAGGGAAAACATCGTGAAGGCCTCTCGCGTATAATACAGCAGGATGCCTACATGGCCCAAGGAACCAGAGAGAGCAAATTACGGGCAGAAGAAGTGCAACCAAAGGCTGGAAGAGGAAAGGTTTGCAGTCAGCTGACACCTAGCTCTGTGGTCGTTGCTTGTAATGGACAGAGCCCATTGGGGGAAGCGTCAGACACTACAAAGAAGACCCCGCTGCTGGAAGTGGACAGGGAGTAACATCCAGGAGTGTCAGAATGCAAGATCAAAGCTTCTCTACAAACAATGCCTACAATGAAGAAGGAGAAAAAATGAGAGTGGTAGGAGATGCAAGTCAACCTAGCCTGGCCCTGCCCAGCTCTGGGGAGGTAGGATTCAAGGAGAAGAAACTACAAAAAAAGAGCCCTGGACCACATCATTCTGCACAAAATACACTCAAGAAACTTCATTTTACTGGTCAACCAACGGACAGAGAGAGCTCCTTAATCCCTCCCCTTGCTCCTCAAAAGCCACAGTAAATTCACTTATGACATGGACTGGTATGATTTCAGAACAACTGTAAGTGTGCAACCTAGATGCCCCTTTCCATTCTCTCTAAGATAGTAGCAATATAGATAATGGTAAACATGTTATACAATATAATATGGAGAATATAAGCAACTAGTAGTTAATTATATTCATGCATGTCTATAACAAACATTGAGATTATTTCCCTAGCGTAAGAGCCTGGGGAAAGTGAGACTAGAAACACAGCTGTATTGTCATCTCGCCCATCTGTCCTGAGAGCTCAGCCATGCAGGTGTTGGTTTAGCTCCGCTACCACTCCCTCCATCCAATCCTGTCTTCTTGGGAACCTGACCTCCCGATTGGCTCTCTCATCCCTTTAAACTGCCTGCTTTGTGACATCATTCTCCCACCAAACCTACCACCACCTGGTAGAATCCTGGGGTGTCCATGGAGTTGTCTGTAAATAAATTTGGATCATCGCAACTGACCAGTGACCAGTAACTGGTGACCAGTCACCAGTGGCCAGTATGACCAGTGACCTTCGTACTGGACACACGTGCTCTTTGGCTTCAGCCACTGAGACATCCTCATCCCTTGCATCTAAAGTTGATATTTGCTCTTCTTCTCTGACCATGTCAGGTAAGGAGAGAACCTTTTTAAAGTTTTTCATTAGATGTTTGCCCCTAAATTTAGCAATAGAGTCAAAAGAGCAGAGAATAATTTGGGGAAATAGTGATTGAGAAGTCTGCAGACCTAATTTCAGTTGAGATTTTGACATCTACTAGCAATGTGACTTTGGACAAGTCATTGACTCTCTCACAAAATCTGTTTTGTCGTCATCTGCTACATTCGGATGTTAGATCGGCTGTGGACTCTAACCCCTTCCTTTTCTAATATGGAGTTTTAAAGAACACTCCTGTTGACAATGAAATCAAGACTTCTTGATAGTGTTTCAACAGCAATAGGAAGAAAACCTAAGTCATGGAGAAAACTAGCAATACATACATATATAGATGTATGATGTCTCATGTGTAATGATCTCCCACCACCAAGGTTTCAAGTTTAGTATTTTAAATTGAGTGCTGTTCCAAAGGTAATATTCATGTGGTTTTGGAGTTTGCTATCCAAAGTAGGATAACAGAGGAAATAGGGAGAGAGGATGGAGAGTACTGGGCTCTAAGAAGGCAAGTATTTCAATGTAAAAAAATTAGAACATTTTTCATCAGCACAGGCCTACAGGAACCAAGAGGGAGGAAAAGACACAACCAAGAAGGAGGGGAAAGTATAAAAATTAACAAGGAGAGCGTGAAAGAGCTCATGAGAACAAAAGGTAGTTTGGAATGGAATATTGGAGGGAACCAAAGATTTTAAATAAAAGCAGAAAGAGTAGAGGGTGAAATCAGCTCGGACTAGGGCAAAGTAATGTGGATCTCAGCAAATGCTTGCATTGATAGAATAGGAAAGAAAGTAAGGCTGGGGTAGGGTACCACTAGCCAAAGCCGTGTATCAACACAATCCTATTCAGTTGCCTGTTTTCTTATTGCCTCTCTGAACACAGATGGCATGTGACAGTTTGCAATATAAACATTTAAAAACGTGTTTCAGAAATGATGTTTCTTATATACAAGAAACTAAGAAAGGCGATTATCTAGAGCCGTGGTCGGCAAACTGCGCCTGGCGAGCCACATGCGGCTCTTTGGCCCCTTGAGTGTGGCTCTTCCTTAGCCTTAGGAGTACCCTAATTAAGTTAATAACAATGTACCTACCTATATAGTTTAAGTTTAAAATATTTGTCTCTCAAAAGAAATTTCAATCGTGGTACTGTTGATATTTGGATCTGTTGACTAATGAGTTTGCCGACCACTGATTTAGGGCATTGGAAATAACAGAATTTTCAGTGTTTCAATTCATTCTGATTTTTAAACTATGACAATGTTTCGTCTAGTAAACGAAATAATTTAAGACCTAACAGAAAGATATGTCCTAAATAGAATCAGAAAGAATACACCCTTTGTGTGATTAGTATGTTCGAAGTCAAAGATGCTCTTCATCTTCAAAGTTATTTTCTTCCTAACGCAGACAGCACGCTGATACACAGCCATTGCCTCATTTCAGGTCAGAGCTGCTTAAGGAAAACAAGAGAGCATCAAGCCCCGCTTCGCTAATTTCATATTTCTCACAAAACAATTGTTTAGATTCTCTTGGGGATTCCTATATTAATGTGTGTTTTTTAAATTGAAATCTATTGATGATGGTTTTAAGACTTTGGGTACGACATCCTTTCCTGGATTGAAGATGATGACAATCTAGGTTTTAAGATAAATATAAAAACCTTCATGATACATTTCAACTGTTCTCTTCTCTTTGTTTTAAGGCTATTTTAATTGAAATACAAATATCTAATATACTAAGTATTTCTTATTTACTGGGGTATAGTCAGAGAAACACAAATGATTACAATAATGGAATTCCTTTACATTTACTTTGCTCTCCGCTTTAAACTAGTATTTACTGAACTATTGGTCTGCATTTATGGGAGGCACATATACATCAACAGTGGTTGCAGTGTGCTGCTTGTTATGCATTTTCTACTGATAGATCTCCTCTGTCCATATGTACTGGCTAAGAACTTACTCAAAATCACCTATTGTGGGTTGTTTCTGGTTAACAGTATTCACTACAATAGAATAGGCAATATTTACTTTTATGATACTGATGTATGAAACAGAACTTCATTCTGTAGTAAATTTATTAGGCTTTGACGTTTGCCACGTGCCTCACTTATGAGAAACTCACCGTCAGATAGCCATTTTGAGGTAGGATCAAAAATCAGGCATAAAGACAGTAAGAAACACCCTTTAAGTTTACCAACTGCATTGAGCTTCTATGAGAATTATAGGAAGAGCACGTGAAGGGCACAGGCAAAATGAGACGCTGAAGATTGTTATGACAATTGATGTGCTGTCTTCCCATGGACAAACAAACATCTGCATCAGAAGTTCTATTGCTCTTACATGTTGGCAGTGTAATGCGCAGAGCTCTGGCAAGGAAGTGGGGATGTTTAGGTGATGGAAGCAGGTACTAATACTAACATAGGGAGAGAACCGATCCGTAGTTTCCTCACTCGTGAAATGAGAATGCTAGAACAGGGTTTCTCCAAGGACTTCTGGTTTGAAAATGCTTTAATTCTAGGAAAGAGCATACAAATCAATACTGCTGTAAGTTCAAGAGCGAGATAGGTCAGGGAGTGGTTGCTTCTAGCCTGGAGAACAATGTATGAACCACACCACTTGGGTCTTGTGTACATTTTTGCTCAAGTTTTTATATTATATATAAACGCCTAAGCGACTGAATGATCAAAAGAGTGAATGACAAGTTGACTGGCCGCTATGACATGCACTGACCACCAGGGGCAAACGCTCAACGCAGGAGCTGCCCCCTGGTGGTCAGTGTGCTCCCACAGTGGGAGCACCGCTCAGCTGACTGATGGGCACCAGACACCTGGGCTCATGACTGGAGCAGCTGCAGTGGAAGGAGCCTCTCCCACCTCTGCGGCAGTGCTGCCACTACCACCAAGCTGGAGCTGCCCAGCGCCGGGCCCTGGCTCGGGCTCCTTCCCGGTCCACCTGCTGCTTCCTGCACTACTACATCCCTCAGGTCAAAACCAGCAGTCCAATATCGCCCCAGGGGCCCCGGATTGTGAGAGGGCACAGGCAGGCTGAGGGACCCCACCAGTACATGATATCTCTATTTTATTGACTTCAGAGAGGAAGGGGGAGGGAGGGAGAGAGAGGGAAACATCAACGATGAGAGAGAATCATTGATTGGCTGCCTTCTGCAGGCCCCTTACTGGGGAATTGAGCCCGCAACCTGGGCTTGTGCCCTTGACTGGAATTGAACCCAGACTCGCTGGCCAGTGCTCTATCCAACTGAACCAAAAGAGCTAGGGCTGAAAGCAACAATCTTAAAATAATGCTGCTTTTTCACACATATTGTTTATCAATCTCTCTGATGTTTTTCATCACCCTCTTGTTCCCTACAGAGAATTCCAAAAATCCACCTTTCCTTGGAATTTCAACCTCTCTGCAACGCTCTCTTCCTGTGGAGAGCAATGCAGGAAGTGTCTGCAATTTCTACAGTGCCTCTGCTCCAGCCAACAGTTCACCATGGCTCCTGCCATCAGCCTCTGGCGCCTCTTTCCAACCTCTCATGGGTGGTGCCCACTTTTACCAACATTCTTGCACAACCATGTTGTCTCAAATTCCTGGCCAGAGCCCAATCTCCATTCCAGCTGCTTCCAATCCGAAAGTTTTTGAGTGGGCTCTTACAGGAGACACTGAAAAGAAGTCATCATCACTCAGAAACTTCACTGTGACTGTCACTGACCAGGACACAACTGTCTCCTCTATGTCTCTGGCGTCCCAGTGTGATAAACACTCAGATGCCTATAATATGGCCCCTCAGTATCCATCACTTTCTGTCAACCTTGTTCAGGGGGCACCCATTCAGGGACAGAGCCTGTCACATCCCTACCAGGTGGGAAATCATGTGTGTTACTACAATCAAGGCACAATGGACCCTCTGCTCTCTGAAGAGGGTGGTCCCTACCTGCAGTCCTATGGCTCTGTGTCTTACACAGAGAGCAGGGCCTCTGTCCCTGACCCAGGGATGGTCATGGTGCTAAAGGAGGCTCAGTCCACAAGTATGATACCACCAGCCTCCACCTGTGGAATCTGCTACTCTGTGCCTCCTCATCCCATCACACAGACAGGTTTTCAAGGTGAGTCCAAACAGTCACAAGGAAGAGGAATAAGGTCAGCATTCAAAACTAGGGTCAATCTGCAGCTGTGAAGTGGTGAGTCCTCAGACAGGTAGAATGTAAGTCCTGTGACTTTCACCACTACCACCCTCAGTCAATGCCCCCCATTGTCAGACTCCTTATGAGGACACCTGACAGAGGTGGGAAGGTGGGAAACTAACAGCCATGGATGCTCCATGTAGGAGAACTCCAAGAGCATACCAAGGGACACCACACTTTCCACTGCCCTGCCTGATGAGTCCTCCTGTACTACAATGCCGCAAGAAACTCCCTTGATTTATTGTTTTAGTCTCTTTCTGAGGCCTTTCAGTACATTATTGTGATAGTGCCCATTGAACGTTCCATCACTTCCTGAGTTGACACCTGGATTTAGGATCATGTGTTCCAACATCTTGTCCAAAGCAAACAGGCCATTATCTCCCCTTGCTTATAGACTTGGTCAGGAAGAGCTCCATTCCCTGTCTTAGTCCTTGGTATGAAGTGTTTTCATTCACTCAGGAAAGTAGAGAGAATTACAAGGGTTCCATATGAGAATGAGAAACATTTCTTAAAAATCACTTTTATTTTTTATTTGACTTATAACAACCCTGTGAAATGCAAAGAAAATCCTTTAAAAAAATGACATCAAATGGTCACCATGAAGAACCAGAACAGTTGCCTTTTATCTCCTAGCACACGATGCTGTTCATGATCCTGCAAAAGAGCTTGTAGGGATGCCTTTCCCACTGTTGGAAGGCACATGATTGTTGCAATGGTGGTGCTGAGGGAGCATCTTATTGCCAGGGACTGACCGACTTCCCCTTGATTCCATTGTAGTGATGGAGACTTCCCTGGCATTGCAACTTCCAGGCCAACTATTTTATTTACCACCTACTCAAGAATTCCTCAAGTCCGGCAGTAACAGACATATCCAGGTACTTGAGAGTTATCCACCACCTCAGAGTGGGGACATGTCAATGTCACCCCTCGTCCAGAGTCCTAGTCACCTCCTGGCACTGCCTCCAGCTCCATGCCAGGAACAGAAAGAGAATAAGAATGTGGAGAATATTAAAACCAAGCTTCCCAAGCACCTGAATGGGTACCAGTTCCCAACAGAAAGCGAAGCTGCTCCACTGCTCCCTTTAGAAGCCCCTGACATTCCACAGGTGCTGGCCTGCACTGATCCCATTGGCCAAGAGGAGCAGCCTGGTTGTGACAACTCTGGTTTGGGAAAGAACAGCCTGAGTCTTAAGGACCAAGGGACACTTGAAAATGGGACTGAATCTAATGACAGTTTTGCAGACATCGACACCCTGGTGGAGGGTATTCACCTTCCACAGGTCTTAACTTCCTTGGATGACCTTGATCAGCCCCAAGGACCCAAGGTGATCAAAACCAAAGACACCAGGGGCCTCACGTTGCACGAAGTGCAGAAAAAGTCAAGTGTCAGAAAGACGCGCTCTGATCAAGGCAGGAAGATCAAACACAAAGCCTCTGAGTCTATCAGTGATGCTCCCAAGGCCAAGATCAAGCCCGAGAGCCCAGATTGTGTGTTTGTGGGAGAACTGGTTCCTTGCAATGCTGCAGCTGGTGGCAGGGCTCCTTCGAACATGGCCAAGCATTCTAACAGCAAACCTCAGAAAGCTGCAGCCAGCAGGACCAGCAATACGAAGAGACATGGGCAGGAAAACGCCAAAAGAAACAAGGAACACTACTCCAAGAGAGCTGAGGAGAGGAAGCAGTCAGGGAACAAAGTCAAGGCCGAGGAGAAGCCAGCCATTCCCAAGATGAAGAGGAAGAAAAGTCATCCTGAGTTGCCACAAGAGGCCATCAAAAAGCCTCGCAGCAGCCTCAGTATGCACATGCTGGAGTCTGTGCATGTTCTCCATGCACTGGGCAAGAAGAGGGATGAGAAAGCTGACCTGTCTTCCTTGCGGGCCCTGGGAAACTCAAGCAACCCCAAAGGCCCCCAGCCACGCCCAGCTACCAAACCATGGCTGGTTTCTCCCCGCGAGGGCAAAGGTCCTGTGAAAACTCAAGTCAATCCCCAAAAACCATATGCAAGTGCTGACAAAGGGGCTCCACCTCCATCCCAGGACAAGCTGCCTTCTCCCGGGAAGGTCAAGCTGGTGCCATTGGTTTTTCCAACCATGGACAAGCCTCAAGCTCGACCTGTTCCTCGCAGGCCACAGTCTCTGGCATCATGTCGGCCTGCTGTGACCAACCCTGCCAAGCCTGCTGCAGTCAATGCATCCCTGCCAACTCCTGCATCTTTGATAGGCCCTGCCAAATCAGCTCAGCCAGTATCATCCAACTCAGCTGGAGCAGGTTTGAACAACCGCGACTGCCCTAGTGTCCCTCCGCCTCCTGCTTCTAGGCCTGGGACCTACAAAGCCTCATCTTGTGCTTCTTTCCAGCGGGAGCCTGTTCACTCTGCTGTGAGCCAGCCCCGGGCTCCGCTCAAGCCTCACAACCACTATCTACTCCAGGATTTCGCCCTCCAACCAATTCCGTGGAGGAAATCTGAGGTTCGGGGGCCAGTCATGTCAACACCCATCACCAATGAGCAGAGGCCAGATCGAGAGGCCATGAAGAGGAAGGCTCAACTAGAGCGTGAGAATGCTGCCAAATTGGGGGAAATGCAGCATTTCATTGACAGGGAAAAAGAAATGGACATTTCTCTGTACTATGGCTATGTGATGTAGGAGATGCTGGGAGTACTGGTGCTTTTGTGTACCTGCTGTTTTTCCATAGATAGATAGATAGATAGATAGATAGATAGATAGATAGACAATAGAGAGATAGATAGATCATACATAGATAGATAGGTAGATGGATAGATGGATAGATAGATAGATAGATAGATAGATAGATAGAAATTTCTCAATCTTGGTATATTTTATAACGTAATAAAATTGAATAAGTATTATAAATTAGCATTTAATAATAAAGAAGTATTTTGTGTTTTGAGATGCTGTTAACTGTGCTCTTTCTTTGGTGGGTATGAGGATCAAAGGCTGCACGATAAGGAAAGAACTGGAAGTTGGATCGGTGAATGAGGGTCAGGGGGTAAGCACCGTGGGAAGAAAGGAACTTGGGCCATGGCCAGAAAGGCCAAAAGCGGGGAGAGGTTATGGATCTATAAAGAGAAGCAGGAGGTGGGTGTATGGCAGAAGTGAGAAGCAGGATCTGAGATGAGTGCTAAAAGAGGAAAATTTGAATAGAGTTGAGAGGGCAGAAGCTGAGTCTAGGTTGACCAGGAGCAATGTAAAAAGTCTCTTGGGAAGTTGGCCTTATGTCTCATGACCACTAGATAAGTATTTCAGAAAACAGATTCAGGACACATTTCCTATGGGTTGGGTTGCCTTATGCATATATGATTGCAGTTGGGGAAAGTGAGAACAAATTAGGGGACTCTACCAGATGAGTGGCAAGGGCTTAGAGTTATCCTGGGGAAGCTGATAACAGGGGCCTACAGAAGTGAATGTCTGCAGTAGGAGGCCCACCCAGGACAGGACGTGGGAAATAAATGATCATTGACTGCACACCTAGGTCCAGGCCCATGAGTACACCACTTCAGTTAACCTTCACAACATGCAAGGCCAGTATCCCTGTGTCACTTTACCGGAGAGGTTCAGTAATGGGCTGAGGTCACACTGCATGCAGTAGAGTGAAGCCTCCATTGGAGGCCTGTCTCTGAAGGCTTCAGTATTTGTAAGTGGCCATAGGTCGCCCACCTGGCTTTCAGAACACAGCATCCAGAGCTTACTGGTGCATGAGATCAAACATCAGATGAAGCCTAAACATTAACTTGAAGGGCAAGCTAGGGCCTGCTGCATGAGCCCAGGCTGCACATGCCGCCTTGTCTAAACACCACCATCAACTGAGCAAAGCCCAAGAGAAAAATCCCGGGAAGCATCCATGTCCACTGGCAAGAGCAATAAGCACACTGGGTCTCAGGTGAGAGCCCCCTCACTGCAGTAGCTGGGGATTCCCATGATTTCCATGGGAATACCGAAAAGGAGAGACTGGTCTGGACTGCAGATATTTAGCTCGTAGTGTTAGTCTCATATTACATATTAGCATCAGGAATTTGGCAATGTCATGCAGGATTCCAAGAGGGAAAGCCTTGAAAAAATTTATAATTTTAAGCCATATCTCTACACTGCAACACTTCCCACAATTTCTTCTCAGGTAAGAATGCACCATCTTTGAAAAAACTCTTCTTATCTAATAATAGACAAACATGGTAATTGACCATACCTCTGCTCTGCTTCCCATTGGCTAATCAGGGCGATATGCAAATTATCTGCCAACAAAGATAGCGGCTGGCAGCCAGGCAGCTGAAGGGAACATGAGGCTTGCTTGCTCCAGTGATGGAGCTAGCCAAGGTTCCCAGGCTGCTGCAGGCGGGCTCTGAGCTCCAGTCTAAGCAACAATGTTGCACTTATAGAAGCTAAACAAACCCCAGGTACCTGCTTTCAGCCAGCCGGCCTAGGAGCTGGAGCCGCAACAAAGTTTCAATTACAGAAGGTAAATAAATCCCAGAATAAACAGAAAAAAAGAAAAAAAGGAGTGACTGGGAGCTTCAGTTGCAGGCTTGGCCCACCTGAAAACAGCCCTCAGCCCCTCATCCAGGCTGGCCAGGCACACCAGTGGGGACCCCCACATTAAAGGGGGTGCAGGCAGCCTGAAAACAGCCCTCAGCCCCTCATCCAAGCTGGCCAGGCACCCAAATGGGAACCCCCACCATGAAGGGGGTGCGGGCAGTCTGAAAACAGCCATCAGCCACTCATCCAGGCTGGCCAGGCACCCCAGTGGGGACCCCCACTCTAAAGTGGGCGCGAGGAGCCTGAAAACAGCCAGTAGTCCCTCATCCAGGCTGGCCAGAAACCCCAGTGGGTACCACCACCCTAAAGGGGGTGCGAGCAACCTGCAAACAGCAATCAGCCCTTCATCCAGTCTGGCCAGGCACCCAAGCTGGACCCCCACCCTCATCCGGGACACCAGTTAGGGCAAACCAGCCGGCCCCCACCCATGCACCAGGCCTCTATCCTATATAGCAGGGGTCCTCAAACTTTTTCAACAGGGGGCTAGTTCACTGTCCCTCAGACCGTTGGAGGGCCAAGGTATAGTTTAAAAAAAAAACTATGAGCAAATTCCTATGCACACTGCACATATCTTATTTTGAAGTAAAAGAATGAAGCGGGAACAATTACAATATTTGTATTTGCATGTGGCCCGCAGGCCGTGGTTTGAGGACCCCTGCTATATAGTAAAAGGGTAATATGCAAACTGACCCTTACAGCAGAAGGACTGGGAATGACTGGTCACTATGACACACACTGACCACCAGGGGGCAGACGCTCAATGCAGGAGCTGCCCGCTGGTGGTCAGTGCGCTCTCCCAGGGGGAGCTCTGCTCAGCCACAAGCCAGGCTGATGGCTGCCAGCACAGCGGTGGTGGTGGGAGCCTCTCCTGCCTCCTCAGCAGCGCTAAGGATGTCCGACTGCAGCTTAGGTCTGCTTCCCGCTGGCAAGTGGACATCCCCCGAGGGCTGCCAGGCTGCCAGAGGGATGTCTGATTGCCATCTTAGTCCCAATCCCCCAGGGAGCAGGCCTCAGCCAGCAGGTGGTCATCGCCCAAGGGGTCCCAGACTGAGAGAGGGCACTGGCCGGGCTGAGGGGACCGCCCACCCGAGTGCACAAATTTTTGTGCACCGGGCCTCTAGTATCTCATAAGATGAAATGTTGGCCTATAAATGAAATATGTGGCTTTGGAGATTCCATCTATAGGAGCTATCTTCTTGTGGCCTTTTGGCCTCTTGGATCACACACTTCATACACAATGGAAGTAAAAAGCCCAAGGTGGATTGATCCAGGCACCCTAAAAGCTTACCATCAAGAGAAACTACTAGATCCATTGACTTCCTCCCCCAAGCCAGCTTAATCCATAGATAGCATGGGGTAAAGTAGGTTTACAGTTGAGTATGGGAAACACAGACTTTATGGTTGTATGATTATTTATACATAATTGTACTATTTTCCACACACACAACTGTAAACCTACTTTTCCCCACCCTGTGGAAGCCTGGGTTAGCAACACAGCACTGTCTTCTCACAGTCACAAGAGGGCTAGTGAGAAAAGCACTAACCAGGGGAAGAACAACAGAGGCACCCAGGCCACACTGGGCTGACTGTACACATCTGTCCCTTTTGTTTGTGTGCACAGCATAACTCACCACAGTGTCCTTTTTCACAGACCCCTTTTTAAGTTTCTCCACAAAATCCATCAGATCAAGCTAGTTCATGATGCTTCAAGATAAATGCATCAAGGGAGAAATATGCAATATGTCTTACCATGGTGGAATCTTTGAAAATAAGACTAGGGTGCTGCTGGGAATGCAGACTGGTGCAATCACTGTGAAAAACACTAAAGACTTTCCTCAAAAAATGAAAAGATAGAACTTTCATTTGACCTAGTGATCCCATTTCTAGGAATAAATCCTAAGAAACCAGAAACACCAATCAAAAAGAATATATGCCCACCTATGTTCAAAGCAGCACAAATTAAAGTAGCTAAGATTTGGAAAACAGCCCAAGTCCCCATGAGCAGATGAGTGGATAAAACAGCAGTGGTACATTTACACAATGAAATACTATGCGGCTGTAAAAAAAGAAAGAACTCTTACCATTTGCAAAGCATGGATAGACCTGGAGAGTATTATGCTAAGCTCAATAAGCCAGAGAAAGAAAGGCATTACATAATCTCACTCATATGTGGAATCTAATGAACTAAATAAACTGATGAGCAAAGTAGACCTAGAGATATAGAAGCATGGAACGGATTGACAAAATTTAGAGGGAAGGTGGGGGTGTGCGTGTGGTGTGATGACTGGGCAACTTGTATGCATGTATGCATAGCCCATGGACACAGAAAATGGAGTGGTGAAGGTAGAAGGCGGGATGGCAGGGGTGGAGTGGGTGGAGGGGTTCCATGGAGGGAAAGACAAAATAGAAAAGAAAGGGGACATCTCTAATACAGCAATAAAGATGAATAAATAAATAAAAAGTACGACTAGGAAAAAAACAAATGAACAAAACCAGAGCATTGACACACAGCATAACGACAATCTCTGTTCTGCAAACACACCAATGATTTATATAATTGAGCTAATATGACAAAAAGAAAATGAAAATATATTGAAGATTATAATTGTAGTGAGCAAAATTCCTTGCATTTGTTGCACTAGATAAGTTGTGTATACATGTAAATTGTCTGTTGTCTTAATACAAAATGAGACCAAAATGTGTCAACATCTTTTCCACTGAACCTAAAATATCCACATGAATGTTTTTGTCCTGTACAATTTCACTTTGCCTGTCCCCTAGTCTCCAAGAATGTCCTTGTCTTTCTCTAACTAGTCTCCTCGTCACTTTTGCCTGGCCGTGCACCCAAGCATGGCAGACAGAGAATCCTGGAGGCCCAAAGTTCTACAGCGCCTGTTGCAAAGGGGGAGGAGACTGCAGTAACTGCCACACTGGATCCACTTTATGAGAGAAGGAAAACGGACAACATCGTGAAGGCCTCTCGCGTATAATACAGCAGGATGCCTACATGGCCCAAGGAACCAGAGAGAGCAAATTACGGGCAGAAGAAGTGCAACCCAAGGCGGGAAGAGGAAAGGTTTGCCGTCAGCTGACACCTAGTCTGTGGTCGTTGCTTGTAATGGACAGAGCCCATTGGGGGAAGCATCAGACACTACAAAGAACACCCTGCTGCTGGAAGTGGACAGGGAGTAACTTCCATGAGTGTCAGAATGCAAGATCAAAGCTTCTCTACAAACAATGCCTACAATGAAGAAGGAGAAAAAATGAGAGTGGTAAGATATGCAAGTCAACCTAGCCTGGCCCTGCCCAGCCCTTGGGATGTAGGATTCAAGGAGAAGAAACTACAAAAAAAGAGCCTTGGACCACATCATTCTGCACAAAATACACTCAAGAAACTTCATTTTACTGCTCAACCAACGGACAGAGAGAGCTCCTTAATCCCTCCCCTCGCTCCTCAAAAGCCACAGTAAATTCACTTATGACATGGACTGGTATGATTTCAGAACAACTCTAAGTGTGCAACCTAGATGTCCCTTTCCATTCTCTCTAAGATAGTAGCAATATAGATAATGGTAAACATGTTATACAATATAATATGGAGAATATAAGCAACTAGTAGTTAATTATATTCATGAAAGTCTATAACAAACATTGAGATTATTTCCCTAGCATAAGAGCCTGGGGAAAGTGAGACTATCACAGCTGTATTGTCATCTAGCCCATCTGTCCTGAGAGCTCAGCCATTCAGGTGTTGGTTTAGCTCCTCTACCACTCCCTCCATCCAATCCTGTCTTCTTGGGAACCTGACCTCCCGATTGGCTCTCTCATCCCTTTAAACTGCCTGCTTTGTGACATCATTCTCCCACCAAACCTACCAACACCTGGTAGAATCCTGGGGTGTCCATGGAGTTGTCTGTAAATAAATTTGGATCATCGCAACTGTCCAGTGACCAGTAACTGGTGACCAGTGACCAGTGGCCAGTATGACCAGTGACCGTACTGGACACATGTGCTGTTTGGCTTCAGCCACTGAGACATCCTCATCCCTTGCATCTAAAGTTGATATTTGCTCTTCTTCTCTGACCAAGTCAGGTAAGGAGAGAACCTTTATAAAGTTTTTCATTAGATGTTTGCCCCTAAATTTAGCAATAGAGTCAAAAGAGCATAGAATAATTTGGGGAAATAGTGATTGAGAAGTCTGCAGACCTAATTTCAGTTGAGATTTTGCCATCTACTAGCAATGTGACTTTGGACAAGTCATTGACTCTCTCACAAAATCTGTTTTGTCGTCATCTGCTACATTCGGATGTTAGATCGGCTGTGGACTCTAACCCCTCCCTTTTCTAATATGGAGTTTTAAAGAACACTCCTGTTGACAATGAAATCAAGACTTCTTGATAGTGTTTCAACAGCAATAGGAAGAAAACCTAAGTCATGGAGAAAACTAGCAATACATACATATATAGATATATGATGTCTCATGTGTAATGATCTCCCACCACCAAGGTTTCAAGTTTAGTATTTTAAATTGAGTGCTGTTCCAAAGGTAATATTCATGTGGTTTTGGAGTTTGCTATCCAAAGTAGGATAACAGAGGAAATAGGGAGAGAGGATGGAGAGTACTGGGCTCTAAGAAGGCAAGTATTTCAATGTAAAAAAATTAGAACATTTTTCATCAGCACAGGCCTACAGGAACCAAGAGGGAGGAAAAGACACAACCAAGAAGGAGGGGAAAGTATAAAAATTAACAAGGAAAGCGTGAAAGAGCTCATGAGAACAAAAAGAGCAGTTTGGAATAGAATATTGGAGGGAACCAAAGATTTTAAATAAAAGCAGAAAGAGCATAGAGTGAAATCAGCTAGGGCTAGGGCAAAGTAATGTGGATCTCAGCAAATGCTTACATTGATAGAATAGGAAAGAAAGTAAGGCTGGGGTAGGGTACCACTAGCCAAAGCCGTGTATCAACACAATCCTATTCAGTTGCCTGTTTTCTTATTGCCTCTCTGAACACAGATGGCATGTGACAGTTTGCAATATAAACATTTAAAAACGTATTTCAGAAATGATCTTTCTTATATGCAAGAAACTAAGAAAGGTGATTATCTAGGGCATTGGAAATAACAGAATTTTCAGTGTTTCAATTCATTCTGATTTTTAAACTGTGACAATGTTTTGTCTAGTAAAAACAAATTAAGACTTTCAAAGAAAGATATATCCTAAATGGAATCAGAAAGAACACATCCTTTGTGTGATTAGTATGTTCGAAGTCAAAGATGCTCTTCATCTTCAAAGTTATTTTCTTCCTAACACAGAGGGCACACTGATACACAGCCATTGCCTTGTTTCAGGTCAGAGATGCTTAAGGAAAAAAAGAGAGCATTAAACCCCACATCTCTAATTTCTCAAAAAACAATTTTGTGGATTCTCTTGGGGGTTCCTAGATTAACTTTATTTTAAATTGAAATCTAATGGTAGTGGCTTTAAGACTTTGGATACAACCCCTTTCCTGGATGTTGAAGATGATAATAATCTAGGTTTTATGATAAATATAAAATCCTTCATGATACTTTTCAACTGTTCTTTTCTCTTTGTTATGAGGGTATATTAATTGAAATATATATATATGGCTAATACACTAAGTATTTATTACTTACTAGGGAATAGTCAGAGAAACTCGAATGAATACAACAATGGAATTCCTTTACACTTACTCTGCTCCCTGCTTAAACCAGGATTTGCTGAAATATTGGCCTGCATATAATGGAGGCACATATACATCAACAGTGGTTGCAATATGCTGCTTGTTATGCAATTTTTACTGATATATCTCCTCTGTCCATATGTACTGGCTAAGAACTTACTCAAAATCACCTATTGTGGGTTGTTTCTTTTTAACAGTATTCACTACAATAGAATAGGCAATATTTACTTTTATGATACTGCATGTATGAAGCAGAACTTCATACTGTAGTTAATTTATTAGGCTTTGACATTTGCTACGTGCCTAACTTCTTGAGAAACTCACTCTCAGATAGTCATTCTGAAGTAGGATCAGAAATCAGGCATGAAGACAGTAAGAAAGACCCTTTAAGTTTACCAAGTGCATTGAGCTATATGAACATTATAGGAAGAGCATGTGAAGGGCACAGCAAATGAGACGCGGAAGATTGTCATGACGATAGATGTACTGTCTTCTCCTGGACAAACAAACATCTGCATCAGAAGTTCTATTGCTCCTAGATGTGGGCAGTGTAATGTGCAGAGCTCTGGCAAGGATGTCGGGATGATTCGGTGATGGAAGCAGGTATTCAAACTAACATAGGGACCTAACCAAGCCATAGTTCCCTCACTCATGAAATGAGAATGTTAGAACAGGGAATCTCTAAGGACTCCTGGTTCTAAAATGCTTTAATTCTAGGAAAGAGCATGAAAATCAATACTACTGGAGGATCAAGGGTGAGAGAGGTCAGGAAGTGGTTGCTTCTAGCCAAGAGAACAATCTATGGACCACACCGCTTGGTATTGTGTACATTTATGCTCAAGTGTTTATATTATATATAAAAGCCTAAGCGACCGAATGACCAAACGACTGAATGACCAGTTGAGTAGCCACTATGACACGCAATGACCACCAGGGGGAAACGCTCAACGCAGGAGCTGCTCCCACAGTGGGAGCACCGCTCAGCTGACTGATGGGCACCAGACACCTGGGCTCATGGCTAGAGCGAGCAGCTGCAGTGGAAGGAGCCTCTCCCACCTCTGCGGCAGTGTTTCCACTACCAAGCTGGACCTGCTCAGCACCAGGCCCTGGCTCGGGCTCCTCCCGTCCACCTGCTGCTTCGCACACTAGTACATCCCTCGGGCCAAAACCAGCAGTCCTATATCCCCCCCCTCAAGGGTCCTGGATTATGAGAGGGCACAGGCAGGCTGAGGGACCCCACCAGTACATGATATCTCTATTTTATTGACTTCAGAGAGGAAGGGGGAGGGAGAGATATAGAAACATCAATGATGAGAGAGAATCATTGATTGGCTGTCTTCTGCAGGCCCCTTACAGGGGAATTGAGCCTGCAACCTGGGCTTGTGCCCTTGACTGGAATTGAACCCGGATTCGCAGGCCAATGCTCTATCCACTGAATCAAAACAGCTAGGGTTTAAAGCAGCAATCTTAAAATATGCTGTTTTTCACACACATTGTTTATCAATCTCTGATTATTTTCACCCCCCTCTTGTACCCTACAGAAAATTCCAAAAATCCACCTTTCCTTGGAATTTCAACCTCTCTGCAACGCTCTCTTCCTGTGGAGAGCAATGCAGGAGGTGTCTGCAATTTCTACAGTGTCTCTGCTCCAGCCAATAGTTCACCATGGCTCCTGCCATCAGACTCTGGCGCCTCTTTCCAAACTCTCATGGGTGGTGCCTATTTTTATCAACATTCTAGCACCACCCTGTTGTCTGGAATTCCTGGCCAGAGCCCAATCTCCATTCCAGCTGCTTCCAATCCGAAAGTTTTTGAGTGGGCTCTTACAGGAGACACTGAAAAGAAGTCATCATCACTCAGAAACTTCACTGTGACTGTCATTGACCAGGACAGAGATGTCTCCTCTATGTCTCTAGCATCCCAAGGTGATAAAAACTCAGATGCCTATAACATGGCCCCTCAGTATCCATCACTTTCTGTCAACCTTGTTCAGGGGGCACCCATTCAGGGACAGAGCCTGTCACATCCCTACCAAGTGGGAAGGCATGTGTGTTACTATAATCAAGGCACAATGGACCCTCTGCTCTCTGAAGAGGGTGGTCCCTACCTGCAGTCCTATGGCTCTGTGTCTTACACAGAGAGCAGGGCCTCTGTCCCTGACCCAGGGATGGTCATGGTGCTAAAGGAGGCTCAGTCCACAAGTATGATACCACCAGCCTCCACCTGTGGAATCTGCTACTCCGTGCCTCCTCATCCCATCACAAAGACAGGTTTTCAAGGTGAGTACAAACAGTAACGAGGAAGAGAAATAAGGTCAGCATTGACAACTAGGGTCAATCTGCGGCTGGGAAGTGGTGAGTCCTCAGACAGGTAGAATGTAAGTCCTGTGACTTTAACCACTACCCTTTCAATGCCTTCCATTGTCAGTCTCTTTATGAGGACACCTGACAGAGGTGGGCGGTCGGAAACTAACAGCCATGGATGCTCCATGTAGGAGAACTCCAAGAGCATGCCAAGGGACACCACACTTTCCACTGCCCTGCCTGATGAGTCCCCCTGAACTACAATGCCGCAATAAACTCCCTTGATTTATTGTTTTAGGCTCTTTCTGAGGCCTTTCAGTACATTATTGTGATAGTGCCCATTCAACTTTCCCTCACTTCCTTAGTTGGCACCTGGATTTAGGATCATGTGTTCCAACAATCTGTCCAAAGCAAACAGCCTATTGTCCCCCCTTGCTTATAGACTTGGTCCGGAAGAGTTCCATTCCCTGTCTTAGTCCTTGGTGTGAAGTGTTTTCATTCACTCAGGAAAGTAGAGAGAATTACAAGGGTTCCATATGAGAATGAGAAACATTTCTTAAAAATCACTTTTATTTTTTATTTGACTTATAACAACCCTGTGAAATGCAAAGAAAATCATTTAAAAAATGACATCAAATGTTCACCATGAAGAACCAGAACAGTTACGTTTTATCTCCTAGCACACGATGCTGTTCATGATCCTGCAAAAGAGCTTGTAGGGATGCCTTTCCCACTGTTGGAAGGCACATGACTGCTGCATTGGTCATGCTGGGGGAGCATCTTATTACCGGGTACTGACCGACTTCCCCTTGATTTCACTGTAGTGATGGAGACTTCCCCGGGGATGGAGACTTCCTTGGCATTGCAACTTCCAGGCCAACTATTTTATTTACCACCTACTCCAGTATTCCTCAAGTCCTGCAGTAACAGACATATCCAGGTACTTGAGAGTTATCCACCACCTCAGAGTGGGGACATTTCAATGTCACCCCTGGTCCAGAGTCCTAGTCACCTCCTGGCACTGCCTCCAGCTCCAAGCCAGGAACAGAAAGAGAATAAGAATGTGGAGAATATTAAAACCAAGCTTCCCAAGCACCTGAATGGGTACCAGATCCCAACAGAAAACGAAGCTGCTCCACTGCTCCCTTTAGAAGTCCCTGACATTCCACAGGTGCTGGCCTGCATTGATTGCCTTGGCCAAGAGGAGCAGCCTGGTTGTGACAACTCTGGTTTGGGAAAGAATAGCCTGAGTCTTAAGGACCAAGGGATACTTGAAAATATGACTCAGTCTAATGATAGTTTTGCAGACATTGCTACACTGGTGAAGAGTATTCCCCTTCCCCAGGTCTTAACTTCCTTGGATGACCTTGATCAGCCCCAAGGACCCAAGGTGATCAAAACCAAAGACACCAGGGGCCTCACGTTGCACGAGGTGCAGAAAAAGTCAAGTGTCAGAAAGACTCGCTCAGATCAAGGCTCGGAGATCAACATAAAGCCTCTGAGCCTATCGCTGATGCTCCCAAGATCAAGCCTGAGAGCCCAGATTGTGTGTGTGTGTGGAAGAAGTGGTTCCTTGCAATGCTGCAGGTAGTGGCTCGGCTCCTTCGAACATGGCCAAGCATTCTAACAGCAAACCTCAGAAAGCTGCAGCCAGCAGGACCAGCAAAACTAAGAGCCATGGGTAAGAAAACTCCAAAAGAAACAAAGAAAACTACTCCCAGAGAGCTGAGGAGAGGAAGCAGTCAGGGAACAAAGTCAAGGCCGAGGAGAAGCCAGCCATTCCCAAGATGAAGAGGAAGAAAAGTCACCCTGAGCTGCCACAAGAGGCCATCAAAAAGCCTCGCAGCAGCCTCGGTATGCACATGCTGGAGTCTGTGCAGGTTCTCCATGCACTGGGCAAGAAGAGGGATGAGAAAGCTGACCTGTCTTCCTCACGGGTCCTGGGAAAGTCAAGCAACCCCAGAGGCCCCCAGCCATGCCCAGCTATGAAGCTATGGCTGGATATGCCCCATGAAGGCAAAGGTCCTGTGAAAACTCAAGTCAAACCTCAAAAACCACATGGAAGTGCTGACCAAGGGTCTCCACCTCCACCCCAGGACCAGCTGCCTCTCCCGGGAAGGTTAAGTTGGTGCCATTGGTTTTTCCAACCATGGACAAGCCTCAAGCTCGACCTGTGCCTCGCAGGCCACAGTCTCTGGCAGCACGTCGGCCTGCTGTGAACAACCCTGCCAAGCCTGCTGCAGTCAATGCATCCCTGCCAACTCCTGCATTTTTGACCTGTCCTGCCAGACCAGCTCGGCTAATGTCGAGCAACTCAGCCGCACCAGGTTTGAACAACCCTGCCCGGCCTAGTGTCCCTCCGCCTCCTGCTTCTAGGGCAGGGCCCTACAAAACCTCATCTTGTGCTTCTACCCAGTGGGAGCCTGTTCCCTCTGCTGTGAGTCAGCCCCAGACTTTGCTCAAGCCTCACAACCACTATCTACTCCAGGATTTCGCCCTCCAACCAATTCCATGGAGGAAACCTGATGTCCTCGGGCCAGTCATGTCAACACCCATCACCAATGAGCAGAGGCCAGATCGAGAGGCCATGAAGAGGAAGGCTCAACTAGAGCGTGAGAATGCTGCCAAATTGGGAAAATGCAGCAACTCATTGACAGGGAAAAAGAAATGGACATTTCTCTGTACTATGGCTATGTGATGTAGGAGATGCTGGGAGTGCTGTTGCCACTCTGGGTACCTGCTGTTTTTCCATAGATAGGTAGATCATAGGTAGGTAGATAGATAGTTAAATAGATAATAGATAGATAGATAATAGATAGATAAGAATTTTGGAATATTGATATATTTTATAACTTAATAAAAGCTACATCCCTGACTTTAAGACCATTCCTACTTTTATTGCCAAAGCGCCAGGGTCGGTGTAATGTGTCTTTCCTCTCAGCCCTTTTACTTTGCTCACGCTTCTGGCCCACCGTCTCCAAGAAGCTGTCCCGGCCAGGCAGTGGGACAGGTGGGGTGCACTGCCTGCTGGGGACGCGCCCAGGCTGTTCCACCCGCCAGAGGTGTGGTGCCGAGGGTAACGCTCAGGTCGCGGAGAATGACACCCGTGGGTGTGAGCAGAAGTGGAATTTATTAAGGGCACCTGGAGGCTCAGCCTCTCAGGGGCCAGGGGATGCGGCCTGGACGCCATGGACCAGAGCAGCGTCTGAAGCTCCACGGGCTCCATGGTGTCACAGCCGACAGACAGGCGCGGAGCTGGGGGGCTGCCAGGTGCTCTTGGAAACACAGCTGACTTTGGAAACTGGACATGGCCAGGCCGCCACGGCTGCGAGAATGGAGGCTTCTCCATCCCCAGCACCTGCGCGAGGCCTGGGGTGCTGTGAACCACAGCCAAGCAAAAGGGGGGTGGGGGACACCACGTCGCTCACACTGGAGCTCGGTGGAGTTGACAGCCAGCCGCCCCTCTCTCTTTGCAGTTGCTGCTGCGGCCACCGCATGGGGAACGCAGCCGAGCTCCTCAGAGAACTGTGGGCGGAGTAGCAGCCGTCATGCTATGGACTCTCCTTGCTGTCTTCCCTCAACTCTCCGAGGCGACCCTGGTATTCGGGACCTCATCAAACCTGATAGGAGGCTTCCAGGTGCTGAGGGCAAAGTGGCCCCATGGGGTCTTAAGGGGTTACCTTAACAGACAACATGGGAAAGAGGATTGTCAAGTCTGTCTAATTGCTCATCTACCATCTTGTAAGGAAACCACAGCAAAACCCCCTGGAGCAGATAAAGAAGCGATTCAATGCAATGTTCTTGACCATCGGGCCAGGGGTCACCCCTCCAACTGCTGACCTGGACACATCCCTGGGTCCAAGGGAAGCTGGCCCCTGGCTTGCAGGGAAAGGCATGGACACTATACACTCCACAGGCCAAGAGCTTGTGCACACGTCCCTCTGGGGCCCGCCGGCTGTGCGTTCATTGCTGAGATGACTCCGTATGTGAAGGGAAGGCCTTCATCAAGGAAGGTCTGTCTCATGCAAGTCTATTCCCTGGAATGAGCCACAAGATAAGCAAGTTGTGGAGACAGCACATAGTCTCCTGGGGAAGCACAGTCCACCCATGGTCCCTTTTCTAAAGGCCTCGAGACTGGAGGGGCAGGGACGCCTCGCTCCTGTGAGCTTTCCAAACCCGGGCAAGGCTGCAAACTCAAGGAAAAGGAAAGCAGATCCAACATTCCTCGACTACAAGTCAACCAAGGAGCAGAGCTCACGCCTCCCGGAGTGTGAAATAGACACTGCTCTAACCAAACTGCCCATCAAGAGAAGCCACTGGACGCCAGAGATGCTGAAGGACTCAAGCCTGTGTTTAGGGCAACTGAGCAAGACATCAGTCTTGCTATGGCATCTAATGAGGCCCCACCTTCTGCAGATGCGATTAAACAGCTCCTTGCAGCTTAGTCCTAATGGTTGTCATACTTGATTTATAAAAAAAGAACAGAAAAGTAACAGAAAGAGGAGAGGAAAGGAAAAGAAAGGAGAGGATAGGAGAGGGAGAGGGGGGGAGGCGGAGGAGGAGAGGGGGAGGGGAGGGGAGGGGAGGGGAGGGGAGGGGAGGGGAGGGGAGGCGAGGCGAGGCGAGGAGAGGAGAGGAGAGGAGAGGAGAGGAGAGTGGAAAGGTTATCATCTGACATCTTGCCGTTCTGTAACAGGAGGCAGGCTTTCTGCTTCTCATTGGGGGTAGGCCTCCAGGCAGAAGAGGGTTCAGACGCTGGCAGCTAAGAAGGCAAACAGGACACCCTACATAATCATGGAGATCGGAGACCTAGAGGCACAGGAGATCTTCCTCCCGCGGAGGAACCAGGTTGTCAACAAATGCAGGCACAGTTGCTATAACAAAGCCAAGGTCAATTGCCTCTGTTACGGTTGGAGGAAGCATTGCCCTGGAGGAATTTTTCTGCTACCCGTGTCCCGAACCTATATGATATAAGAGGAAAGCCTTTCGACCATTACATTTACGAGAATAGAGGAGTGCCTACTGGGCCCAGTTCCTTCCAACCGTGGAGGCCGTTAACGCCTATCAAGCCTGATCCGGAGCTTGCGAATGGGGTCATGGAGTGCTCTTTGGCCACAATGTACCATATGATCAGGAAGCCCCAGCAGAGCCCCAATACACTAACTGGACGGAGGTTTAATGCTCTTTATGCTACTGTTAAGCCTGGTGTCCAGCCTCCTCCAGTGGAGACAGACCCTGTCCTTGACCCGAGGACTACAGCTATGTGGTTCACTGAGAAGGGCCTAGATGTTGTTGTACTCACGCACTGCTTCATGTTGATGAGCAGATCTCTCTGGGGCCAACTGCAGCAGCCTTCATCTCGCAGATTAAGTTCATGTCAGCCTTTGCGGAGATGACTCCTTACCTTACGATCAAGTCGTTCCTGAATGAGGGATTATCTCATGCTTCGGTGCTTCCTGGAGTAGGCGCTGAGATCAAGGCCTTCACTAAAGCTGAGAAGGAGCTCCGTGAGCAACATGGTGACAGCGCCTTCCCTTACATCAAGTGCCTCCGCTTGGCCCAGCATGAGAGATGGGCTCCTGTCAATTATCCCAACCTGTACAAAGTTGCAAACACGAGAAAGCGTAGTGTGGATGGTACGTTTCGCGACTACAAGACAACCAAGGAGTCATTGTCGCAGCTCACAGATAGAGAAATCGAAACTGCCCTCGCTCAGCCTCCTGTTAAGAGGATGATGAGTCAGGAAGAGCCGAGGGGCTGAAAGAGGTCTTTAGAGTCAGTGACGAGGATCTTAGGGTGCTCTTCGTGGTCCAGGCGGCGTAACTCCATCGAGGTCTGAAGATATCCTCGCACTTCTAACCGGAGATCTGAGCAACAACCTCCTAGCCATAATTAACAAAAAACATGACACCATGTCACAACCACAACCCTCCGGACCCCACACAAAACAAGACACACCAGCTGAAGCGTTCACAGCAGCAGCCGAGCCAGCAGCCAGGCCAAGAACATCCAAAAGGACCAGAAAGACACGGAAATCGCCCGAAAGAAGCCACGAGTCACGCACACGCGCGGGGCGGACCTCCACTGTCCAAAAGACCCACCATGAATTTATGTCAATTGTTGAATCTGAAGAGGTTGCTGATATTGTTGAACTTGAAGATCCAGGACTGGTTAACAGGGCCGTAGTTGTGCAAACCATGGCACGGCTTCAAGGTGTGCAAACCGCTTCACCTGAAGGCCCAAGAAGCTCAAGCTCCTCGCAAGATCATAGGCTGCACGGACTGATGCAGCTAAGACTCCATCGGATGCAATCATGGCCATTTTGCATCAACTTCTCGAGTATGCTCAGAAAAACGAAAAGAAAATGGAAGAATGCAGAAAGATACCGAGGATCTTACGAGGAGAAGGAGTCGGCTAAGCCTATCACCCTCTGTGTCTTCTGTTCCTCCTGAATAGCAGGGTGAGCTGGCCCCATGCATGGGCCCCAAAGTACAGAGCCACCAGCAGAGCCCGCAAAACCTCAAGAGCCAAAAGAGCAGAAGCTCAGTGAGGCTCGCAGTGTTATTCAGGCTTACTTTGAGTCTTCTGGTTTGTAATTCTTTACCAAAAAAAAGGCAAACGGCCCCACTGTGGCCGCAGGCTTCCCTCTGCCTCCTCGCCGAAGCCCCTCCCCAGCGGTTCTGTTTGATGCCAACGTTTGCTCAGTAAAGAGCTACACAAACGCAGCTCCACGTGCCTCCCTCCGTCTGATTCCAGCCACGGGTGCCCAGTTACGCTTCCCGTCCCCACGTGGACCGACCTATAGGGAGGACGTGCGGAAGCATGTGACGTGATGCTCTGGTCTGGTCACCAGGACGGGTCCCAGCCCAGGAGAGTCCTGGACTCAGTCCAGGTGAAGGTGAGAGTAAGTTTTCTGAAGAACCAGATAAAGAAATCCAAAGGACTTCCTTTGTCCTGAGGGTTTTATCTCTTTTCTATAGGTGGGAATTCTAGGGGGGTCCCAGGGGAGATCTCAATAGAATATGCATTAGATTTCTGGTGTGTCCTTTAGGGTGCTCATGTATCAAAATGAGTGTAGGGTGGGGTCAGAGGTCATTCTCTGGTTAGTTTTGTCTTTATCTTGGGTTACTCGGGCTTTGGTTTTAGGTTGCTTTTTGTTATCTCTCTTCCTGACTAAGACGATTTAAATCGTCTGCTCATAGGTATGTTGGCTGGGGGGTAGGTGTAGACCACGGCTCTGAGGCATGTTGGCTGGGGGGTAGGTGTAGACCACGGCTCTGAGGCATGTTGGCTGGGGGGTAGGTGTAGACCACGGCTCTGAGGCATGTTGGCTGGGGGGTAGGTGTAGACCACGGCTCTGAGGCATGTTGGCTGGGGGGTAGGTGTAGACCACGGCTCTGAGGCATGTTGGCTGGGGGGTAGGTGTAGACCACGGCTCTGAGGCATGTTGGCTGGGGGGTAGGTGTAGACCACGGCTCTGAGGCATGTTGGCTGGGGGGTAGGTGTAGACCACGGCTCTGAGGCATGTTGGCTGGGGGGTAGGTGTAGACCACGGCTCTGAGGCATGTTGGCTGGGGGGTAGGTGTAGACCACGGCTCTGAGGCATGTTGGCTGGGGGGTAGGTGTAGACCACGGCTCTGAGGCATGTTGGCTGGGGGGTAGGTGTAGACCGCGGCTCTGAGGCATGTTGGCTGGGGGGTAGGTGTAGACCGCGGCTCTGAGGCATGTTGGCTGGGGGGTGGGTGTAGACCACGGCTCTGGGCATGTTGGCTGGGGGGTGGGGGTAGACCACGGCTCTGAGGCATGTTGGCTGGGGGGTAGGTGTAGACCACGGCTCTGAGGCATGTTGGCTGGGGGTAGGTGTAGACCATGGCTCTGAAGTGTCTTTGTTTAGGGAGGATAGAAGTCTATAATTTGTCAGCTGGCTGTTAATTAGCCGTTTCGGCCACTTGTTCAGCCATTTGTCTGAGTTTCCTCGTTCCACTTGCCAGGGAGTTTTCCCAGTTTCTCTCCCACCTGCCGCAGCCCGTGCTGCTCTGGTCTCCGTGCAAGCGGGCAGTTGGCATCTGGTGTTAGAGACGGTCCCTCATGAGATTGCAGCTTAGGAACCAGTGCCCCAGGCCCAGTCCCTTCTGAGCCACCAGCCACTTAGGTTCCCTTTCCTAAGGCTGGTGGCCTTGCCCCAGTCCCTGGTGACAGAAGATGGCCGTCAGGACAGCGGCTGTCCCTGCCCATGACCCCGGCCCAGCAGCGCCCTTCCATCCCCACAAACCAGTGCAATGCCCTCCCCCGGCCACTGTGCTCTTGGGAGCGAAGTCAAACTTGCAGCCTTTGTGACATTGCCACGCCACAGCTTAAAAAAAGGACGCTGCCTTCACCTGAACAAGGACATTGCATGCAGTTGGGACCCTGGGAAAATCCCAGCCCCGCCTCCTCAGTGCCATGTGCTGATCGCCGGGCCCCAGCTCTTCTGCACAGGATGGATGGACCAGTGAGTAGGAGGCTGGATGGTGGATCACTGGATGGATGCGAGCCAGCCCTGCTGACCCGGGCAGGGGAGGGGCAGAAAGCAGCCCGCAGTCTGGGGGAAGGCAGGTTAGGGGTAAGTGAGTCTGAGGTTTTGAAGACTCTTGAGCACAAGATCATGCCTCCTTTGTCTGAGACAGTGCGGAGTGAGGTGGGGTCTCGCCAGAGGTAGGGGCATGGGCATTTCCTAGGGCCCTTTCTGGGAACTTCTCTGAAGATGCGCAGAGTCTAGGCCGGGTCAGGAAGAAGAGGATCTGGGGGTCTGCCCAAGGCACCCTTGTCTGCTCTTCCTGCATGAGGACACCAGGGGGAAGTGCACGCTCCCCTGTCGCACCGCGCTCCTCCCCGCAGAGAAAGCACGCACGTATTTCCACCGCAGAGCTGTGGGGTTGACCGCTACACTCAGGGCAACCAATCATATGATTTCCCAGCAAGACCTTTGGAGATTAACTGTACATCCCCTGGTCATTAAGCTCCCATATCCAGGGGTTGGGCGAGTGTGTTTGTTCCTGGAGAAGGTTGCCTCCAACGTTAAGGAACGTTTCTCCAGGCTGCACGGCTCCCCTCACCTCCTTTGTCCCTGCACGATCCCCTCCCCGCCCTCCCACCTGCCTAGATTTCTCATGATCAGCAGCAGCAAATGAGGAGGATGGGCAGGAGGGAGGCCCAAGCAGGGCTTCCTCACCCACGGGAAGGGGCCCCGAGGGCACTGCCGCCTGGAAGCGCATGTGCAACTCCGGCAGGGAAAGGGTGCAGAAGAGGGGGCACCTGGGGAGGGCCCGCAGGAGCAGGGCTGCGGCAGCTATGGTCAGCTGGGGGCGCTCGCAGGGGGGCGGGGAGCAGCAGGGCTGCCAATGCGTTTCTTCTGGAGCTTCCGAGAAGCCCCCATGGGGCGAGGCGGGTGGGAGTGGGCGGAAGCTGAGAAGGTCCGGCCGGGGGCTGTTGTTCCATGGTGGCCCGAGCCCCTTGCTTCTCACGGGCCTTTCCCACTGGCTGGGCAGAGGGCAGCGGGCAGTGGGCAGCGGGCAGCAGGCAGTGGGCCTCCCTGCCCTCAGGCCCAGCTGGGAGGCCTCTGGAGCCATGAGGAAAGGAAAGGTGTGGGTGGGGAGAGCTGCGGGCCCAGAGAGAGAAAGAATTTATACCCTCCAGCCAGCGTCGGTGCTGACTCCCGGGTGGGGGCTGTCTCTCTGGGTGGTCACAGCTGCACCCATGGCAGCTCCAAATGGGGTTCTGGACGACTGAGCCTCCCGGGGTGATCGGCCAGCTGCAGTGGCCGCACTGGGCTGGCTGAAGAGATGTCCCTGGAAACACTGTGTGCAAGATGGGGTGGGCTTGGGGTGCTGGGAGGGCCAGTGGGAATTCTGTGCTGCTGTCTGACATCCCAATCTCCCCCCAGGCACCCAGCACCCTGTGGAGGACATCTGAAACTGTTTGCAAGGGTGAGGTGGGAGGAAGACAGAGTTCCCAAGCCTGGAGCAAGTGCCCCTCACCTGTCGACCCCTCTACTCTCTTGCTTGGGGTCCCTTACCCAGAATGCACCCCTCCTCCCACATCACTTCCTTCACCTCTGCACCCAGTGTCCTCATGTTACAGACTGCAAAAGGGGGCTGCTCTCTCCACCCCTTCAGCCAAGAGGTGCCAAGCTTTGGAGTCCACGTGCCCCTCCCAAGAGGGTCTGTGGTGCTCCTGTGAATGCCCCCGGGCCTCGGCCCAGGATCTGTGCCGGATTCAATTCCACAGCAGCTGTGCTGGCAAAGCCGGCCCAGCCCAGAGCCGAGCGCGGGGCTGCCGCCCCCGGAGGGCTCCCCTGGGCTCAGCTTCAAGGCCACAGGCCGTGTCTGCAGCCCGGGCGGCCCTGAGCTTCCCTCAGCTCTGCTGCTTGGCCTTTGCTTCCCACCTCTCACCTTCCACCCCAGACCAGGTCCTAACTCCACATTGGTTTTGCTAAGACGTCCCAGCTGGGCAGGGACCGTGCCTAAAAGGCGCTCTGGCCCTTCGCAGTGCCTCCTTAGAAATGCAGCAGCCTGGCCCCACCCTGGAGACCTGCTGTTCTGTCCCGGAACCCCCCCGCCCAGCAATGAAGCCGGGCTTTCCTCTCCTCCACCTCCTCCTGAAGCCACGGTCCAGGCCCTGCCCAGCTCTCCTGCACTCACCTGGGCGCCTACATTCCCTCCTGCCCCGGGCCTGCTTCTCATCTGTAAAATGATGGGTGGGAGAACCAACCACTGTCAAAAGGGCAGGGCAGCGTCCAGAGAGGGCCCATGAGTCCGCCATTCACAGGGCAGTGGGCCTGCAGGACAGGTGGGGGCGGAGGGGGGAGGGGTGATGAGCCTAAAAGCAAAGCAAAGCAGCCCCATCCCCGACCCAACAAGGGATTTCTTGGAACACTTGTGAAGGGAGCAAGTCACTGGTGAGTACAATGGAGGCCCCCAGCAGGTGGAGGGGATCCCCACTTCTGGGTCCAGGAGAGAAAGGCTGGGGTCCTGGCCTAAGTTTGGGCAGCTGGCAGTTCTAAACTAGGGGGCGTCCCCCCCTGACACAGGTCACCATGCTTTGTATTGTGTGACCTCTCTGACAGGACCAAGGGTGAGCACGAGACCAAGGTGCCGTATCCTGAGAAGGAAGCAGGTGGAGAGGAGCAAGCCCAGAGGCGGAGGCGCGGGCTGGGAGCCCTGCTGGGTCCCCAGCAACCTGTCTCCAGGAGGCCGCCACCTCTTGACCACCAGAAGCCCCAGTTCCCAGTTGGCCCCTTTCCAGTGGCCAGTTTCTGCAGAGCCCCTCGTGCTAGACTCTGAGAGCAAGAGCAGCAGAACCGGAAAGGCCCTTAGAATGGAGGGGCGAGCACTGCTGGAGGACAGCGAGGGAGCGGGGGTGGGGGTGGGGGTCCTGAGCACCTGGAACGCGGGCTCTGAGCACCTGGAACGTGGCTGGTGGGAACGATGCACTGGAAATATAAACTAGGGTAAATGTCAAGATTCTGCATACACACAAAGAGTCTAAATATTTCAGTACTAATTTATATTAATTGCACTTTAAAATGGTAAGACTTTGGAGAGAGAGAAAAGGTTGCCCACAGGCCTGTGACTCCCACCCAGATCAGGAGCCTTTCAGCGAGGAGCTGGCCCTGGCCCCTGCAGGCCACCTCTCCCCTGCACAGCCTGTTCCTTAGGAACTGCTCTCAGACAGACAAACAGCAGAGGGGTCCCCAGGGGGCCCCGGGCATGGCCCCACAGCACAGGCAGGAGAGGCACACAGCGTGGCCACGCAGGCGCCACAGCACAGCCCGGGGCTCTGCCTGACATTCTTTCATCTTCGCTCGGTGCGTCAACTCCCTTTCTGCACAGAATGAAGAGAGGTCTCCCCGCCGGAAAACTGCATTTAGCATCTCCTTTCTCCAGGGCCAGGAGGTGCCATCGACAACGCTCTCGTGTTGCAGATGGCCCTCCATATGCCACCGTCTCGCACGCTATCACCTTATAAGCAGATTCTGTCAGGTTCTAGGAGTAAAAGCTTAATTAATGAGTGGTGTGTACAATTATGTACTTAATTATCCACTGCTTTTATTTCTTTGTTGTTTCTTGTTTTGCAAAAGTTTGGTAACAATTAGAGACAACTGTTCCCAAGGCAGTTTCTCTCTGCCCCCCTGTGGGTGTGGGGAGGAGGCTTGCTCCCCTCCCAGCCCACCAGGGGGACCAGGCACCAGCGAGCTCCGCGCAGCCCTGCGCTCTCATCCACATCTCTGGGCGGTGGCTGCGGGCGAGTGTCTCCAGAGTTTCCCGTGTTGCCACTGCAGCCAGTGGGGCACCGGACCAGGGCCTCTGGTCAGGGCAATCCTCTTCTCGTCCTCTCTCCATCTCTCCCTGTCGGTCCCCCCTGAGCCTGTGTGGCTGGACTAGGGTGGTGACGAGGCAGGAGGTGCTGGGGGAACAAGGGACAGTCCCGCCTTGGGGTAAGGAGAGAGGCAGCTTTCGGGAGCCGAGCTCAGATCACGAGGCGGCCTGGGGTGGAACCCACGAGGTATCACACTCGTGGAATTCGCCTCTGCAGCCAGACCCACGATGTGGAAGGACCTCTGCTTACATCCCACGTGAGCCGAGGGGCAGGAGGCCAGTGCAGACGCCCTGTGTAAGCATCAGGGCAGAGTGTTTGAGGCAAACCTCCCTCAGAGTTAAAACTCATTTACCAACACGCGGTGACAGAGTGGCCCCAGAGCTGACCGCGAAGCCGGAGACACTGGGAGCAGCCCATTTGGCTCCTCAGAGGCTCGGCTGGCCGGCTCCTCAGCTGGAGGGCTAGTCTCTATGGACATTAGCTGGGGCTGGGCACAGTCTGGGGAGGCCAGAGGGCTGGGTGGGAGAAGGGAGGCGATGCAAGAGCAGAAGAATTGCAGAATCAGGAGCTCAGGGCTCCCCTTTCTCCTCCAACTCCAGGGGAAACCTGATGGCCCCTCCCTGAAATGATGACAGACAGACGAGGCCACGCCCAGTACCTCAGCCAGGAGCCCTTGGCCACCCACTTCCCTGTCCCAGTGCCCTCCTCTGCAGTGAGCGGCAGGGGCAGGGTGATTCTGGGCTCTGCTTGGTCCACCATACGGTTCTGTGTCCCACAGACACCCCCTTCTCCTGCCTCTCAGAGAGGAGCCTGCCAGGTGCCAGAGGCCTGTGTGCCAGGCCAACAGTGGCAGAGGCCGGTACACTCAGACCTAGAGCAGTGCCTGGCGGCCCTAAGTGCTCAGGAGGCGTCTGCTCAAAGAGTGACACTCCAATAGCTTTGCTGGCTCGTGGTTCCCTGTAAAGGCACCGTCCTGCCCCAAAGAGAGAGCCACAGTTACGTGTTCCCTGTCGTGTCCCCGCTGAGAACGACAATTGAGCTGTGGCCCTGGGAGAAGAGAAGAAACAGGACAAATGGATTCCACTTCCCGGCGGATCTGGGAAGCACTCAGCATTAGGTGGTTAGCAAGCGGTCCTGAGGGGGGACATCCCCAGCCCCAGGTGGGGAGGCCTGGCTCAGCCCCAGAGACTCCTTCTCCCATCCCACCCTCTTCTCCCATCCCAACCCCTTCTCCCATCCCACCCCTTCTCCCATCCCAGCCCTTCTCCCATCCCACCCCTTCTCCCATCCCACCCCTTCTCCCATCCCACCCCCTTCTCCCATCCCACCCCCTTCTCCCATCCCACCCCTTAGTGCCCTCATTGCTTCCTGTGACCTGTAGGCACCTCTCCCTGTCCCAGCTCCCCTGCAGCCAGTTAACACCAGGGAAAGCCGGAAAGAAAAGCTTGCAGGGACAGGCAGCTCATCACAACCACCACGAAAACCAGACCGAGGAGCCAGGAGGGCAGAACAAGAAATTGCGAACAAGTGAGGGGTCAAGCTGAGATGCTGGAGGGTTAAGAGTAGGAGAATAAAAACGTAATCTTGGGCCTGCTCCCCTGCTGGGCAGGCTGGATGGGTGGGGAGGGAGCTGCCAGAGGAGGTGAGGTGAGGAGGGCAGGGGGACTTGGGAAGCCTTAAGAGTGATGGAGAACTCCCTTCCCTCATGCAGGGATGGCTAACTTCTGACCTGGCCTGGGGAGGGTGTCCCTGGCCCGAGGACACTACACCGTGGTGGGATCCTACTGGAACAGCCCACCGCCTCCCACCCAGAGGAGAGCCTCCTCTGGTGCGCTCCTCCAGGCCGGAGGACGGCGCCTGGCACGCCCCCCCCCCCCCGCCCCCCAACAGCAGGATGAGCTCTGGGCTCACACCTCCAGAGCAGGGGGCTGTCTGGCCCTCAAATCGTGTTTTCAAATGTCTGATCTTATTTTTAATTCAGATAAACCCGGAATGCGTGGCAAACTATCTCCCACATTCAAACATATTGCCTCATAACGCAATGGTATTTAACCTCCCTTTCATTTTTTTATTAAATTTGTAACTTTTTTAAAAGTACGATTTCCATTTATTTTCCCCCCAGAGAACTTTTCTTCAGTCCTTAAGGACTTGGCTCCTTCCATGGGCTTTGGTGGCAGCGCTGGGGCAGCACCCGCAGGTGTGACAGGGTGGGTGCTGGGTCCTTCGGGGCCTCAGGAGAGCATTCCTGACCCCTCGCGGGGACGGCCCAGCGCACAGTGTCCTTCCACACATACAGCTGGGAGGCACCAGGCTTCCGGAGATGCCCCTAAGGCTGCGGCCTCTCCTGTGTTTCTAATTAACATAAGACAAGCTTCTGAATGGCCTTGTCAGGCGCTCCTCGAGTGCAGTTGGTGCAATGAACAAGCTGCACATGGCCGCGGGCTTGTTTGGCACTTCTCTTCATGGTCATCTTGGAAAGGAGGACCCCAGAGAGCTGGAGTGTTTTTAATCATAAAAATCAAACAAACAAACAAACAAACAAACGACACCTCCGCCAGGTGTGGGGACCGGGTGTGGGTCAGGCTGGGGTTTGGAGATGTGACTCTGCTGCTCCTAGTGGAGGTGATGTGCGCTCTCAGTCCCGATGTCACACTGGGCATGGGGATCAGAGCAGGAGGAAGCTGATCATGTAGCTCCCCCGCTCCCACCCTGGCCCCACCACCCACAGAGCCATTTGCCCTCTTCATCCGTCTCTCCTCAGGGCTGCCATCACCACCTCTGGGGTCATCTCCTACCCTGGGCCCCCTGAACCCCCCAGTTCACACTGCCTGGCCCCAGGCCATCCCAGGGGAGTTTTGTTGCCATGGTGATCTCAGGGCTCCCAGAGAAGGAAGAAGGGGCTGCATGTGTCTGAGCAAGGCCCCTCGTACTCTGCTTATCTCCCACTCTGGCTGACCCTCCGTCCAGGCCACTCTTGGGCCACAAGGCAGCTCAGGAAGCAGCGTCCAGGGCCTGGTGCTGGGGGGCGGGAGGCAGACAGGGGAGGAGACATGAGATGGCTGGCTTTCCTGCCACCTGGCTGGTCAGATACTCAGCCCTGGGTTTTTGAGCAGCTTTGCACTAGACCACCACAAAGTAAGTGTGCAGAGAAACCCGTGGGGAGCAACAGTGCCGGAAGAAGGCGTGGCTATGTCAGGCTACCCTGAGGACCTTCCACGTGGAGAAGGGGTGGGTGCAATACAGGTGTGTCTGGTGGGTGCCAGTGTGGGGAGCGGAGCCCGGCTCATTTCTACGAGGCCGGAGTGCAGGCCCGCAGGAGGCAGTGGCTGGGTGGACCCAGGGCGCAGGCGTCAGCGCAGGGCTCAGGAGAGGTGTCTAGGCGAACTCAAATTTCTTCCGGACCCTGCCCGCTTGGGGGCTGGGGTGGGGCTTCCATGGGAAATTCTGACTAGATCATTCTTCATGAGGTTGGCGTTTTATGGCTGGGTCCCCAATATTCTTAAAGCCTAGAACATCAGAGCTGAAGAAGAGACTCCAGGAAAGGTCTGGAATGGAGCCCTGTAAGACCAAAGCTTGGGTGCAGTGAGTCACTGCAGAGCTGGGGCCCTGCTCGCCCTGCCCACCCCTCTCCATCTTGCCAGATCCTGTGCTGGAATGTGCTGGAATTAATGGAGTGGCTTATAGGAATGCCTCACACCATCCCAGGGAGCCAGCTGAGGTCCCCTTGAGTGGACAGACAGGGCCATGCAAGCAAGTGTCTAGAGCTGAAAAAGCCAAGAAAAAAACAGAAAATGTTTAAGGGAGTGAAGAAAAGTTAAAGGCAAAGGAGCAGCTCCCCTCTGCCTGTGCCCTGAGCCCTCGGCCTGAATTTTGCGTTGGGTGTAATGTGCAAAAGTGAGACCGGTGCCAGAGTGACTCCAATCCCTCCAGCGGGAGGGAACCACGCCCACCGAGCTGCTTGTGAACGGTCCAGACTTGTCCGACAGCTGAACTGTCCAGGCGCTGAGCTTGTCCAGAAACTAAACTTGTCCAGAAGCTGAACTTGTCCAGAAACTAAACTTGTCCAGAGGCTGAGCTTGTCCAGACGCTGAGTTTGTACAGACGCTGAGCTTGTACAGACGCTGAGCTTCCTGCACAGCTGAGGACCCACTCTATGAACCTGTGGCCGCTGGCCTGGCTGGGTGAGCTGCCAAGGAGAGAACCACGCTGCCAGGACCACACTCACAAGTCCTCGGGGGCAGCAATAAGGAACCCAGGTGGCATTCATTCCGTTGCCATTGTACAGGTTTGAAAGCACATCCCCATATTATTGTAAGCCTCCCCTGACCCATGGATGAAGAGAAAGGAGAAAGGAGCTTCCTGTGCCGATGGGGAGACCAGCAGGTGCCCGCTCAGTTCTGGGGTGCAGTGGAAAGACCCCAGATGGGTCCGTGTCTTGGTGCCCCCTTCCCCACAGGCAGCGGCAGCCTGATGGCACCGCAGCCTGGTTTTGCCCAGGGCTGTCCCTCCATGTAACAGCTCTGCTTCCCATCAAGATCTCTGACCCAATTCCAGATGCCGGTCCCACCCCAGCCCTAGACCTGAGGCCCCCGAGTCCCCAGTAGCCCTGGGGGAGCTCTAGTCAGCCACACTCTCTGGCCCCCACACCCAGCAGCGAGCATGTTGGACACAAATGCTCCTGAGCTGGCAGAGACAATATGTCAATCAAAACACCAGGCTGAACACAAACAGAGGGAGGCTGAGGGGAGCAGGGGCGGGGCCACGTGGGCTCTGGAAGGAAAAGAGCCAGACAGCCTGTGTGAGGAGCAGCTGAGCTCCAGCCAGTAGGCACCTCGCCTGCACTGTCCACGCAGGAGAAAGACCCGTGAATCCAGGCCCCGTGATGAGGAACCTGCCACGACTCAGATTCGGCCAAGGCTGGCTTGCCTCTCTTCTCCACCTGGTGCGAGGGGCTCACAGAGCTGGGTCCCTGCACACAGGCGTTCGCACCTTGACCGCATAGGTGCATCATGCGCCATTTCTCGCCATCCCCTCCTCGGGGCTGTTATCAGAGCGGAAGCTCCGTGGGGACAGCAAGGGGGAACCGGAGCCTCTGAGCTATGCACACCGAGCCTCTGGCCCCAGCAAACACCCGGAGGGAAGTGCAGCCCAGCCAGGAACAGACGGAGCGAGAACAGAGGCCCCAAAGGGAGGCCAACACTTTCACATGAAGATGAGTGATGAGAACCAACTGTGGCCTGAAGAAGCCAAGTCTGATCTCCAGAAGCATCGTCCGGAGGAGGGTCAGCGGGTGCCCACCGGCGGCCGGGAACATCTGTTTGCAGAACTTCAGGGGAAGGGAAAGGAATGAGCAACCTGTCTGGATGCCGAATAGCCAGGCTGGCAGGAACCCCAGCAGGCCACTTCCGGGCTCTGGGCCACGGGAACGTCTGTGCTTCCCCTCAGAGAGTTGGGGAGAATACGCTCAGACCAGGGAGAGACGGTTGGTGCTCTGCAGAGCCGGGGACAGGTTCGGGTGGGCTCCCCTGCACGCAGCCTTTGGTGGCCTTCCTAAAGGGAAGCAGGAAAATGCTGACAGGCCTGGCCGCATTCCCGGGGTGTGTTAGGAGACCCTCTTCCCCATTGAGGCCACCACACTGCCGATTGGCAGCCCCTGGGAAATTCCCTGGTCCCCAAATTCCCTGTGTAAATTACTTTACAGCTTGATTCCTTTGTACCTGTTACCTGGCTTCTGTCAACCCACTCAAGGAACACAAGCTTGGTGGGGACGGGCGTGTGGGAGAGAGAGAGAGAGAGAGAGAGAGAGAGAGAGAGAAGAGAAGCAGTTTGGGGAGACTAGCAGGGTGGGGTTCAGCAGGAGGGGACTCAGGGGTCTGGAGAACAAGGGGAGGCTGTTGCCCAAGCCCCTGGGGGTGGGATCCGTACCCCTAAAAAGTCACCTCTGAGATTCTGTGCTCTAGGTTGACAGAGAATTGCCCTGGTAAATCTCCCGGTGAAGTAAAGGGGCCCAGCCAGGCAGAAGCATCTAGATTCTTGGGATGAGTAAGGAAATCACCCCCGAGAGAAGCTTAGAACAGCTGCTGCGGCCTTCTGACCAGAGGGGCTGTCTTCAGGAATTCTGGGAGCAGCCTCAGCAGAGCCGGTGGCCCTTCCTGAGGGTGCCAGCAGGGATGCGGGGAGAGAAAGGGGGGGGCTAAGTGGTGGAGCCTGAGTTCTCGTCTCTGGCCCTTTGCCCTCCTGCCATCTCCCTCTACCAAGCTGCAGAGAGATCCAAGTCACCCCCAGAAAGAGCCGTTGAAACGTGAGGAATCATGCTCGCTCTGCTCCCAGTCACCTTCCACCTCCGGCACCTTCCAAACCCTCCGTGGACATGACAGGGACCTTCTCTCCACCACCCCCTGCTCAGGGAGCCTTTAAGAATTCACACCTGGCAGGGAGTGGGCAGGGGCTGCCTTAGCGCCCTGGGGCACCTGGCCAGCCCTTATGAAGAGCCCCTGAAGCAGGGCAGACCACGTGCTCCACAAACTCTGACTCGTGGGGGCCCCGAGTTGATGGGGTGAGAGTTGATGGGGTGAGAGTTGATGGGGTGAGGCGCTTCAGCATCGCCCGGGGACCTGGCGCTGGGGAGTGTGCTGGCCCCGGAGCTGCCTGCGGCCTGGAGGCTCCGTGGGCTGGGTTAAGTGGTTCCCTCTGGCCTGGCCTGAGCTCCAGCCTCTGGGGCTTTCTGGGTGGGGAGGAGCTGGGAGGTGGGAATAGCCTTCACTTATACCTTGAATTCCAGGAAGGATAAGGAGTGGGTTTGAGAAAGACTTTGATCTTGAAATAGGTAGGCATGGATCCCGGTCTTGGAATTGCCACTGACTAGCTGTGTGACCTTGAGCCAGTCCCTTGGTATCGCCATGGAAGCCCCTCAGAGTTTCTGTGAGGATCAAATGGGCCAATGGGTGGGAAAGTTGCTTCGCCATCTGTGGGGCGCTGAACAATGGAAACGAATTGTATGATAAGGGGTGGGGCCCTGCGGCTGGGAGGGCCGTGTGGGCCTGGGTGGCAGGGGCTCCGTGTGGCAGCTGCCAGGTGGCGGGGGCTGCTCAGCGTGGCCAAGCAGCCGCGGGGCGGGGCGAGCCTCACTGGCTGCGGGCTTCCCCACGCCTTTCCCTGCACATCACAGATCCTCCTCCTGTTTTGTTCCCATTTCATACTCTTCCAGGCGCTGCTGGCCACTTCCTCTCTGCTCTGGGCCAACTGTGTTAGGAATCGTTTTCTGGTCTTTGTCTTTCTCTGTCGACACCTCGGATTCCTGGCAACTGAACCAACAACTAGTTGGGGAGCTTCTGTGGCCACCTGCTGGCCTCTGCGCTGGGAACTGAGGGGTGACATCCTTGGGACACCTCATGTCTGCCCTCGGGTAACTGCCATGAGCTGGACGGCGCAGCACTCGGGTCACGGGCTGCACTCGGGTCACAGGCTGCTTGGGCTTCTGGAGGAGAGAGCCCGCCCTCCACTCCCCCTCCCCCCTACCCTCCCACCCCCCACCTCTCCCCCTCCGCCGGGACCTGGGCCTCGCCTTCATGCCGCTGTCAGGAGGCCATGGCAAGCTCTTAGGTGCAATTGGCCTTGTATTGAGAAGAAGGTGTGAGGCAGACCCCAAAGATCATTTCCCTGTCCACAGCCTGCGGCCCACCCCACCACTGGTTGTGAGAAGCGTGTGTGTGGGTGGGGGGGGGCGTCCTGACGGGCATCCTGGGCTTGCATTCTAGTCCCAGTTCCAGTGCTGGCTCGTCAGTGGCCCCAGGCAAGTCCCTCCTCTTTTGGGGTGTCAGTTTGCTCGTTTGTAACATTAAGGGGACAAGCAGTGGCTTTTGGAGTTCCTTCTGTTGCTGCCATGCTAGAAGGACGTGCAAGCGCTGGTGTGCAAAGTGACGGTTCACACAACAATGTCGTGTGCGAGGGCCACACACAGCAGCGCTGTTTTGAATGAAATGCTGGCTTTTCAAATGAAGACGGCTATTGGGGAAGATTTGAATGGTACTCATGAGCCTTTAACATAACACTTTTACTGAGTTTTCTTTATCTTGATTCAGGGGAAAGAAAGTGGTGGCAAAGCTGTTACTCCTGTCATTATTCAAATAGAAGAGGATTTTTGTTCAATACAATTCTTACAGTAAATTGTCCATTCCCATCTCCCCGATCTATTTCTAAGGCTGACCTTGTGCCAGCCTATTTTGTGGGTTCAAGGTGGGGAAGATAAAGCAGGCAGGCTGAGTTGAAGAATGGAAAGCCTCACTGCGGACCGGTGTCCCCTGCTCACCGTGGGGGGGGGGGGGGGGGCGGGGCGCGGGGTCTAGAGGAGGAAGAGGTCTGCTTTACATGTCAGATGTGAGAGGGTGGCAGCCACCTACTCACAAAGATTCTGAAAGGAATGAGAGGCCGTGCGGCAGGAGGGCAGGGTTGGTGTCACTCATACTGAACAGCATCAGGCGTGAAGGCGAGGGAAAGGTTCCCCGTGGTTCCCTGCTTGCCATCCAGTGGTCAGAGCCTGCAGGATGGGGGGAGGGACCAAGAGGTGGTCAATTCGCCTAATAGGGACTGGTCGATCAGTCGTTCTGGTTGTTATACCATTCTGATCGCTGGCCTTTTATCATATAGGATTATTTGAAAGGCTTCTGTGCCAGAAGCTGCAGTGCACCGAAGAGCAGGGGGAGGTGTGGGACACGGAGATGTGGGGAGAGATTTTACAATTTATCAAGACATGAGTACAGGTCCCTCCTTTTTTTATTTTGTTAACTCTCACCCAAGGATATTTTCCCCATTGATCTTCAGAGAGAGTGGCAGGGAGGAAAGAGTAGGAGAGAGAGAGAAACATCAATGAGAGAGGACACATCAATTGGTTGCCTCTTGAACACACCCAACCAGGCCAGGGATCAAACCTGCAACCCAGGTACGTGCCCTTGATCAGAAATCAAAACTGTGACCCTTTGGTGTGCCGGCCTATGCTCCAACCATGGGGCCACACCAGCGAGGGGGTCCCTCCTTTTGTATAACCCCCAAAGCATTCTACTTTGAGCTTCTTAAAATAGGCACTAATGTTCTTAATGGCCACCTGAGGCAAGGCTCGGGCAGAACAGCATGTGAATCCTGTGCTGGCTAAGCCGGGCCTTGAACCTGCCGCGGGCGGCTTCCGGACAGCGTGGGGCGGGGAGGGAGGTGGGCTGTTTCCGAGCAGGCCTGTCCTGCCAGCCTTGCCCAGGCAGCCCCCCTCAGGAGCTGGGTTTTCTGCTGCCATGCTGAAGGCCGGGCTGTAAACTTCCGGTAAAACTCCGGTTCTGCTCCTTGGCCTCCCTTTCCGCAGCCTGCCTTGATGTTAGCCCTTCCAGTTCGGCAGAAATACCTATTCTAATCCAGGACGTTGTGTGGAAATGATGCCATCTTTCATTTGCCCCGCAAGCACGTGGGCCCTTTCAGAGTGTATACACATATCTTATTAGACAGCTGCGGAGTCAAGTGATTCCCCGCCCAGTCCGTCAGTGGAACGGTGTTCGCCTGGCCAGTGGCCACGAGGGGCAGAGCAGCACAGACGGAGGGGGGGGGGCGGGGGGGGGGGTTCCCTAGTCCTTGACAGCTAAACCAGCCTCACCAGGCTCTGTCCTTGGCCTGCACATGGCTGAGTAACTTGCCCACCAGCCACCACCGGGTCTTCCCCGCGGGTGTGTAAGTAATAAAGGCTGTCCTCCCCCTGGTCCCTGCGTGTTTTTGGGGGGACTAGCAAAGAACAGCAGGACGCTCCGGGGCTGGGAGCTCCCACAGCACAACAGCGTGAATTCTCGGTGGAATTAGAGTCCCTAAGCCAGCAAGCTCCATTTCCTGGGAATTCCAGAAGTTTCAAGTTCTGTGAGGTCAATGTAACATGACTGGAAAAAAAGAATAAACCAAGATCTGGAAGAACTGAGCTTGCAAATATACCATGTAGGGTAAATTAAATACAAATCCAATTAGCGCGCCAGGCACTGAGCTAAATACTACCGGGAACAGAAAATAGGACCCAGCCCCAGTACCCAGGGGCAAGCAGTCCCGCTGGGCTGGTCAGACCGATGCTGATCATGGGACAAATCCAAGGACGAGAGTCTAGGCTAAGTTCACTCAGCATGACCAGCTTCCCAGACCCACTCATTCTCCTGTCCCTCTCTACCCCCGGATTGCTCTGTTGGAACAGGTGGCCTGCCCCAGGACGTTCTGGACTTAAGCCCAAGACCACCCTATTGCTGCCTACTCTCCTCCAACCCACCATTCCTTGTGTGTCCAGCAGCCCCAGGGTCAGTTCTGCTCGTGTGTGTGTGTGTGTGTGTGTGTGTGCAGCGCTGTTGTTTTGATAGGGATCTGGCTCCACTCAAGACTAGCAGTTGGGAGACAGTCTCCCTTTCCCCACCTTCCTTGTGCTAAGGGTTTAACTACAAAGAAAGGAGTTAACCAAAATAGAAACATTTAGAAATGACAAGATACAGATTCTTCAAAGGTTTCACAGCTTCTCATTTCCTGCTGGAGGCACCTTGGCTTCTGCCTTATGGGCTTAAAGCCCAGCATGTAAGCCAGAAGCTGCGGGGCTCCCAGGGGCCTGGGCAGCAGTGGTCTGGAGCTTCCTGCTGGGGCCTCCCCATCCCCAGCCTGGTTACCTAGTAGTTAGCCCTCCCCCAAGGCCTCAGCTGCCTTCCTACCCGCTACCTAGGTTTCTGAGGACACTCCCATTTGCCATGTGACATAATGGAGCCCAGGGCTCTTTTTTTAATGAACTTTTATTTTTTTTTTTTTATTGATATTTTACAGAGTAAGGGAGAGGGATAGAGAGTTAGAAACATCGATGAGAGAGAAGCATCCATCAGCTGCCGCCTGCACACCCCCTACTGGGGATGTGCCCACAACCAAGGTACATGCCCTTGACCGGAATCGAACCTGGGACCTTTCAGTCCGCAGGCCGACACTCTATCCACCGAGCCAAACCGGTCAGGGCTGAAACAGACTCTTTTAAGGGTCTGGGAGTGTGGCTTTCCCCCCTCAAACTCTAGCCTCCCTCCTCTGGCTCCCTGCCACAGCTTGCCCGCCCCCCTCCCTCCCCACATACACACACAGGGTCAAAGCCCAGCAAAGCAGAGGAGCCCCATCTAGACACCCTCTGCCACGAGGGACAGCTGCACCTCCTTCTAGCCCCAGACCTCCTCTTTCCACCGTCTCTGCCCCTCCACTTCGGACAAAGCTACTCATCACCACATGCCCAGGGCCAGGGCTCTCCACCTCCGTTTTTTGGCATCTTTCAGTGTCGCCCTCCGCTTTAAAGTCCAAGCTCTAACTGAAAACGGACAACCCCCCCCCCCACCCATCCCTCTCGGGGTGGCTCCTTGCAGTTGAGCATGGCTGTGGCAGCAACTGTCACAGGTGGGTCTGGCGGGAGGGCGGGAGGGTGCGGCAGGATGGGGGGCACCAATGACAGTGGATGGTTATGAAACTATTTTAGTGGATGTCCACCAACAGGAGTGGTATGATCTTAGAGCCCCCTTATGGATGCTTCAGAAATTAGCCAATTCACTTGAGATGTTTACAAAGGTCTGCAGTGGTTTGGAAGGGGTGATGGGGAGAGGCGGGCGTGCGGCAGGGACAGGCTGCCACCACCTCCAGCTGGCTGAGCCCCCCTTTCTCTCTCCAGGGTCACCTCCTCTCTCCGGCCTCCCGGCTCTGGCTCCTCTGAGCTGGGACCTACGCGGGGAAGAAGGGCAGAGAGGAGGGAGGGGTCCTTATCCAAGACTGTGCGAGCAGCCGGGGGAAGTGCAGCGCCCACTCCTGGGGGAGGAGGTGCCGGTGGAGAGACTAGGGAAGCAGACTTTGACTTCACGCGGATGGAGGGGGGCGAGGGGGTTCCTCCTCAAGTCCAAGCAACTGAAGGCACCGTCTAGGGCTCCCAGAGAGGCTCCTGACCCAGGGACAGCCGGGGTCAACACGCCGGAATCAGCCGGCTCCCCCCCCCTCCCCCCCAGTGGCTTTCAGTCCCTTCAGAAAGCCGAGTGCGCGGTTCTCCAAAGCGCAGGGAGGACCGCCCGCCAGACCACGCCAGACCACGGACGGACACGTGAAATCAGGGACGTGTCCTGTTGGGAAACCCTCCGAGCGGGTCCTCAACCCCCTTCCCCCACCCCCACCCCATCCCCATCCCACCCCCAGAAATCAGAGGCGGAGCTCCGTGCACACCCGCCCCTGGGGCGCCACAGAGCAGAGACCCCCCGGGAGTTCCCGCGGTGGGGGGAGCGCGGCGCGGGCGGGGCGCTGCTGGCTGAACCCCCAGCTGGGAGCTCGGGGCGGGGCGCTGCTGGCTGAACCCCCAGCTGGGAGCTCGGGGCTGGGCGCTGCTGGCTGAACCCCCAGCTGGAAGCTCGGGGCGGGGCGGCCGTGGGACGGGTCTCGCGTGGGGCAGGGCGCCCTCTCCCCCCACCCGCCCCGCCCCGCGCGGAGGCCTCGGGGCAACGGCCGCTCCCAACGGCTCCCTGGGCCCCGCGGCCGAGCCGCCCGGGACTTAAAGGCGCAAACCCGCCTGGAGCACCGCGAGGGTCCGGAGTCGCGCGCGGGAGGAAGCTGGTGGGGGGGGGGGGGCGCCTTCCTGGAAGCTGGGAGGCCCGGCCCCAGAGGGAGGGGAGGTGGACGGTGCCGGCGGCGCGGGCGGGTCCTGCTGCGGAGACTCCTGGTCCCGCCGGGCGGGAGCAGCGCAGCGCGGCGCCGGGGCCGACAGGGCGGCGGGCATCCGCGTGGAGCGGGCGTCGCAGGGGCGGCGAGGTAGCGGGGGTCGCCCTCCCGGGATGCAGGGTTCGGGGCCGCCCGGAGTTGCATCTACACCTCCCGGTCCCTGTGCAGTGAGCTCGCGGGGCCGCCTCCCCGGCAGCCTTGGCGCCTGGAGACCGGCGGGCGCGGGCGCTGCGGGAAGCCGCTCGCGGGCGGGGCGCCGGGCCAGCGGGCCCCTCGCTCCTCGCTCCTCGGAGCCGGGTCAGCGGCAGCCCTGCTGTGGGCCCGCAGGGATGTGCAGAGCTGTGGCCCTCAACTAACTGCTCATGCCATGGGGTGGACTGCGGGGGGCACGGTGTGAAATGTTGGGGGAGGGGGTGCTGTCCCCCAGCGCAGCCCTCGCATCAGCTTTGGGGGTCAGTCCGCAGCTGCTGTGGGGCGCCTACCGACCGGGGCCTGGCAGTGGGATGGCGGAGGGAGGAGACTTGCGGGGCTTAGCTGGCTCCCTGCCGGGATGTTCGGAGAAGCCGCCTTCGCGGGGGCCAGGGCGCAGGAGAAGCCGGCCCGCCTGTGGGAGAGGTGGGCACCCAGCAGGCGTGTCTGCGCCCCTGTTTCCGACATGAGCTCCTTCCCTCCCAGCAGCCCTCCCCTGGTTGCAGCCAGCAGCCTTTCCTGGGGAATCGGGACATCTGGAAACGCGGGGTTCCCCTGGGCAGGACGGTTCCCGCTCTTGTCCGGTGGAGCCGAAGAATGAAACCAGGGCGGGAAGGTGGTCTAGCAAAGTGGAAGTTTGTTGAGAAACAAGCACAGACCCCGCTGCGGAGGGCGAGACTCCCACCCAGCCCCTCTCTCCGGGTTCCTAAAGGCTGCAGCTTCTTGTGCCTCAGTATCCCCTCTGTATCCCCTCTGATTGGTCACTATTCCCCTTCCACTTGGTCACTGTAGCAACTCCTGAGCTCAAGTCTCAGGTGAAATACCTGAAGTTCCCTCCTTCTCCCTTATTGTGCTCCTACCTAGTCCCTCTGAGCTTTCTTCCTCTTTCTTTGAATGAGGGGTTTCCTTCCCTTTATTCTCTAAATGTGTACCTGTTGCAGCTCTCTTGTCTTATGGAAATGTAACTTCTGCCATTCCCAGCTCCCTTGTCTTATGGAAATGTAACTTCTGCCGTTCCCAGCTCCCTTGTCTTATGGAAATATGCCCTTTTGCAACTCTGTAGCCCTGTGTTTTTTTCCATGGACCCCTTAATCTTTAAAAATTTCCTAAACCTGCCTATTTCACCCCTAAACATTCCTTTCATGGGGAGAAGGAACTGTGGGTGATGGCCTCGGAGCAGGCCCCCATCCTCTGGTGTCCTGGGGGTCACCAGGCATCAGCCAGGGTTTGGGTTAGCTGAGGTTCAGGACTGCCTGTGTGATAGGGTGGGTTGGTTTTCCTTTTGTAATTTTTATCTCCTTCATACATTCAATTTGTTTGAAGAACAGTTTCCCGCGTTAAAAAAAATTGTGAACAAAAGAATGGACCAAATGATCCCCAGAATACAAACACCCTGCAGGTCCATTCATTCTGAATGGGTTTCGTTGCTTCGGGCCTGGCAGGACCTCCCTTAGGCCTCTCAGAACACAAACAAAATGCGCCAGGGAAGGAAGGGGGAGGGAGGGAGGGAAGGAGGGGGGAGGGAGGGAAGGAAGGGCGGGACCCAGCAGCTCTGGGCTGTCTGCACACACCAGGCTCACAGCAGGACAGGCCCTGCGCCTGCGCCCAGTCCCCCTGGCTCAGGATAGGCTGCAGCAGCCATTGGCCACATCCAGCAAGGCCACCGAGGTGCACTGTCCCCTTAAATTCATCTGATTTTCCAGCCTGAGGCGGACTTCCCTCACAGACAGGGGGTGCCTCATTCGCCTCGGGGCCCTGCAGCCCTAGGCATGGAACTGGCACGTGGTCCGCATTGACAATGCACGTACTTACTGGGTCTTAAAGGCCCAAACCACAGGCACGTAAGATCCATACCAGCAGCAGGATGGGGAGGGGCTGAGGAGCTGATTGAAAATCCCGGAAAGTACCCAGGGAGGAGGTTGAATTTGTGCTTTAACTACTGGAGAATGGAGCCTGAGCAGGCCCCAGTGGCTGGCACACTTAGATTAAGCTGTGTGCCTTCTAGGAACGCAAGAGCCAGCTGAACCACAAAGGATTTCGGGAAGGGGGTGGGGGGTGGGGGGTGGGGGGCTCTGGGCTGTCCATGGCCATGGCAGTACGTCCCTGCTGCCCTGGCCCCACAGTTCCCTCGTACTCCCTAAAACGTGGAGAGGACACCAGCCTGGGCTAACTTCCCGAGGAAAGGGTCAGGGGAGACCTGCGCCTCCGCGCTGGACGGAGGTTAGAGTGGGGGACAGTGGTCCGACGGCGCCCAGAGCCTGAGAGCTGCGTGAGGCCTCTGCCCTTGCTGGCGGCTTGAACCTCCAGCTTTGGGGCCCACCCCCTTGGTGCTCTCGGAGTGGCTCCTCGCCACGGGAGGCAAGCCGTGCGTGGCCTGCCAGGCCACATCCCCCCTGGACGCTGGGCTGGTCTCTGCTTGGTTTTACTTTCACTGGTGGTGGTGGGGGGGGGGGGACTTTGGTCCCCAAAGCTAAAGCGTCAGAGCCCCTACAAAAACATCCCTGCTCCAGGACCTTAGGGACTCGTGCTGTGAGGGGCCAAGGCTGGCCGTGGGCCATAAGCCACACCTGCAGGCTGTCAGTGTGAGCGCATCCCAGGCTCTTCCAAGGCAGCTTCCTCGCCTGCTCCCCGCAGTTCGCTGGGAGATGTGGGGACTCAGGAGGCTTTGCTGGCTCAGGGTAGCCCCGCCCACAGGGCAAGGCCAAGGCGCCCACTGAGACAGTGGCTCCCCACTTTGCCCAGACAGAGGCCCCCATGGATGAGCTCTCTCACATGAAAGATAACAGCAGAATTAGGCCTCCCAAACACCCTGAGAGCTATCAGAGAATTCTGGGCGCGGTCCCACAGGGCCCGGGGCTGGGAGCAGGAGCTCACCCCCCAGGGGTCTCTGCGAGTGGTGATGATGACACTGGGCAAGGCCAGGCGAGACCCGTCTGCGGTCCTGGTTTCTTCTGGACCTTGGCCAGAGGCAGAGCCCAGTCCAGCCCAGTCCCCTCCGCTCGGCCGGGGAGAAGCAGGCAGGCAGCTGTGTCCCCCCTGGCCTCCAGCACCATGAATTCCCTCTGGGAGGCAAAGAACGCAATGGCCCTTCCCTGTGTGCCAGGCCAGCTGGGACTCGGCATCAGCTACTTGGAACGCATTACTCATTTGTGTGGTCCCTGCGTGTCCTCTGCACCCAAGACACGGTCCCTGCATAGAGGTGGCAGATGAACGTTGGCCACGATTGCAAGACAAATTCACCTAGAAAGAGGGCCTGGGACAGTGGAACCCTGGGGAGGAGGAAAAGCAAACCTTCTCTTGCCCAGGCCTCCCACGCAAAGGTGTGCTCACAGGAGATGCTGTCACCCGCGCCTTAGGGCCACCAGAGACTTCTGGACGCTGGCTTTAGGGGGGCGGGGGAGCAATATGGGGGGCATGGAAGACTGGTAACGGGGCAGAGAGCTCACTGGCCATGGTTGCCTGCCTTTGCCCCTGCATCTGCTCCTTCGGCCATCTCTCTACGGCAGCAAACCCCCGAACCTGGAGAGCAGCTGCTGGCGATAAAATGGGGCTGTGGGGTGGGGGGTGGGGAGTGGCAGGGAGACACCCCATGAAAACCAGCTGAGGGTGGGGCGGGGAGACTGCCCAAACACCTCAGTTTCTCTCCGCCTGGGCGGTTCCAGAAGCCCCTCAAGCTGGGGCTGGCAGAGGGCAGGGACGCTGAGGCCCCGGGCACAGAGCTCGCCTCTCTGTCCTTTGCCCTGATTGGGCAGAACAGCGCAGGTGCAGAGTGGCCGCCACCTGGACTGCAGTCTCCTGGGGAGCAGGGCGGGTTAGAGCACCCACCTCCCTCCCCCCGCCCCGCCCCCGCCCCACCCCCAGCTGTTTTCCAGCTGCTCCGCTCTGAGCAGGGCTGGCGTTGAGTTTGCTGTAGACCCGCTGCTCCCCCTGGTCCCCTGGCTGCCCCAGGGAGAAGAGCCACGGGAGAGACACACAGATTGGGGGCGGGGGGGGGGTCTTTAGTTTTGCTGCCCTGTTGGCTTAGAATTTGGGGCTGACTTCTCCATCCCAGGTGTATTGTAATCACAACCTGGCAAGCGTGGGCTTGAAGCCTGGAGGGCACGCCCTCATCTCACTGAGTGACGTTTAGAACGCCCCAGGACTGGTGTTTGTCTTTCTGGAGAGGGAAACATGGGTAACGCTTCTCCTCCAGATGAGATTAGGAGGGGACAGCCGGGCCAGGACCGGGGGGGGGGGGGGGGGGTGGGGGGGGGGCATAAAGGAGCAGGCAGCAGGCTGGGGCGAGCTGGAAATAACTCCCAACACAGGCTTGTCAGGCAGAGGCTTCCAGTGGCTGGGAAACCTCCCATTTGGCTGGTAGTAACGGGCGAACCTGTTAAAACAAATTGATTAGCAAAGGATCTGCACACAATGCTCTTTAAACTCTAACACATGTTCCCATAAATAATTCACGGCGTAGATATTAATTAGAAGGCTTGGGAGGAGGGGACGGCAGCTTAAAAAGTGCGCTGAGATGTTTCTTTGCCAAGAAATGCAAACTGAACCCTACCCAGAAGCAGAGCATGTGCTGTGAGCCCTGCCAGGGCCCCGGGCCTTAGCGGCCCTGCTCGGCCACCCCAGCCCGAGGCCGCCTGGCTTCTGGAACCACCCTGGCAGGGAAGAAACGAGGTGTTTGCAAAGTCCAGGGTGATTCCCTCCTCCTCTCCCTTAGTCACAGGCTGCACAGGTCACGCTGCCCCCAACAGGCCGCTGGGCGAAGCCTGTCCCAGCCCAGCCCAGCTACGCCCCTGGAGGCAGCTGCTTGGGCAAAGCTGCCACAGCCCACCGCCACTCTGGGGGTGTCCACGGAAACCTAGAACTCCAAGCACCCGCCACACCCCTCCGCACCAGCAGGCAGCGACTGTCGGCACCCGCTGGGCACTGGGAACAGCCTGGGGGCTCAGAGAGAGGGCAGAAATCGGGGTCAGTGCTGGGGAGATCCAACCAACCCAGAGGAGATGTCCCCCCTCCCCCTCCCCCTTTTCTCAGCAGTTTCCTTTGGCGTTTCAGCTTCTTTTGCAGATCATCATTGCTTCTACCTTTGGAAGGATCAGGCCTTCTGGGGACCCACCAAGGGGCCTGTAGGTACATTCCTGGGGTGCTGGCCTCTGCGGGCTGGTGGCCCAGCTCACGTCCATGGAGCAGGAGAGGAGCTGCCTCGCCGGCCTGTCAGGGGCCAGGGGGAGTGAATTCATCTTCTCTTCTGAGTGAGCGCTTGGCAGCTCACTGAGGCCACCTGGGGATTGAGAAGATGCCCAGGAAAAGTACCTTCTGCCCGTTGATGTCTGCTCTCGTCAGTTATTGAAGGGGCGGCCAGGGCCTGCACCACAGCAGCGCTGCCCTTGGAGGCCGCACCTGCACCAGGAGAGGGTTTCCGAGGTTCGCGTGGCGGACTCGGGCCACTGAGTGCTGCCTCCACTGGCACTTGAGGCCCTTAGACGCCAAGCCCGCATCTAGCCTGGCCGGAAGCAGCCACACCTGCTGGGGGCCCCACAATGCGGGGGGGGGCAGGGGGGGGGGAGCGGGGGAGGGGGGCGCTGCTGGGAGCCAGGCTGCCCAGGTGAAAGGAGCCGGAACTCAGCCACGCCTTTTTCTCTGTGAATTAACTGAGCACTGACTTCCTGAAAGCTCTGCTCCCCCACAGGACTGGCTCCAGAGCCCCTTTGTATCAGAATCTCGCCCCCTCCCCTCCCCGTGCTGTTACTGCAGTACCCATTCTCTGTCTGAGCCAAGGTCTGAAACGGAATAAATGTGACCACCTGGAGATCTTTGGGGTTGGGAAGAGAGCTGCTGGGCACTTATTTCACACTTTCAGAAGCAAAATCCAGAAAGAAAAGGTGGTCTCCCAGGTAGATGCTCACCTTGGGTCTCCCCTCTTTACCACAAGTTCAAACTTAGAGGCCCCGCTAGGCAGGCGCCTTAACCCCAGAGGCGCCAGGCTCGGTGGCCAGCAATTAGAGTGGACAGTAGGGTGGACTACAGGGCTGTCACAGTGGCTTCTGATGCTGCGGGTGCTGTGCACGGAGGTGGCAGCGGGTTGCCTATTTCTTGGAGAATTTTTAAGAGCTCCCACCGTGGCCCTCAGGCTGCAGGCGCCTGAGACGGCAGGGAAGTAGCCTGCCTGGGCATTTCTTGTGTTAGCTGAGGGGGTTGAGGCGTCACACACAGGACTGACAGGGTGCTGGGAAGAGAAGGGCCGCCTAAGGTATTTGGAACTTCACTGCTGGGAGTAAATCTTTTGGGAGTAAAGGCAGGGTCTCCTGGGGGAGGCAAGGAGAGCTCAGTCCCTGACTGGAGGGCAGTGCGGCCTCTGGGCAGAGAGTGTGCGATTCTTGGCTGAACGAATTGAGGGGTGGCTGGGGTGGGGCGCCAGACCTATGTCTCCCGTTCTGTCGGTTAGGGTGGTACCTGTGGGGCCTCTGAGTAGTGGGGGCAGCCAGTGGTCAGACCTCCACATGTCGAGACTTAAGTTAGATGGATGGCGGGGCCAGTGGCCGATGGCCAGGGTAAGTCGCTTTGTTTTACCCACGGGGATCAACATTTTTAGCTTCCACAGAGAGGTGCCCGTGTTCTAAGAGCAGAAAAGAGCAATGATGGAACTTTCTCCCTCCAGCGCCTGGCGGGAAGGTTCTGAGCATCCGGCCAGGAAGGGGCGCCTCTGCAAAGGCAGAGTGTAGGGACCGGCTGACCAATGGGAGGCGGTGGCTCCGCTTCCTCCTCCTCCCATCGGAGCCTCCTAACGCTGATGTCCAGTGGTCCGAGGGGGTGAAGGGCGGGGAACCGATGGTTTTCTGTTATTTCCTGTTGCTAGAAACGCAGGCACAGTCACAGGCAGGAATCTCACAAAACACACATCTCATTTACCCAGCGCCTGCCTCGCCACCTCAAGGCTCCCCAAGCCCTCGGCTAAATACCAGACTGTCTTCTCTTCTTGAGGCGCCTGGAATGTGCCGACTCTCCGCTGCTGGGCGCCTGTTCCAATGTGGAGAGCTCTCCCCACCTGCTCATCTGCTCAAAGCCTGCCCGGGTCTCGGTTCCCATATCATTTCCTGGGAGCTCCTGCCCGGGGCCCTGGCCCTGCCAGCGGTCAGGGACATCCCCAGGAGCCGCTCCCTTGTGGCAAGTAGCACCGTGGGAATCGTCCATTTATTTGTGTGATTCTTTGATTAATGTCTCTCTCCCCTCTAAGCTTGAACTTGCCTGGTTCCTCTCACCGTTTCCCCAGCCTCTCTGACGCCCGGCACGTAGTAGGTACTCAATAAATATTTGTAGAATGCATGAATGAGGGGCGATAGGGGTTCCTCTCCTCACACTCACCTGTGCAGCCCTCACTCACTGGGCAGTTCACTGGAGTTGCTGGCCGCCTGGCTCTGCTCCAGGAGGAGCGCGGAAAGAAGGGTCTGGTGCTGGGGCGGGACCTAAAGACCCATCTGAGGGCCATTAGCATAAAGATGACAAAGGAGCCCCCCCCTCCCCCAGAGCCAGAGGAGCACTGGGAAACAACATCCCAGGGGTGAGCGGAGGGAGAGGAAGGTTTGAGAGGAAGAGGTAAGAAATCCAACAGCAGAGCTGGAAGGTGGAAGTGGGGGCGGGGCTGCGGCTGCCCATGTCATGAGGCTGGTTCCCAGGCACCTGCCCAGGGGCGCTGTGGGTGGCAGGGGATCTGGGACAGCCCCTTTGGAGGCCATTTCAGACAGAAAAAGTGGCTCCGCTCTGGGACTCTCTCCAACAAAAACACACGGCCTTGTGAGGATATGCGTACCAGGAGAGCTGTGACCGCGTCACAACGTTAAAAACTGGAAGCAACCAAGTGGTTACTGGGGAGTAGCTAAATCCATGGCACGTTTATTCACATGACAGGACACAGAGCAGCCTCGCCGAGAGTGTGAGGAGACACGCACCGATGGGAAATACGTCGGTGCATTAATTGAAAAAGCGAGCTATAGAACATGTGTACCAGGATCCCGTTTTCTGTTGTTGGCTGTTTTGCAGAATTTCGGTGTTTCGTCCTTGACTCCGGGTACTCCTGAGGACTTCTTTGAGAATGTGCTGAAGCCGGGAGGGACGTCATCTGTGCTTCTCTGGCTGTCAGGGAACCTGGACGCTTAACGGTTGGGCCATGCCACTGACCTGTAGGCAAATATTAACTCTCACCATGAGACCAGGTGTAAGCAGCTATAGTTGCTACACATGACGCTGTATCTAACGGGGCATCATTCGCATGCACGATGCTCAAGCCAGCTGCTGCCGGAACGCAGAAAACCGGTTTTCCGGACCTCTTAGGGTGACTGTGTGTGGTGTTCAGACACAGAGCTGTGGGAGCAGCATGGCGTGTTAGAGTCCAAGGTGATGAGGTGTGTGTGTCCTCCGGTGCAGCGATCCTGCGTGAACTAGACCCAGATCCTGTGGGCAGCCAGGGTACCACCGAGCCACCTGCCTCATGAGATGGCTGCAGCTCTAAAGAGCTGGCAGGAGGCGGGAGGCAGGAGGCGGGAGGCACCCTGATCCACCTCACAGGGAGCGAGGAGCGCTCGCCGACGTCTTCCTTATGTCGGAGGAAGAGAGAGGAACATGCCCCTCAGTCACGTCCGACTCCTAGAGCAGCGAGAGGGAGACTTTCTGAAGAGCCGCCGGCCCAGCGTCCCCTTCATCACGGTGCGCCGAGGGCGTAGGCATCCGTGTGAGCCTGTTAGGGCCCCATTTCTGTTTTTAAAACAAACTTCTGTCTGTGTGCATAAAACTGCATATGTATTTGTGCGTAGAAAAAGGTCTGGGAGGGTACGTGCAAGCCCCGCCTTTGCCTCTGTTTCCTCGGGAGGGAGGATGGGACGCGGGGCAGGTAAGCACGGCGTCGCACCGTGTGGCCCTCCGTGGTGCGCTTAGAACACACCCGCATCTCTTCTGCGAGGAAAAGGAAAAGGAAGGGTTGTCGATGTGGAACGAAGAGGGAACCTGCCCTCTGGGGGGCGTCAGAGAGGCCAACTGCATGGGGGGAGTGGATAGGAGCCATGGGCGAGCTATCTGCAGACTTCGAAGATCTCTCCAGAGTTTTCTGGTGCATGGCATTCTTAAAAGAGGATGCTAGAAGATGCGTGGTGGAGGGGAGGGTTTGTAATCTAGTGAGAGGTGTTGGCACACTGGTAGGCTGAGGGGCGAGATCAGAAGTAATTTCACAGGATATCGGAGGAGGGAGACTTGACTGGAAGACTAGCCTGGGGGGGGACCAGATCCAAAGCCCAAGTGGAGGAATTACCCCCCGAAAGAGTGAGGACCTGTAGCGAGGTGGGGTGGGGGAATGCAGGTAGGCACCATGAGATGGGGGGCCAGGGCCGGGGTTCCAAGTTGAGGGCCCGGTTTTATCAGTGAGCACAGACTGGATGTGTCACGGACAGTGAGCAGGCGAGGAACGGACAGTGGGTGAGGACAAAGGTGCTCTGGGGGTGGAATGCGAGGTTAGTAAACTGACTACTGGCTGTGGCCGAGGAAGAGCCCGCGGGCTGTTGATGAAACCCTGTAGAGGACACCCCCGGCTCTGCATTCTTCTCTTGCGGAGCTCAGGTGCAAGTCCAGAGAAAATGAAAAGTCACGTGTTCCCACTGGGGACCAGCCAGGCCAGCCCCGCAAAGGGAGGGGCCTGGCCGTCAGGTGCAGAAACCACGTGGCACAGAGCGGGAGACCTGCACGTTGGGAGGAGCAGTCATGGAAGCATTGGAGAGAAGGGAATTGTGGGCAGCAGAGCTGGGGCTCCTTGGGTAATATCAGGGTTTAGGGGCTGGCTGTGGGGAGGGGTTGTGAAAAGGAGGAGGGGGGACAAGGTTCCTTGGGAGCTGTTAAAGTTGTAGAGGTGGGGGCAGCATGGGGCCAAGATAAAACCCGTGATTCTGAGGCCAGAGGTCTCAGTTCATTCATTCAACAAATATTTATTGAGCACCTACTGTGTGCCAGGCCTACTTCTCAGCCCTCGTGGGAGGTGACGTGGCAGTCCCCTGGGCTGTTAGCAGGTGAAGGTGGGAGACAGAGAGCCACGCGGCACGGGGAGGAAGCATGGCCTTGGAAGACAGGCAGGAGCGGAGGGCGTGAGGTGGACAGGACGAAGCAGCCTCCTGTTAGAAGAGCTGGAGGAGCGCCATCGGGAGAGGCCGGCTTCAGATGCGGTGAAGGAGGAGCTGGTGTGCTTTATGGTTCCTCCTTGCACCCGGCCTGCTTCCCCCGCCTCAGGCCTCACAGAGGGCACGGGGCTGACAGAGGGGACGGGCACTCTCTCCTCACGCACCTGGAGGCTCCACCGGGACTGTGACACCCCTCTGAGACTTCGGCTCTGGATCCTGGCCCCCAGCCACTGTGTGGAAGTGGAGAGGAACGAGAGGGGACAATACGGCCAGGTCTGGTGCTAGGAAAGGGGGCGGGCCCAGGAGGAGAGAGATGGTGAGAAGTGAGCAGGAGGAGCCAGAAGGGTGTGGACGCCAGAAGGGGGGAGACGCCAGCTGCAGAGGGGGTGGGGCAGGCCCAGCCATCTGGCTCTGCCCTGTCTTAGGGTCCCTCCGATACTTCCCCATCCCTCAGGCCACCTTAAAGCCCTGGGCAAGGAAGAGGCCTGGGGGCAGCAGAGCCAGGGGATGGTGATGGCCCGATGGCCCGATGGCCTGGGTCCACTCCCTTTCCTTCTACAAACACCCTGGCCTTGCCCAGGGTGCCCCCTCCCACCTGCTGGGTCACTGATTTCACTCTAACTTGCTCCTACCTGCTGACTGTTCCTCATTTCCCCTCTACTGGGGAGCGGAGTGGGGTCTCCCACACACCCACGGCGTGTCCATGGCAGTCCTGACAACCAAGCTGTGCTCTCTCAGATTCCAGACAAAACTCCAGGCAGGACGGCGGGGCCTGCAGCTCCCTGCCACGCCCCGCGGACTCTGCCCTGGGATGCGCCCCTTTGAGTCTGGAAGGGTCTTTCCAAGGCCAGGAGAGGAGCCGAGTTCCTGCAGATGGCTTTTCTTCGTTTGCCCTCAGTCTCTGGGATACCATGAGGCCCCAGCAGGTGGTCAGGGCTCTCCTCCTCCCAACCTCTCCCTCCAGCTGAGGAGGGGGAGGGAAGAGAGCCACAGGCGGCAGGAGCAGGAGCCTGCGCCCTGGCTGAGGGGCGCCATGGCCTTGGTTAAGAGGCTGGAAAGGCCCAGAGCGCGGGAAGGAAATCCGCCCTTCGCCCGCAGTGGCCGCCTGGGTGTAGCCGCAGGTAATTCTGGGGAGGATAACGGAGAGGCAAATGCTTGGAACTGCTTAGAAGAGGGCAGGAGGCAGAAGAGTGAACACAGAAAGTGCTGGAAACAGAACTGCTTCTGGCGTTGATGGGGAGCCATGGACAGGTGCTCACCTCAACCTGCGGAGAAACCCTGTGGGGGCCCTTGTGGGGGATGAAGACGGGGTCCCATGTGGCCGGCAGGCACCCTCGCCTGCCCCGGCCTGCACCCTGCCGGCCTCCTGTGTGTACGCGCGGTCTCTAGGCCGGCACAGTCCGCTGGCCTCCCAGCCAGGCTGCTGCCTCCTCTCAGGACTTGAGCTGGACCCCGAACTCTGCGGCGCAGGGCGGGCTCCCTCTCCAGCCTCAGCTGGCTCCGCGCTGACTGAGCTCTGCCTTCTCCTGAGGCCCCGCTGGTTTCCAACAGCCCAAACCTCTTCGCCTGGACGAGCTCACCAGTGGCAATGCCGCCCTGGCCCGGGAGGTAGACGGGCCGCGCTTGGCAGGCCGGGGTGGCCACTGCAGACGCTGTGGGAAGGGCAGGCGGGCTGGTGCGGAGCCCGGGCGGCCACTGCAGACGCTGTGGGAAGGGCAGGCGGGCTGGTGCGGAGCCCGGGCGGCCACTGCAGACGCTGTGGGAAGGGCAGGCGGGCTGGTGCGGAGTCCGGGCGGCCACTGCAGACGCTGTGGGAAGGGCAGGCGGGCCTGGTGCTGCCTGGGCGGCCACTGCAGACGCTGTGGGAAGGGCAGGCGGGCTGGTGCAGAGCCCGGGCGGCTCCCGGCTCCCCCGTGGCTTGCACAGGCTGCTTGTGCTCTCGAAGCATCTGAACCAACTCGGTTTGTTTTCAGCTTAGAAACCTCTTTTGAGAGGAGCTGTCTGCTTTGCTAAATGGGTCCTTGCAGCCCCAAAGGGAGTCCTGGTCCTGATACGGGTCCCGGGGGCTGCCCACGATCTCCGCTGGCGTGTCCTTACAGACTGGGCAGCCCGGCTCAGCCCTCTTCTTTCGAGAACGCTTGAGATTCCTGGCCCTTCTCTGGACTAGAACAAGCCGGGGCACATCTGGCTTGAGGTGGAGCCAGCAGAGCCGGCAGCCGGCCTCAGGTGGGGGGCTGCGGCTCCGGGTCAGCGTCGCTGAGGTTCCGTTCTGCTGCTGACTCCGCCCTTTCTGGCCTCCTGCGCTCAGCGGCCGACCCCTGTCCTTATCCAGGGCACACAGAGGCAGTGCTTCCACCGTGCACACTAACTAGCTCATGTTTATCCGTTTACTTCCCTGCTCCCCAAGCGGTGGCTTCTGCAGGCCCCTCTTTTTCTCCCCCCTGCCCCCACACCCTCCCTCCACCACCACCACCACCAACAGATGGGAGTTTAGCTACTGGGCTGGGCGTCACTAGAGTTTTGGGCCCCGTTTCCCATTCAGGGGGACAGCTCCCAGCACGTCAGTAGGTCAGCTGCACAGACCACCTCTGGGAACCGTTCTCCGCAGAAACATGCACGTTCAGTGCTGCCTCTGAGTTTTGCTTTTGGTGATCATCGCTCTAATCTGTACACGTTTCACAGATTAGACAGATTGTCTGTCTCAGAGTTCTTCCTCCTTAAAGCCCAGCCCCAGCGACCCGCCTGTTCCGTCTTCTCCCAGCTGCCCGTGCAGCTTCCCCCTCGGCAGCGCGGCTGAAGGCGGGCCGGTGGGCCACAGAGGGAGGCCCAGGCGACCCTGCGCAGCCGTCCTGGCGTCAAGCACAAGGTCCTCTCGAGAGTGGGCTTTGATGGGTGATGATTCGGACACCAAAGGCAGGAGCGGAAGGGGAGGTGTGGGAGCTCTGGGACCTGCCCGGGACGCCGGTTTTGCTTCCTGGTGCCTATGGCAGTGCCAGCGAGGGCTTGCCCCTTCTTTATGTTCTGATGGCACAGAAGCCTCACCCTGCTCCCGTCCACATTCTTCTCCAGAGCCTCGCTTCAACCCCCACAGCTCCTCCGCCAGGCGCTGGCGCAGGAGGCTGGCCTGAATGGACCAGGAAGGCGCCCAGTGGGTCAGGAGGCACCGCGGAGGTCAGGAGGTGAAGGTCGCTGCGCAGCAGGAGCACTGGTGTGGCGGATGTGGGCTGCCTCTCCACAGCCGCCCTCTCAGGCCTCAAGCCTTCCGGTCTGACACTTCTCTCTGCAGCATGGGCGTGGTAGTCAGAGCCGCGCCTTCGTTCCTGGGCTCCCTGGCTGGGACAGCCCTCCCCGGTGTGCCTCCCCCGCTTAAGCCCACGGTTCCTGGAGGTAAACTCACACACCTGGTGCTCACACACCCGGAAATCTGACGGGCCTCCTGGGTAGTGTGGGGGCCCAAGCCCGCCCGCGTGGGCACATGGCTGCTCAGGAGGGCAGGCTGCTCGCTCGGCAGCGGCCTGCCCGGTCCGCGGGGTGGACCTCTGCGTTGTACGGCCTTGTTGGCGGCAGCGGCGGAACCAAGGTTCTTGAGTTTGGCTACGGAGGAATTCAGAGCGAAGGACTCTAGTGCCACAGAGAGTCTATTCGGGGAGCCACGCGAAGTGCGCGCCAAAGAACCCGGCAGGTGGCTCCAGGCTCCCTGGGCGTTGGCAAGGGCTCCTTTAGCCGGGAGGGGCCGACTCTTCCTTTTTCTGTTTTTATTAATAACCAAATTTTAATGAACTGTTGCTACAAAGAACTTGAGCAAGAGGGGGGGTAAAATTCGGGGCAGCTTCGTTCTCAAAAGAAATTGTAAATAAACGTTTGGGTTTTGAACTACCTCCTCCTTTAGGTTGGCCGACCCGGGCCTGCTGTCTCCTGTCCTTGTGTGGGGGTCGCACAACACGATTCTCCGGCCCCTTGTTCTGCCTCTTAAGGAGGCCTAAGCCACGTGGCTGACGAGGGGCGGGAGGGGGCGAGGCCCTCCTGTAACAGTTCCTTTCTCTGGATTTGCCCGTCGCTGGGCACCGGGACGTCCTGCCCTGGGCTGTCGTTCCTACTCTGCTCACGCCTAACCTATAGTCTGGACTGTGGAAACCTTGATGGTTTTCTCAATGTAAAGTCTGAATGTGCTTTTATTATTAAAGAGGCATCTCCCTGAGATTCTGAGGCTCTTCAGGGCCCCCAGGGGGAATGGCTGGCCGGGAAGCCTGAACTGGGGGAGGGGTGGGCCCCCACGGTGGTGTTGCTGAGAGGAGGGGCCCAGGGAAGGAGATTAACCCTGAACTTGAGGAAAGTTGACGCTTCAGGGGCCAGCATGGGAAGAGAGCCGGTGCGGGAGAACCGCAGGGCAGAGGCTGGTGAAGAGGGAAGTTAAGGAAATGGCTGTCCCAGGAGTCAGTCTACACAGAGCGCCTGTGACCATGTCAGCGCCACCTGGAGACCTGCTCTGTGGGCTGTGGACTAGCAAGGCTGGTGCTGGCGCAGATGGTGCTGGCGCTGCGGGGCCCGCGGGAAGGGAGGCTGCCTGTGGCCTCAGAGAGGGAGGAGCGGGGTTTCTGGACTAGGGAGGAGGCTGAGGGCTAAGTCTTGGGCTCTGGGTGGGTTGGGGTCCCATGCCCACCCCCACTCCTGGACACCTTGGGAAAGAGGGGAGTGAGGTGGGGCAGGTGAAGGCCCCCGTGAGACAGCTGCTGGGGGACTTTGTACAGTTTTGGGGTACCGGTTGCGGAAGTCTGGGTGTGTCACAGCCGCGTGAGTGTGTGGGCGCCGGGGGCACACACATCCTGGACAGCAGCTCCTGAGGTGCGAGCCGGCAGGGTTGAGGCTGCCTGACCGAGTGGGGACTGTCCCTGCTGGAGGTTGTGGGCAAGCATTCTTCAGGTCTCACAGTGTCTGGACCAGAAAAAGAGGGGCTCGGAGGGTTTGACCATGGTTACACCCACAACAGTGATGGGTACAAAGCACCTTTTATTTTGCAAAGCAGTGGCCAGGGCACGTCTACGACAGGGCAGGAGGAAGGAAAGCCTCTCTCCTGGCCGCAGCTCCTAGGCAGCCAGTGAGGGGGCCAGATCGGACAGCGTGGTCAGTGTCCTCCTCCCTCGCCCGGGTCACCGCAGACCCAGTGCATGTCTGTTATCAGTTTGCAAGAGCGCATGTCTGGGTCGGGGCGTCCCGCCGGCTGCCTGTCACCGATGGAAGCCCCTGCAGCTCCATTCACTCTCTAGTTCCTGTGCATGACGGCTGTGGGGCTGTGACGGCTGTGGGCTGTGACGGCTGTGGGGCTGTGATGGCTGTGGGCTGTGACAGCTGTGGGGCTGTGATGGCTGTGGGCTGTGACGGCTGTGGGCTATGACGGCTGTGGGCTATGACGGCTGTGGGGCTGTGATGGCTGTGGGCTGTGACGGCTGTGGGCTGTGACGGCTGTGGGGCTGTGACGGCTGTGGGCTATGACGGCTGTGGGGCCCATGACGGCTGTGGGGCTGTGACGGCTGTGGGGCCCACAGGTCTGAGGAGCCAGGGCCCTCTGACCACAGTGGCTGCATTGGCTGCTGGAGGCATCTGGCCAGGGGCCTAGACTTTTCATTCTGCAAGATATGTTTGCTTGGGTTGATGCTTTTTCTTCCTGTTTTCAATACACTCCTGGCTTCCCTAGGAGGTTTTTGCTCTTTAAACAGTTCCTTTTGACTTTTCCCTTACCAATGGCCACATTTCATCCTGTTCCTTTCTGCACCCCTTCCGGGGGGGCGGGGGGGGGCACCTCTTCGGCCTCCCCTGCCCCCAGAGCAGTAGATCACGTGGTGGTGGGAAGAGCCCAGGTGAGGCCCTAGGACCCTCCCACTGGGGCCAGTGGCTTCAGAGAAGGAGCGCAGCCAGCCTCCTGCTGTTAAGAATGGGAGACTTACCCAGCCGCCTGCTGCCTGCCGAGGAGGAGGCAGCAGGGGGAGGGAGCCGGAGAGGCGAGTTTTATCCTGAGCAGTGAAAGGCAACTGACTGACAGGAACAGGTGGAACTCTTGATCTGGAAAGTGGTGCACCTGGAAAAGACAGCATTCTAGAAAGCTCGGGCACGCGGGGCAGTGAGATGAGATTTACTTATTGAAAACAAGTCCGCTACAGCGGTGACGGTGACGACTCTTTGCCGACCCCGCTTACTCCTGTGCTCTGCCTGCCTGCCACCCAGCAGTGCCTCCACGCCACCCTGCACTCACTCCCCTGGAGCCCGTGGTTCCCAGGCCGTGGCTGAGCGGCTGACTTCTCCGCTGGTGAGATGTGCAGAAAGAGGCACACACTTCGTCTTTGCTTTTCTGCCACGTGCTGGGCCAGGTTACGTGGGTGAATTTCACGGTTGCCCCTGTTTCCTACGAACCCTTCACGTTTCCCTCTGGCCATTCCTGTGGCAGAAACCAATCCGAACGCCAGCAGTTTGATGCTGATCAGATGGGTGTCTTCTCTGCTTTGATTTGAAAACCTCCCCTGATTCCATCTGAGTCCCACGCCCCGCAACTCAGAGCCATTCAGCCACCGTTCCTTCCTCAGAGGCCCCGCGTCCCCCTGCGCTGACTGGCCGGATGAGCAGGAGGAGTGTGGGATGAAAGGAAACAGCAGGCACCTGTGGGAGGGGCAGGTAAGGGGACAGCAGCGAGCACCTGTGTGGGCAGATGGGGGTCAGAGGTTCTAGAAAAGGGATTGGGCTCCAACAGGGTTTGCAACGTAGACCCAACATAACATCCCATTGTTTCTTTTCTCTCTGGAAATAATATATTCAGGATTACAGAGTGTATTTTTGATAATTGGTGCAAAGACTGGAATTATAGTCCTGTCTGGCATAAATCAGCCTCAAAATTATATTGGCAGAAATGTAAGTTGCATAATTACCAGTAGTGGTTGAGCATGCTTTTAACAATTATTCCTACTGAATTTATTGGGTGCCATTGGTTAGTAAAATGACAGGATTCCGGTGTACAACTCCCAGGCTATGCATCCCAGACACGCTCATCGTCTAGAGCCGCTGCCCGGATCACGCCGGGCGCGTGTCCGCCCGCTCCCTGCCTCTCCTTGGCTCCAGCAGGTAGATTTATGAAGCATCACGACCCAATCCATGGTTTTACTTTTATGATGTGGGTGGTTTTGAAACCGGACAATCAGTGGGTCCGGGCTGCCTGTCACTACTTGAGCCAATTCAGCAGAGACAGGGTTGAATCATATATGAGCATTTATTCCAATCCTGCCTGCAGTGTGGGAGAGCAGCAGGTCACCCACAAAAATCTGCTCTGCAGCCCCCTGAAAGCCAGCTATTAGACAAGGATTTCATGGGGAAGTGGGGGTTACAGGCAGGGAAAGTAGGCAATGCGGGGTGGGCCCCCTTGTTTGGGCAACAAGGTTGTTAATCTTTCCATGCTAATAGGCAGTTCTTGAATGAGAGTGGACCACATTCCAAGGTTGATTCCCAAGTCCAAGGTTGGTTGTCAGATGTAGGGGGGAGGGCAGCAGGGGCGGGGGGGGGGGTTGGGGAGGGTGGCGAGGGAGGGACGGAGGGGGGGATGGGCATGTAAAACTCCCAGCCAGGCCCTAACTGGTTTGGCTCAGTAGATAGAGCATCAGCCTGCGGACTCGAGGGTCCCAGGTTTGATTCTGGTCAAGGGCATGTACCTTGGTTGCAGGCACATCCCTGGTGGTGGGTGTGCAGGGGGCAGCTGATGGATGTTTCTTTCTCATTGATGTTTCTGGTTCTCTGTCCCTCTCCCTTCCTCTCTGTAAAAACTCAATAAAATATATTTTAAAAATAAAAGTCATCATTCTCCCCTAAAAAAAACTAAAAAAAAAAGTCCCAGCCAGGTTAGAATGTCCTTTCTTTAACCAACACAAGGCAATCATGTTAATAGATCATGATTGATATTCCCCATAACCATAGCTGGTCCCCAAAATTCTACTCCTGCCCCTTACAGCTTGGGGTAGCTAAGAGAAGAACTAAATCGTTACATGCTGAAATAATTATTCCTTTGAGATATTGGGATGGATGCAAATGCAAACACAAAATAAAAAGCAAATTCACCTGAAATTTAAAAAAGGGAGGAGGGTGCTGTGGAGAGAGTAAGGCCGAGGCGGTGGCTGAAGAAGCCCAGCCTTGGGAGGAGGAGGGAGGGCGAAGCTTCGTGCTGGGGAGGACGCTCTGTCAGCCTGTGACCTGGTCAGACATTCTGGGTCTTGGAGGCAGAGAAGGGAAATGGGGCCGCCACCCTTGGGGACCACAGACGAGCCAATGATTGGCAACGTGGCAGAGCCTCTCCCCTGCCGCCGAGGCGTGGCTCCAGCTGCACCAACAGCACCGTCCTGGGGCAGCCCCTCCCAGTGTCAGAAAGACGGGGAGCCCCAAACCCGGGGTCCTGCTAGAACACAAAGGACACTCGGGAGCCAGAGGAAGGAGCATCTTTCCTCCTGCAGGAGGTGCGCAGGCTCAGGTCCGATCGGGTTTTATACCTGACCCAGGCTGTCCCTCACTCTTGATTGGTCAGAGCTTAGGCTCACATTCTTGTACAATTGGCTAATTTAAAGGAAAAAGGAAGAAGTTGACCTTTGCCATTTCAAAATAGCAGCTGCCTAAACTCCCTTCTTTGACAGAAAAGATTACTTGTTTATTCTCACACCAGCAAGGCTGGAAGTGCCCTGGCCCTGGGCACAGAGGGGGCCATGCACTGCTGTCTCCCTGCCCTCCCCCCCATCATAGGCCCCCAAATCCAAATAACGCGAGTCCCTCCCTGCCAGGCCTTTCCCAGCAAACAGACCTCCCACCCACCCGCCTCAGCTGCTCTGTCTCTTGGCCAAAAGAGAGGAGTTGCTCAGGCCTCGGGACCCAATCTCCACCTTCAGAAAAGCACCCAGGAAACAGATGGGAGGAAACAGGCCTCCAAAGGATCCCCATGGGCTGGGCCCAGGGACGCATGGGTAGTGTCACCCAGGGGAGCTGGGCTCTGTTGTTGTTGACTTTAGTATCTAGTTGGTATCTAGGTATCTGCAGCTCCCCCCGCCCCCCCTCCCCCCAGTCACCCTCTGCCCGCTCTCTGAGGCCTGCCTGGGCCTTCTCCTCCTGGAAGCTTTCCTGGTTTATTCCAGCCCAGCACCACCTCCCCAGTCCTCCAACAACATGGAGACCCTGTCTTTTATTTAGTGCTTTATTCTGCTCCATTTGCAGCTCAGCTGTTTTACTCTCTAAGAGTTTCTTAGGGGTTTTGCTCTATCAAGATAGTAAACTCCTTGAGGATGGATCTGACCCTGCATTTCTTTAGTTTCTGAACACTTATTAGTGCTATTGCCTATGCCCTGGTGGTGATGGCTCAGGATTAAAGGGGCTGAGTGCCCCGGGTATGAGCTGCAGGCAACACAGGCTCCCACAGCTGCTGAGGTCTGCAGGGTGGGAGGGTGGAGGGGAATGAGCTCTCCAAGGGCAATAAGCTGATACCTAAGACCCTCTCGGGACCAAGGGAATGTAGGGAAAGCTCAGGTGACCAGGCTGCAGGCTGTGGTGGGGCTAAGACAGTGGGGGTGGGGCTGAGGCGGTGGGGGTGGGAGTGGGGGTGGGGGTGGGGTGAAGAAAGGGCTGAGGTTGTGGGGGTGAGGCAGTGGGACTGAGGGGTCCAAGAAGGGAAGGCCCTCTGGGAAGGGTGTGGACTTGAACGGAGCTGAGCAGGGACAGTGGGGGGGGGCTGCGCTTTGGAACTGCTGCTTTGTATATGGGACCAGAGAGCCCCTTAATCAGTCCTGTCCCAGCCAGGACACTCAGAGGAGGGCTGTGGAGGGGAGTGATCAGGTTTGGGGTGCAGGGAGGGAAGGGAAGGAGGTCCGTCCCAAGGCCCAGGGTTGGGGTCCACAGCAGGCTCCCGGGGCTGGAAGCAGGGAGCAGCCAGGTGTTCAGTGAGCACAGGCCGAACTGAACTGAACTGTGGGTGTGATAAACCACCCGTCAGATGTTCTCACCTCTCAGGGACGGGGCAGAGGGGAAGCGGGGAGAGGGCCCCGTGTGATTTCAGCCGGGGCTCGATCTCTTCTTCCGTAGCAACTGGTCTGAGCAGCAGGGTGGGGTGGTGGGAGCCAGGTTCCCATCAGGGACCAGCCCGGCAGATGCCAGGCAGAGGGCTCCGGAGCAGCTTTTCCCTGGGGAGCAGGACTCGGCGCTCACCCCTTCCTGCCTCCTGCCCACCCCGATCGATTCCAGGTGATAGACACTGCGTGGCTTCTCCTGAAGCACCTTCCTCTGCACACTGCTGCCTCACCCCCGTCCCCTCGGGAAAGTCCTGAGGCCAGGCTCAGGGCCTGCTGGGGTCCAACCCCAGCAGGTCCAGGGGTCCCCAAAGGTGTGGACAGAGTCGGCGAAGAATGAAGGACACGGAGGCAGCGTTCAGTTGATCAGCAGCCTAGCCAGGATCTCTAGCCAAGTTCTGGTCTGGATCTCCAGCGAAGTTCTGGTTTGGATCTCCAGCCAGGTTCTGTGTCCATGTTCTCTTGCTAGGTTCTCCAGCCAGGTTCTCCAGGTTCTCCAGCCAGGTTCTGTAGCCATGTTCCCTTGCTAGGTTCTCCAGCCAGGTTCTGTCCAGGTTCTCCAGCCAGGTTCAGTCACCAGGTTCTAGTCAGGTTCTCTTGCCATGTTCTATCCAGGTTCTGTAGCCAGGTTCTGTCTCTAGGATCTTCAGCCAGGTTCTCTCGCTAGGTTCTGTCTCTAGGTTCTGTTGCCAGTTTCTATCCAGGATCTTTTGCCATGTTCTGTCTCTAGGTTTCTGTGTCTAGGTTCTGTCTCTAAGTTGTGTGTCCTGTTGTCTTGTTACAGCTGTATTTTATACCAGTTGATTCCAATCCTATCAATCTCTATTCCAAAGGTTAGGGCGTTTCTTATCTCCATTTCAGGGAATAAAGATTATGTAGCTTAAGCATGATTGTTCGTAGTTAAAGTGATTAACTACCTGCCTGGCACTTAGTTAAGGGGTTTTATTCCCTCCCTAACTTCAGGGAAAAATCCCTACCTGGGGAAACAACCTTTCTCAGAGAGGTGACCTTGGTTAAAACACATAGTGCCAAGAAGGTGAGCAAACATATTAAGAACAGTATGCCATATATGCCAGGTCCCTTGAAACAGCAAGGATGGACCGGCTCCCGGCAAGGGCCTCCCCACCACGCTGCCCCGTCCCCGCTGGTTCTGCTTTCTTCCGGGATGTATCACTTACCCCCTGGATTTCCCTTGTCCGTTTCCGAGTTCCGTGGTGATGTCTGTCTTTTCTCCCAGGAAGGGGGCTCTGTGCAGGCAGGTTCTGGTCGCCCTCGGCTGAGCCGTCCCTTCTGCATCTCCCATGGGCTCTGACACAGGGCACTCAATGAGTATTTGTTGAATGAATGAATGAATGAATGAATGAATGAATGGGTGGATGGCAACATAGGGACCAGCACCAGGTCTCTGGTGGGATGGGCCATAGCAAACCTCTTTGACTCTCCTCCCAGGACCCCTCCAGGGAGCTGCCAGCTGGTCAAGAGAGCATATGGTCTGGGCCCGCCAGTCCTCCCTCCCTGGTGATGGCATGCATGGGCGACAACCTGTTTCACTTAAACCTGAACCCTTGGAGACAAGGAAAGGAAGGACCAAAAATGTGTCATTCTGTTCCTCCGCCCAGGTGGGGGTCTCTGAGGACAGGGGTGATGGAAATGCGAGGTGTGGCTGTGTACAGTGAGCCCACAGGGGTCACAGTCCTTGGGAAAGTGGTCGTACCGTGGGCCCTGGAGACTCCCCTGTGGCCCACAGGGTCCCACCACCCAAGTTCAGGCAGGAAACGTCAGACAGCAGAGGCAGGGGTGGTGCTGGGGAGCTCAGCAAGGAGCTCGGGACCTCACTAAAGGCCACGCGGTTTCTAGAATAGGTTGATGAAGCCTTTTTCTCTCTTCTAAGGGGCGCCTTCCCTCTTTCTATACTTGCTAGGGAGCTCAAAACTTTATTTTTAAGAGAGAAAATATCTGAGTGTGGGGAAGAGGAACCTCAAGCTCATATCCATGGGGGTGGTAATATTTGGGGCTGGAGCCCTTCCCATACAAACACATCCTCCAGGAATGCTGGACAACATTACATGAAGAGCAATGTGCAGGAGGGCAGGTCGCCCTTTACCCACCATGTCCTGTTGAAGGCAAAGACCAACAGTAGTATCTTAATTTGAAAGTCCCACCAGAAGGCTAATGGACTTTGATATTCAGCAAGGCTAAAAATCAGCATAATATTGCCCTGCTGTTGGCCAAATGGGTCAAGGCAATCCCCTAACCTGATAATCCTTTTACTGTTTACCAACTATCCTATGATATGCCTGTATGCATTCCTAAAGGACAGATGTGTATTCAAGTGAATAAAAGCAGCCGGGACCCAGAAGTCAGAGAGCCTCTCCTCTAGAGAAAGGCTTCCACATGGCCTCCCCATGCCTTCTAAATTCATATTTCTTGTCTAGTGTATTCATTTGTGCACAGCCCTTTCTTCAGATCCTGAACCCTAGTCACAGATGGATGCAGCATTCACAATGTCCTCTGTGCCTGCCCAGCCTTGGCCTCGCCCCTAACGGAGGGCCCACAGCATCCCATCACATCCCCAAAGAGCACTCAAGTCTGAGCCTTGGAGGACATGAGGGCTTGGTGTCTGGGCCCAGGCAATGAGAGTGGGCATGGAGCTTTGGAGGCTCCATCTTTGCCCTTGGATCATGAATTGGATGGGTTTCTGTAGCCTCCCAGCTGCATCCCCTCCCCCACCCCCGCACACTGCTGTCCGCACAGAGCAAGGTGCCGCGTTGGGCATTTCCTCTGCCTGGACCAGCCATCCTCTGAACCTTCCCCCGGCTCCCACCCCACTCACTCCCACTCCTTGTCCTCATTGCCACTGGGCTCTTGCCAATTAAGCCCCCTCCTGCTTCCTGGCCTTGGGTCCGTCCCCTATGGGTCCCTTCCATGCTTGGGCCTCAGGGTCTCCATACAGCGCCCTCTTTCCTTCACAGCTGCAACCACCTACCCTACCTCACTCAGCCTCGGTCAGGACTCTCAGATTCTCCTCTCTCTAATCCTGACTTAACTCTGTTTGTGGATGGAAGCTCCTGCCTGGACCCCCAGGGACGTCGGAAAGTCTCCTACGCAGTAGTAACACCTGAGCGGACCCTGGAGGCGGCCCGACTCCCAGAGGGCACCACCTCTCAAAAGGCCGAGCTCATCACACTGACCCACGCCCACACCTGGCCAAAGGGAAGAGAGTAAACATATATACAGACTCCAAGTATTCCTTTCGGATAGCCCATTGCCCCTCGGTTATCTGGAAGGAAAGGGGCTTCCTCTCTACTAAAGGCTCACCTATTATCAATGCTAGACTCATAACCCGCTTACTTGATGCCTCACAGCTTCCCTCCCAGGTAGCCATCATGCACTGCCGAGGCCATCAGACGGACTCCTCGCTGGTTACACGGGGAAACACCCAAGCAGACGCGGTAGCCAGAGGCTCAACTCAGGGTGAAGGGTCCCCAGCCTCGGTCCTGTTCCTTTCTCTTTCCTCCATTTCCCCTCAATATACAGAAGAAGAGAGAAACAAATTCCTGCAGCAGGGAGGCTCACCCGGTCCTGAGGGATGGATCTTTTTAAATAACAAAATCACCCTTCCTCGAGCCCAGACAGGGGCCATTGCCCCACAGATCCACCAGTCTTTGCACATGGGACCACTGGCACTTTGGAGGTTCCTCGAATCCCTCTTCACCTCGCCCATACTATGAGAGCCAATCACAAGTGCCTGCTCCTCCTGCCCCATGTGTGCGGCTGTCTCACCCCAGGGAGGGATGCGCCCCAACTTTCCCACCCATCAAATGAGGGGACACCTCCCAGGGCAGGACTGGCAGGTAGACTTCACCCATATGCCTCCCACAAAAAGACCAGGTATCTGCTTGCCATGGTAGACACCCTGACAGGGTGGGTAGAGGCCTTTCCCATCCGCAAGGAAACTGCTGAAGTGGTGGTGAGACCCTAATAGCACACATAATCCCAAGGTTCGGCCTCCCCTCCTCCATCCAATCAGACGACGGCCCAGCTTTTATATCAAGGGTCATCCAGCAGGTTAGCACCTCTCTTGGCATCTCCTGGAAAGTACACATATCCTACCGACCACAGTCATCGGGTAAGATCGAAAGGATTAATGGCCTCTCAAAGACCATCTAACTAAACTCTCTCTAGAAATTCACAGCTCATGGCCAGACCTCCTGCCCATGGCCCTGACCAGAATCCGGGCTACACCAAGGAGTCCCACCTTCTTAAGTCCTTTTGAACTTCTATATGGGAGACCTTTCTTGCTCAACCATCGTCTCCCTACTGATCCTCCTCCCCTGGGTACTTATCTTCCATATCTGTCCTTACTCAGGCAGCTGCTCCGAGAACACGCTGACAGGTTTCTGCCCAAGCCAAAGCCAAATGACCAGGACTCCCGAGGACCAGCCTTTCATCCTGGTGACTTGGTCCTCCTTAAGAATCAACATCCAAAAGCCTTGGTGCCTAGGTGGACGGGACCTCACATTGTGATCCTTACAACCCCCACCACGGCCAAGCTGCTTGGTGACCCATCATGGCACCACCTCTCCAGGCTCAAGAGGACCCCAGAGCAGCATGACTTCTATAAATGTGAGGTGTTGGGCCCCACTAAGGTTCGCCTTAGCTGCCCTCCCCCTCCTCCTTCTCCTCCCGGCCCTGAGCAACCTACACCAACCCCCACCCGCTTATGTGTGGAGGTTCAAGGTCCGTGAAACCTACTACCAGAATGGCAAACAAGTCACCCGGCAGGTAGGATCTCAGGACTGCCCTCTGGTCGGATGCCAGACAAAGATCCGGATGACGTCAACATCCGGTCAGTATACAATGGTGGCCGACCCTATGCCTGTTTTGCTTAAGACCAAGAGGGCCCAGACAGGTGTAATCAAGATGTCAACACCTATGGGGTTTGCCGCTGGAGAGACTGTGTTGTCAATGATGCCTTCAGGGGTGGCTCCTTTATCTGGGAGAATGGGGCCTTCGACATCATAGTCCGGGATCCCTTGGACCAGCGATGGGTTAAGGGTGTTGTGAAAAAGCTATACTGGAGTAGTTGGAGCTCAACCCCTCCAGGGACCATTCACATCTCCCGGGAATATGTCTTGGCCCAAGAGGCCCAAGTCCAGGTCTCCAACAGCATCCTACAGGCCGAACAGTTCCTTAAAGGGAAGCTGCCTGACTCCCCCCGGGTAGAAGTCCTCTCTTCTTGGCTCCGACTTATTCAACACACTCTACTATTCCTCAAAGAGACCCACACCCTGCCCAATGTCTCCCACTGCTTTCTATGCGCCTCTCTCCAAAGGTCTTTGCTGGCTGCCGTCCCACTCACGACTTCTCCAAGATCCCAGGGGCAAGGTGAATGTCAGCCTCCCGTGACTGGCATTCCCCTTTGGGAACCCGAAACTCCAGAACCCACCCTGCCCCCACGGATATGCTACCAGACCAGTAATCCGGTAACTGGAGGACGAGTCACTTGGAACTGCACCCAAAACCACACCGCAGCCAGTCTCACCAAGGCCAACCCGGGTACCTTCTTTTGGTGCAACGGCACCTTAAGCAACTGCATGAACTCCTCGGACCCAGGCCCTTGCTTCGTTCGTGGTCACAGTAGTTCCCCAACTAACCTTATATGGAGAGTCGGAGCTCCCCTGGCTGCTCCCTCCATTCCGCCCCCGGACCTGCCGGGCCACCTTCCTCCCTGTCATGTTAGGGGTGAGTATCGCTACCTCAATAGGCCTTGTGGGTGGGGCGGGGAGGGGCCCTCGGGAACAGTCTGGTCACGGCTCAGGACTTTAATGACAAGCTCCAGTTAGCCCTGGAGTCTATTACTGTTTCTTTAGCCTCCCTACAGCGACAGATAACATCAATAGCCCAAGTAGCCCTACAGAACCGGCGCGCCTTAGACCTTCTGACTGCAGAAAGAGGAGGAACCTGCATATTCCTTCAGGAAGAATGCTGATACTACATTAACGAGTCCGGAGTAGTGGAGCAAAACGTACAGACCCTGACTAAGCTGAGTGAAGAACTACATGCAAGACACTTCCAGGACAACTCTCCTTTCGGCTGGTTCCAAAGCCCCTTAGCTACCTCGGTCCTACCCATGATAGGGCCCCTGATTCTCATCTGTGTCTTTTTTCTCCTAGCCCCCTGCCTCCTCAAGTTCATCCGCTCCCGGATTGCGGAGATGTCACGGGTGACCATGAATCAGCTCCTGCTTCATCCCTACACTCGGCTGCCCTCTGATCTGCCTCTGCCTAACCCTGGCCTTTAACGCCCCCCCCCCCCCATCGCCCCTGGTCAGCTGGAAGCAGTCAGAACGAGTCGGCGTCCCCTATCACCAAAAGGCCAGGATGTTAGGTCGGAGAGAGCCCAGGATCGGATACATGCAGACGTGTGATGAGAGAATGGACCCTCGCTGGAATTTCTAACAGATCAGCGTGCCAGACACAAATACCGGCTTCTCCCTGAATCCACAACGACCCCCACACAGATACTGACTCCTTCCTGAATACCCTGACCACCCACTGCGGGCGGAGACTTCCTCAGCTCAGGCCCCCTGCCCCTCACCAATCACCTGTATAAAAAAGAAGCCCCTCCCTCCCTGAGGGCGCGAATTCACTGGCCCCACCTTTTGGGCTGGTGGGTCTCATCTGAGAACGCAGCATTAAACTCCCCTCCTTCTCTCCTCGTTAATCGTTTGGTTCTCTTTGTTCTTTACGCCACTTTTCTGGGCCACCTCACACCCTTGCTCCCAGGTTCCCGGGTCCTGAGAGCCTCCTGACCACTGTCACCACCACCACCACCACCACCACCACCACCACCACCACCACCACCCCCCCCCCCCAGTCCCTCAGACAGCAGCAGAGCTGAGGGCAGAGGCAGCAGCTGCCCGGGTCAGTCCTCCCACCTTCACCAGCACTGATCACCAGACTGTCTGGGCACCACAGCCACTGTGGCATGCAGCCTGCAGCCCCTGCCTTATTGGTAATAGAACCTGCTTTTTAGGTAGAAAACAAGCAGTTGAATAATGTCACAGTCGTGCCTGGCAGCCATGTGGCCATGTGATGGGCCAGGCACAATCGCCACGTGTGGACTTCAGGAAGCACCCACTGGGGCACGCTGCTTCCCTCCTTGCTGGAAGGTGGACACCTGGTGGCTGCCACCTCTGACCCCGGCACCGGCACCACCAGGAACCAGCCCTGGGCTGCCTACCTCAGGTGACAGAGCAGCGCCTGTCTCAGCTAGGGCATCGTTCTGTGCAGGCCAACCTGACCCTGAGCCACGGCACCAGGAGCCTCCCTGCCTCTCCTCCCCCGTCTCCCACCTACACCAATGAGGTGCCTACCTCGAGAAGAGCAGGGGAGCGGACCGAGGCGCTGGAGACTATTTAGGAAGGGAGCAGACGCCTAGGTAACAGGTGGTGCAGGCAAAGGATTGTCAGAGCAGGGTGGTGGGCAGAACCTTCCAGAAGAGCAAGGGCAGCAGGAATTCCACATCCATCCCAGGACGGCCCCAGTTCTCCCCTGGAGGGCCAGTACCCGCCCCCCTCCCGTCCAACCATCCCACTGGCTCCTCAAGGCTCAATTCCCCTCCTGATGAGGCAGCTGGTGGGGGTGGGGTGCTGGCCTGGTGAGAGGTGGGGAGGTGGAGGGGGAGGGCGCGGTTCTGATGAGAGCCTGAGGCTAGCGGGGTGGGAGGGAGTGAATCTCCAGACCTGAAGGTTTTCCCAAATCAAGACATCAGGTCTAGAAGTGACCATGGGGCTCCCCCCTCATTTGGGAGCCCCTGCCGTCCACGTGGCTCACTTCTTAGAATTAGGCTTCCAACTGGGTCCTCTTTGAACTGAGTTCAGTGAACAGAGTCCTACCATGCATATGACATATGCACATGTGCAAACACTCCAGGAAGGGCCCACACTGCCCACCATGGCCAGAGCCCTCATCAGCTGGCCCCGTCTAACAGCCAGCTCTCTGGTTTATGGGCTTGCAGTCTCCCGTGTCTAAACGCTCTACCTCCACCGTGGCCAGTCCCATAGAGAGGATTCTTACTTCATAGACTTGATTGTGACTTCACAGACAGGATCGTGACTTCATAAACAGGATTGCTACTTCATAGACTGGATTGTTATGTCATAGACAGGCTTGTTACATCATAGACAGGACTGTTACCTCATAGATTGGACTGTTACTTCATAGACTGTATTGTTACATCATAGAGAGGATTGTGACTTCATAGAGACGATTGTTACTCCATAGACTGGATTTTGACTCCATAGGGAGGATTGTTACTTCATAGACTAGATTGTGACTTCACAAACAGGATTTTTACCTCATAGACTTTATTGATACAACAGAGAAAAGATTAAGACTTAATAGAAAGTATTGTTACTTCATAAACAGTATTGTTACATCATAGACAGCATTGTTACATCTTAGACTGGATTGTTACTTCATAGACAGAGTTGTTACATCATAGAGAGGATTGTCACTTCATATCCAGTTTTGTTACTTCATAGACAGGGTTGTTACGTAATAGACAGGATTGTTACTTCATAGACTGGATTTTGACTTCATAGACAGGTTTGTTACTTCATAGCCTGTATTGTGACATCAGAGACAGGACTGTGACTTCATTGAGTGGATTCTTACTTCATAGACTGGATTGTGACTTAATACACAGGATTGTCGCTTCATAGAGAGGATTGTTACTTCATAGATTGGATTTTTACTTCATAGATAGGGTTGTTACATCATAGACAGGACTGTTACCTCATAGACTGGATTGTTACTTCATAGACTGTATTGTTACATCATAGAGAGGATTGTGACTTCATAGAGACGATTGTTACTTCATAGACTGGATTTTGACTCCATAGGGAGGATTGTTACTTCATAGACAGTTTAGTTACTTCATACACTGGATTGTTCACTCATAGAATGTATTGTCACACCATTGACAGTATTGTGATTTCAGAGAGGATTCTTACTTCATAGACTTGATTGTGACTTCATAGAGAGAATTGTGACTTCATAAACAGGATTCTTACTTCATAGACTGGATTGTTAAGTCATAGACAGAATTGTTACATCATAGAGAGGCTTGTTACCTCAAAGACAGGTTTGTTACTTCATAGACAGGATTGTTACTTCATAGACAGCATTGTTACATGTTAGACTGGATTGTTACTTCATAGACAGGGTTGTGACATCATAGGCAGGATTGTCACTTCATAGCCAGTTTTGTTACTTCATAGACAGGGTTGTTACATCATAGACAGGATTCTTACTTCATAGACTGGATTTTGACTTCATAGCAGGGTTGTTACTTCATAGCCTGTATTGTGACATCAGAGACAGGATTGTGACTTCATAAACAGGATTCTTACTTCATAGACTGGATTGTTAAGTCATAGACAGAATTGTTACATCATAGAGAGGCTTGTTACCTCAAAGACAGGTTTGTTACTTCATAGGATTGTTACTTCATAGACAAGATTGTTACTTCATAGACAGAATTGTTACTTCATAGACTGTATTGATACATCATAGATAAGATTAAGACTTAATAGAAAGTATTGTTAATTAATAGACAGTATTGTTCCTTCATAGACAGGGTTGTAACATCATAGACAGGATTGTTACTTCATAGCAAGTTTTATTTCATAGACAGGATTGTTACATCATAGACAAGATTCTTACTTCATAAACTGGATTTTCACTTCATAGGATTGTTACTTCATAGACCAGATTGATACTTCATAGTTTGTTACTTCATAGACTGGATTGTTACATCATAGGGTTGTTACCTCATATACAGGACTCATACTTCATAGACTGTATTGTTACTTCATAGACCGGATTGTTACCTCATAGACAGGATTGTTACTTCATAGACAGTTTGTTACTTCATAGACTGGATTGTTACATCATAGGGTTGTTACCTCATATACAGGATTGTTACTTTATAGAATGTATTGTTACTTCATAAACTGGATTTTGACTTCATAGACAGGTCTGTTACTTCATAGACAGTTTGTTACTTCATAGACTGGATTGTTACATCATAGAGAGGATTGTGACTTCATAGAGACGATTGTTACTTCATAGACTAGATTTTGACTCTATAGGGAGACTGGATTGCGACTTCAAAGACAGGATTGTTACCTCATAGACTTTATTGATACAACAGAGAAAAGATTAAGACTTAATATGGATTGTTACTTCATAAACAGTATTGTTACTTCATAGACAGCATTGTTACATGTTAGACTGGATTGTTACTTCATAGACAGGGTTGTTATATCATAGACAGGATTGTCACTTCATAGCCAGTTTTGTTACTTCATAGACAGGGTTGTTACATCATAGACAGTATTCTTACTTCATAGACTGGATTTTGACTTCATAGCAGGGTTGTTACTTCATAGCCTGTATTCTGACATCATAGACAGGATTGTGACTTCATTGAGAGGATTCTTACTTCATAGACTGGATTGTTACTTAATACACAGGATTGAGGCTTCATAGACAGGATTCTTACCTCATAGACAGGATTGTTACTTCATAGACTGTATTGATACATCATAGATAAGATTAAGACTTAAAAGAAAGTATTGTCACTTAATAGACAGTATTGTTACTTCTTAGACAGCATTGTTACATCAAAGACTGGATTGTTCCTTCATAGACAGGGTTGTTACATCATAGACAGGATTGTTACTTCATAGCAAGTTTTGTTACTTCATAGACAGGATTGTTACATCATAGACAAGATTGTTACTTCATAAACTGGATTTTCACTTCATAGGATTGTTACTTCATAGACCAGATTGTTACTTCATAGACAGTTTGTTACATCAAAGACTGGATTGTTCCTTCATAGTCAAGGTTGTTACATCATAGACAGGATTGTTACTTCATAGCAAGTTTTGTTACTTCATAGACAGGATTATTACATCATAGACAAGATTGTTACTTCATAAACTGGATTTTCACTTCATAGGATTGTTATTTTATAGACCAGATTGTTACTTCATAGACAGTTTGTTACTTCATAGACTGGATTGTTACATCATAGGGTTGTTACCTCATATACAGGATTGTTACTTTATAGAATGTATTGTTACTTCATAAACTGGATTTTGACTTCATAGACAGGTCTGTTACTTCATAGACGGGATTGTTAATTCATAGACAGCATTGTTACTTCATAGACAGTTTGTTACTTCATAGACTGGATTGTTACATCATAGAGAGGATTGTGACTTCATAGAGACGATTGTTACTTCATAGACTAGATTTTGACTCTATAGGGAGACTGGATTGTGACTTCAAAGACAGGATTGTTACCTCATAGACTTTATTGATACAACAGAGAAAAGATTAAGACTTAATAAGGATTGTTACTTCATAAACAGTATTGTTACTTCATAGACAGCATTGTTACATGTTAGACTGGATTGTTACTTCATAGACCGGGTTGTGACATCATAGACAGGATTGTCACTTCATAGCCAGTTTTGTAACTTCATAGACAGGGTTGTTACATCATAGACAGGATTCTTACTTCATAGACTGGATTTTGACTTCATAGCAGAGTTGTTACTTCATAGCCTGTATTGTGACATCAGAGACAGGATTGTGACTTCATTGAGAGGATTCTTACTTCATAGACTGGATTGTTACTTAATACACAGGATTGTGGCTTCATAGAGAGGATTCTTACTTCATAGGTTGGATTTTTACTTCCTAGATAGGGTTGTTACATCATAGACAGGACTGTTACCTCATAGACTGGATTGTTACTTCATAGACAGGATTGTGACTTCATAGAGACGATGGTTACTTCATAGACTGGATGTTGACTCCATAGGGAGGATTGTTACTTCATAGACTGCATTGTGACTTCACAGACAGGATTGTCACCTCATAGATTTTATTGATACAACATAGAAAAGATTAAGACTTAATAGAAAGTATTGTTACTTCATAAACAGTATTGTTACTTCATAGACAGCATTGTTACATCTTAGACTGGATTGTTACTTCATAGAGAGTTTAGTTACTTCATAGACAGGATTGTTCAGTCATAGAATGTATTGTTACACCATTGAGAGTATTGTGATTTCATAGAGAGGATTCTTATTTCATAGACTTGATGGTGACTTCATAGACAGGATTGTGTCTTCATAAACTGGATTGTTAATTCATAGAAGGGATTGTTACATCACAGATAGGGTTGTTGCATCATAGACAGGACTGTTACCTCATAGACTGGATTGTTACTTCATAGACTGTATTGTTACATCATAGACAGAATTGTTACATCATAGAGAGGGTTGTTACCTCATAGACAGTATTGTGACTTCATAGAGAGGATTATTACTTCATAGACTGGATTTTGACTTCATAGAAAGGATGGATACTTCATAGACAGAATTGTTACTTCATAGACTGGATTGTAACTCCATGGACAGGTTTGTTTCCTCATGAACAGGTTTGTGACTTCGAGGCAGGATTGTTAAATCAGTGGGGATTGCTTTTTCATGCACAGGTTTGTTACTTCATAGATAGAATTGTTACATCATAGACAGGATTGTTATGTCATAGACAGGTTTGTTACTTCATAGATAGGATTGTTACTTCATAGACTGGATTGTTACCTCATAGAGTTGTTACCTCATATACAGGATTGTTACTTTATAGACTGTATTGTTACTTCATAGACTGTATTGATACATCATAGAAAGCATTAGGACTTAATAGAAAGTATTGTTACTTCATAGACAGTATTGTTACTTCCTGGACAGTTTTGTTACTTCGTAGACAGGATTGTGACTTCATAGACAGCTTTGTGACTTCATAGAGAGAATGGTTGCTTCATAGACTGAATTCTGACTTCACAGACAGGATTGTTACTTCATAGACAGGATTGTTACTTCATAGACTGTACTGATACATCATAGATAAGATTAAGACTTAATAGAAAGTATTTTTACTTAATAGACAGTATTGTTACTTCATAGACAGCATTATTACATCAAAGAATGGATTGTTCCTTCATAGACAGGGTTGTAACATCATAGACAGGATTGTTACTTCATAGCAAGTTTTATTTCATGGACAGGATTGTTACATCATAGACAAGAATGTTACTTCATAAACTGGATTTTCACTTCATAGACAGGATTGTTACTTCATAGAACGGATTGTTACTTCATAGACAGGAGTGTTACTTCATAGACAGGATTCTTACTTCATAGACTGGATTGTAACTTCATAGACAGTATTGTTACTTCATAGACTGGATTTTGACTTTATAGACAGGTTTGTTACTTCATAGACTGGATTGTTACTTCATAGACTGGATTGTTACTTCATAGACATTATTGTTACTTCATGGACAGTTTTGTTACTTCATAGACAGGATTGTGACTTCATAGATAGGATTGTGACTTCATAGAGAGGAAGGTTACTTCATAGACTGGATTGTTACATCATTGGGTTGTTACCTCATATACAGGATTCTTACTTCATAGACTGTATTGTTACTTCATAGACCGGATTGTTACCTCATAGACAGGATTGTTACTTCATAGATAGTTTGTTACTTCATAGACTGGATTGTTACATCATAGGGTTGTTACCTCATATACAGGATTGTTACTTTATACAATGTATTGTTACTTCATAAACTGGATTTTGACTTCATAGACAGGTCTGTTACTTCATAGACAGGATTGTTAATTCATAGACAGCATTGTTACTTCATAGACAGTTTGTTACTTCATAGACTGGATTGTTACATCATAGAGAGGATTGTGACTTCATAGAGACGATTGTTACTTCATAGACTAGATTTTGACTCTATAGGGAGACTGGATTGTGACTTCAAAGACAGGATTGTTACCTCATAGACTTTATTGATACAACGGAGAAAAGATTAAGACTTAATAAGGATTGTTACTTCATAAACAGTATTGTTACTTCATAGACAGCATTGTTACATGTTAGACTAGATTGTTACTTCATAGACAGGGTTGTGACATCATAGGCAGGATTGTCACTTCATAGCCAGTTTTTTTACTTCATAGACAGGGTTGTTACACCATAGACAGGATTCTTACTTCATAGACTGGATTTTGACTTCATAGCAGGGTTGTTACTTCATAGCCTGTAGTGTGACATCAGAGACAGGATTGTGACTTCATAAACAGGATTCTTACTTCATAGACTGGATTGTTAAGTCATAGACAGAATTGTTACATCATAGAGAGGCTTGTTACCTCAAAGACAGGTTTGTTACTTCATAGATAGGATTGTTACTTCATAGACAAGATTGTTACTTCATAGACAGAATTGTTACTTCATAGACTGTATTGATACATCATAGATAAGATTAAGACTTAATAGAAAGTATTGTTAATTAATAGACAGTATTGTTCCTTCATAGACAGGGTTGTAACATCATAGACAGGATTGTTACTTCATAGCAAGTTTTATTTCATAGACAGGATTGTTACATCATAGACAAGATTCTTACTTCATAAACTGGATTTTCACTTCATAGGATTGTTACTTCATAGACCAGATTGATACTTCATAGTTTGTTACTTCATAGACTGGATTGTTACATCATAGGGTTGTTACCTCATATACAGGACTCATACTTCATAGACTGTATTGTTACTTCATAGAACGGATTGTTACCTCATAGACAGGATTGTTACTTCATAGACAGTTTGTTACTTCATAGACTGGATTGTTACATCATAGGGTTGTTACCTCATATACAGGATTGTTACTTTATAGAATGTATTGTTACTTCATAAACTGGATTTTGACTTCATAGACAGGTCTGTTACTTCATAGACAGTTTGTTACTTCATAGACTGGATTGTTATATCATAGAGAGGATTGTGACTTCATAGAGACGATTGTTACTTCATAGACGAGATTTTGACTCTATAGGGAGACTGGATTGCGACTTCAAAGACAGGATTGTTACCTCATAGACTTTATTGATACAACAGAGAAAAGATTAAGACTTAATATGGATTGTTACTTCATAAACAGTATTGTTACTTCATAGACAGCATTGTTACATGTTAGACTGGTTTGTTACTTCATAGACAGGGTTGTTACATCATAGACAGGATTGTCACTTCATAGCCAGTTTTGTTACTTCATAGACAGGGTTGTTACATCATAGACAGGATTCTTACTTCATAGACTGGATTTTGACTTCATAGCAGGGTTGTTACTTCATAGCCTGTATTGTGACATCATAGACAGGATTGTGACTTCATTGAGAGGATTCTTACTTTATAGAGTGGATGGTTACTTAATACACAGGATTGTGGCTTCATAGACAGGATTCTTACCTCATAGACAGGATTGTTACTTCATAGACTGTATTGATACATCATAGATAAGATTAAGACTTAATCGAAAGTATTGTCGCTTAATAGACAGTATTGTTACTTCATAGACAGCATTGTTACATCAAAGACTGGATTGTTCCTTCATAGACAGGGTTGTTACATCATAGACAGGATTGTTACTTCATAGCAAGTTTTGTTACTTCATAGACAGGATTGTTACATCATAGACAAGATTGTTACTTCATAAACTGGATTTTCACTTCATAGGATTGTTACTTCATAGACCAGATTGTTACTTCATAGACAGTTTGTTACATCAAAGACTGGATTGTTCCTTCATAGTCAAGGTTGTTACATCATAGACAGGATTGTTACTTCATAGCAAGTTTTGTTACTTCATAGACAGGATTATTACATCATAGACAAGATTGTTACTTCATTAACTGGATTTTCACTTCATAGGATTGTTACTTCATAGACCAGATTGTTACTTCATAGACAGTTTGTTACTTCATAGACTGGATTGTTACATCATAGGGTTGTTACCTCATATACAGGATTGTTACTTTATAGAATGTATTGTTACTTCATAAACTGGATTTTGACTTCATAGACAGGTCTGTTACTTCATAGACGGGATTGTTAATTCATAGACAGCATTGTTACTTCATAGACAGTTTGTTACTTCATAGACTGGATTGTTACATCATAGAGAGGATTGTGACTTCATAGAGACGATTGTTACTTCATAGACTAGATTTTGACTCTATAGGGAGACTGGATTGTGACTTCAAAGACAGGATTGTTACCTCATAGACTTTATTGATACAACAGAGAAAAGATTAAGACTTAATAAGGATTGTTACTTCATAAACAGTATTGTTACTTCATAGACAGCATTGTTACATGTTAGACTGGATTGTTACTTCATAGACCGGGTTGTGACATCATAGACAGGATTGTCACTTCATAGCCAGTTTTGTAACTTCATAGACAGGGTTGTTACATCATAGACAGGATTCTTACTTCATAGACTGGATTTTGACTTCATAGCAGAGTTGTTACTTCATAGCCTGTATTGTGACATCAGAGACAGGATTGTGACTTCATTGAGAGGATTCTTACTTCATAGACTGGATTGTTACTTAATACACAGGATTGTGGCTTCATAGAGAGGATTCTTACTTCATAGGTTGGATTTTTACTTCCTAGATAGGGTTGTTACATCATAGACAGGACTGTTACCTCATAGACTGGATTGTTACTTCATAGACAGGATTGTGACTTCATAGAGACGATGGTTACTTCATAGACTGGATGTTGACTCCATAGGGAGGATTGTTACTTCATAGACTGCATTGTGACTTCACAGACAGGATTGTCACCTCATAGATTTTATTGATACAACATAGAAAAGATTAAGACTTAATAGAAAGTATTGTTACTTCATAAACAGTATTGTTACTTCATAGACAGCATTGTTACATCTTAGACTGGATTGTTACTTCATAGAGAGTTTAGTTACTTCATAGACAGGATTGTTCAGTCATAGAATGTATTGTTACACCATTGAGAGTATTGTGATTTCATAGAGAGGATTCTTATTTCATAGACTTGATGGTGACTTCATAGACAGGATTGTGTCTTCATAAACTGGATTGTTAATTCATAGAAGGGATTGTTACATCACAGATAGGGTTGTTGCATCATAGACAGGACTGTTACCTCATAGACTGGATTGTTACTTCATAGACTGTATTGTTACATCATAGACAGAATTGTTACATCATAGAGAGGGTTGTTACCTCATAGACAGTATTGTGACTTCATAGAGAGGATTATTACTTCATAGACTGGATTTTGACTTCATAGAAAGGATGGATACTTCATAGACAGAATTGTTACTTCATAGACTGGATTGTAACTCCATGGACAGGTTTGTTTCCTCATGAACAGGTTTGTGACTTCGAGGCAGGATTGTTAAATCAGTGGGGATTGCTTTTTCATGCACAGGTTTGTTACTTCATAGATAGAATTGTTACATCATAGACAGGATTGTTATGTCATAGACAGGTTTGTTACTTCATAGATAGGATTGTTACTTCATAGACTGGATTGTTACCTCATAGAGTTGTTACCTCATATACAGGATTGTTACTTTATAGACTGTATTGTTACTTCATAGACTGTATTGATACATCATAGAAAGCATTAGGACTTAATAGAAAGTATTGTTACTTCATAGACAGTATTGTTACTTCCTGGACAGTTTTGTTACTTCGTAGACAGGATTGTGACTTCATAGACAGCTTTGTGACTTCATAGAGAGAATGGTTGCTTCATAGACTGAATTCTGACTTCACAGACAGGATTGTTACTTCATAGACAGGATTGTTACTTCATAGACTGTACTGATACATCATAGATAAGATTAAGACTTAATAGAAAGTATTTTTACTTAATAGACAGTATTGTTACTTCATAGACAGCATTATTACATCAAAGAATGGATTGTTCCTTCATAGACAGGGTTGTAACATCATAGACAGGATTGTTACTTCATAGCAAGTTTTATTTCATGGACAGGATTGTTACATCATAGACAAGAATGTTACTTCATAAACTGGATTTTCACTTCATAGACAGGATTGTTACTTCATAGAACGGATTGTTACTTCATAGACAGGAGTGTTACTTCATAGACAGGATTCTTACTTCATAGACTGGATTGTAACTTCATAGACAGTATTGTTACTTCATAGACTGGATTTTGACTTTATAGACAGGTTTGTTACTTCATAGACTGGATTGTTACTTCATAGACTGGATTGTTACTTCATAGACATTATTGTTACTTCATGGACAGTTTTGTTACTTCATAGACAGGATTGTGACTTCATAGATAGGATTGTGACTTCATAGAGAGGAAGGTTACTTCATAGACTGGATTGTTACATCATTGGGTTGTTACCTCATATACAGGATTCTTACTTCATAGACTGTATTGTTACTTCATAGACCGGATTGTTACCTCATAGACAGGATTGTTACTTCATAGATAGTTTGTTACTTCATAGACTGGATTGTTACATCATAGGGTTGTTACCTCATATACAGGATTGTTACTTTATACAATGTATTGTTACTTCATAAACTGGATTTTGACTTCATAGACAGGTCTGTTACTTCATAGACAGGATTGTTAATTCATAGACAGCATTGTTACTTCATAGACAGTTTGTTACTTCATAGACTGGATTGTTACATCATAGAGAGGATTGTGACTTCATAGAGACGATTGTTACTTCATAGACTAGATTTTGACTCTATAGGGAGACTGGATTGTGACTTCAAAGACAGGATTGTTACCTCATAGACTTTATTGATACAACGGAGAAAAGATTAAGACTTAATAAGGATTGTTACTTCATAAACAGTATTGTTACTTCATAGACAGCATTGTTACATGTTAGACTAGATTGTTACTTCATAGACAGGGTTGTGACATCATAGGCAGGATTGTCACTTCATAGCCAGTTTTTTTACTTCATAGACAGGGTTGTTACACCATAGACAGGATTCTTACTTCATAGACTGGATTTTGACTTCATAGCAGGGTTGTTACTTCATAGCCTGTAGTGTGACATCAGAGACAGGATTGTGACTTCATAAACAGGATTCTTACTTCATAGACTGGATTGTTAAGTCATAGACAGAATTGTTACATCATAGAGAGGCTTGTTACCTCAAAGACAGGTTTGTTACTTCATAGATAGGATTGTTACTTCATAGACAAGATTGTTACTTCATAGACAGAATTGTTACTTCATAGACTGTATTGATACATCATAGATAAGATTAAGACTTAATAGAAAGTATTGTTAATTAATAGACAGTATTGTTCCTTCATAGACAGGGTTGTAACATCATAGACAGGATTGTTACTTCATAGCAAGTTTTATTTCATAGACAGGATTGTTACATCATAGACAAGATTCTTACTTCATAAACTGGATTTTCACTTCATAGGATTGTTACTTCATAGACCAGATTGATACTTCATAGTTTGTTACTTCATAGACTGGATTGTTACATCATAGGGTTGTTACCTCATATACAGGACTCATACTTCATAGACTGTATTGTTACTTCATAGAACGGATTGTTACCTCATAGACAGGATTGTTACTTCATAGACAGTTTGTTACTTCATAGACTGGATTGTTACATCATAGGGTTGTTACCTCATATACAGGATTGTTACTTTATAGAATGTATTGTTACTTCATAAACTGGATTTTGACTTCATAGACAGGTCTGTTACTTCATAGACAGTTTGTTACTTCATAGACTGGATTGTTATATCATAGAGAGGATTGTGACTTCATAGAGACGATTGTTACTTCATAGACGAGATTTTGACTCTATAGGGAGACTGGATTGCGACTTCAAAGACAGGATTGTTACCTCATAGACTTTATTGATACAACAGAGAAAAGATTAAGACTTAATATGGATTGTTACTTCATAAACAGTATTGTTACTTCATAGACAGCATTGTTACATGTTAGACTGGTTTGTTACTTCATAGACAGGGTTGTTACATCATAGACAGGATTGTCACTTCATAGCCAGTTTTGTTACTTCATAGACAGGGTTGTTACATCATAGACAGGATTCTTACTTCATAGACTGGATTTTGACTTCATAGCAGGGTTGTTACTTCATAGCCTGTATTGTGACATCATAGACAGGATTGTGACTTCATTGAGAGGATTCTTACTTTATAGACTGGATGGTTACTTAATACACAGGATTGTGGCTTCATAGACAGGATTCTTACCTCATAGACAGGATTGTTACTTCATAGACTGTATTGATACATCATAGATAAGATTAAGACTTAATCGAAAGTATTGTCGCTTAATAGACAGTATTGTTACTTCATAGACAGCATTGTTACATCAAAGACTGGATTGTTCCTTCATAGACAGGGTTGTTACATCATAGACAGGATTGTTACTTCATAGCAAGTTTTGTTACTTCATAGACAGGATTGTTACATCATAGACAAGATTGTTACTTCATAAACTGGATTTTCACTTCATAGGATTGTTACTTCATAGACCAGATTGTTACTTCATAGACAGTTTGTTACATCAAAGACTGGATTGTTCCTTCATAGTCAAGGTTGTTACATCATAGACAGGATTGTTACTTCATAGCAAGTTTTGTTACTTCATAGACAGGATTATTACATCATAGACAAGATTGTTACTTCATTAACTGGATTTTCACTTCATAGGATTGTTACTTCATAGACCAGATTGTTACTTCATAGACAGTTTGTTACTTCATAGACTGGATTGTTACATCATAGGGTTGTTACCTCATATACAGGATTGTTACTTTATAGAATGTATTGTTACTTCATAAACTGGATTTTGACTTCATAGACAGGTCTGTTACTTCATAGACGGGATTGTTAATTCATAGACAGCATTGTTACTTCATAGACAGTTTGTTACTTCATAGACTGGATTGTTACATCATAGAGAGGATTGTGACTTCATAGAGACGATTGTTACTTCATAGACTAGATTTTGACTCTATAGGGAGACTGGATTGTGACTTCAAAGACAGGATTGTTACCTCATAGACTTTATTGATACAACAGAGAAAAGATTAAGACTTAATAAGGATTGTTACTTCATAAACAGTATTGTTACTTCATAGACAGCATTGTTACATGTTAGACTGGATTGTTACTTCATAGACCGGGTTGTGACATCATAGACAGGATTGTCACTTCATAGCCAGTTTTGTAACTTCATAGACAGGGTTGTTACATCATAGACAGGATTCTTACTTCATAGACTGGATTTTGACTTCATAGCAGAGTTGTTACTTCATAGCCTGTATTGTGACATCAGAGACAGGATTGTGACTTCATTGAGAGGATTCTTACTTCATAGACTGGATTGTTACTTAATACACAGGATTGTGGCTTCATAGAGAGGATTCTTACTTCATAGGTTGGATTTTTACTTCCTAGATAGGGTTGTTACATCATAGACAGGACTGTTACCTCATAGACTGGATTGTTACTTCATAGACAGGATTGTGACTTCATAGAGACGATGGTTACTTCATAGACTGGATGTTGACTCCATAGGGAGGATTGTTACTTCATAGACTGCATTGTGACTTCACAGACAGGATTGTCACCTCATAGATTTTATTGATACAACATAGAAAAGATTAAGACTTAATAGAAAGTATTGTTACTTCATAAACAGTATTGTTACTTCATAGACAGCATTGTTACATCTTAGACTGGATTGTTACTTCATAGAGAGTTTAGTTACTTCATAGACAGGATTGTTCAGTCATAGAATGTATTGTTACACCATTGAGAGTATTGTGATTTCATAGAGAGGATTCTTATTTCATAGACTTGATGGTGACTTCATAGACAGGATTGTGTCTTCATAAACTGGATTGTTAATTCATAGAAGGGATTGTTACATCACAGATAGGGTTGTTGCATCATAGACAGGACTGTTACCTCATAGACTGGATTGTTACTTCATAGACTGTATTGTTACATCATAGACAGAATTGTTACATCATAGAGAGGGTTGTTACCTCATAGACAGTATTGTGACTTCATAGAGAGGATTATTACTTCATAGACTGGATTTTGACTTCATAGAAAGGATGGATACTTCATAGACAGAATTGTTACTTCATAGACTGGATTGTAACTCCATGGACAGGTTTGTTTCCTCATGAACAGGTTTGTGACTTCGAGGCAGGATTGTTAAATCAGTGGGGATTGCTTTTTCATGCACAGGTTTGTTACTTCATAGATAGAATTGTTACATCATAGACAGGATTGTTATGTCATAGACAGGTTTGTTACTTCATAGATAGGATTGTTACTTCATAGACTGGATTGTTACCTCATAGAGTTGTTACCTCATATACAGGATTGTTACTTTATAGACTGTATTGTTACTTCATAGACTGTATTGATACATCATAGAAAGCATTAGGACTTAATAGAAAGTATTGTTACTTCATAGACAGTATTGTTACTTCCTGGACAGTTTTGTTACTTCGTAGACAGGATTGTGACTTCATAGACAGCTTTGTGACTTCATAGAGAGAATGGTTGCTTCATAGACTGAATTCTGACTTCACAGACAGGATTGTTACTTCATAGACAGGATTGTTACTTCATAGACTGTACTGATACATCATAGATAAGATTAAGACTTAATAGAAAGTATTTTTACTTAATAGACAGTATTGTTACTTCATAGACAGCATTATTACATCAAAGAATGGATTGTTCCTTCATAGACAGGGTTGTAACATCATAGACAGGATTGTTACTTCATAGCAAGTTTTATTTCATGGACAGGATTGTTACATCATAGACAAGAATGTTACTTCATAAACTGGATTTTCACTTCATAGACAGGATTGTTACTTCATAGAACGGATTGTTACTTCATAGACAGGAGTGTTACTTCATAGACAGGATTCTTACTTCATAGACTGGATTGTAACTTCATAGACAGTATTGTTACTTCATAGACTGGATTTTGACTTTATAGACAGGTTTGTTACTTCATAGACTGGATTGTTACTTCATAGACTGGATTGTTACTTCATAGACATTATTGTTACTTCATGGACAGTTTTGTTACTTCATAGACAGGATTGTGACTTCATAGATAGGATTGTGACTTCATAGAGAGGAAGGTTACTTCATAGACTGGATTGTTACATCATTGGGTTGTTACCTCATATACAGGATTCTTACTTCATAGACTGTATTGTTACTTCATAGACCGGATTGTTACCTCATAGACAGGATTGTTACTTCATAGATAGTTTGTTACTTCATAGACTGGATTGTTACATCATAGGGTTGTTACCTCATATACAGGATTGTTACTTTATACAATGTATTGTTACTTCATAAACTGGATTTTGACTTCATAGACAGGTCTGTTACTTCATAGACAGGATTGTTAATTCATAGACAGCATTGTTACTTCATAGACAGTTTGTTACTTCATAGACTGGATTGTTACATCATAGAGAGGATTGTGACTTCATAGAGACGATTGTTACTTCATAGACTAGATTTTGACTCTATAGGGAGACTGGATTGTGACTTCAAAGACAGGATTGTTACCTCATAGACTTTATTGATACAACGGAGAAAAGATTAAGACTTAATAAGGATTGTTACTTCATAAACAGTATTGTTACTTCATAGACAGCATTGTTACATGTTAGACTAGATTGTTACTTCATAGACAGGGTTGTGACATCATAGGCAGGATTGTCACTTCATAGCCAGTTTTTTTACTTCATAGACAGGGTTGTTACACCATAGACAGGATTCTTACTTCATAGACTGGATTTTGACTTCATAGCAGGGTTGTTACTTCATAGCCTGTAGTGTGACATCAGAGACAGGATTGTGACTTCATAAACAGGATTCTTACTTCATAGACTGGATTGTTAAGTCATAGACAGAATTGTTACATCATAGAGAGGCTTGTTACCTCAAAGACAGGTTTGTTACTTCATAGATAGGATTGTTACTTCATAGACAAGATTGTTACTTCATAGACAGAATTGTTACTTCATAGACTGTATTGATACATCATAGATAAGATTAAGACTTAATAGAAAGTATTGTTAATTAATAGACAGTATTGTTCCTTCATAGACAGGGTTGTAACATCATAGACAGGATTGTTACTTCATAGCAAGTTTTATTTCATAGACAGGATTGTTACATCATAGACAAGATTCTTACTTCATAAACTGGATTTTCACTTCATAGGATTGTTACTTCATAGACCAGATTGATACTTCATAGTTTGTTACTTCATAGACTGGATTGTTACATCATAGGGTTGTTACCTCATATACAGGACTCATACTTCATAGACTGTATTGTTACTTCATAGAACGGATTGTTACCTCATAGACAGGATTGTTACTTCATAGACAGTTTGTTACTTCATAGACTGGATTGTTACATCATAGGGTTGTTACCTCATATACAGGATTGTTACTTTATAGAATGTATTGTTACTTCATAAACTGGATTTTGACTTCATAGACAGGTCTGTTACTTCATAGACAGTTTGTTACTTCATAGACTGGATTGTTATATCATAGAGAGGATTGTGACTTCATAGAGACGATTGTTACTTCATAGACGAGATTTTGACTCTATAGGGAGACTGGATTGCGACTTCAAAGACAGGATTGTTACCTCATAGACTTTATTGATACAACAGAGAAAAGATTAAGACTTAATATGGATTGTTACTTCATAAACAGTATTGTTACTTCATAGACAGCATTGTTACATGTTAGACTGGTTTGTTACTTCATAGACAGGGTTGTTACATCATAGACAGGATTGTCACTTCATAGCCAGTTTTATTACTTCATAGACAGGGTTGTTACATCATAGACAGGATTCTTACTTCATAGACTGGATTTTGACTTCATAGCAGGGTTGTTACTTCATAGCCTGTATTGTGACATCATAGACAGGATTGTGACTTCATTGAGAGGATTCTTACTTTATAGACTGGATGGTTACTTAATACACAGGATTGTGGCTTCATAGACAGGATTCTTACCTCATAGACAGGATTGTTACTTCATAGACTGTATTGATACATCATAGATAAGATTAAGACTTAATCGAAAGTATTGTCGCTTAATAGACAGTATTGTTACTTCATAGACAGCATTGTTACATCAAAGACTGGATTGTTCCTTCATAGACAGGGTTGTTACATCATAGACAGGATTGTTACTTCATAGCAAGTTTTGTTACTTCATAGACAGGATTGTTACATCATAGACAAGATTGTTACTTCATAAACTGGATTTTCACTTCATAGGATTGTTACTTCATAGACCAGATTGTTACTTCATAGACAGTTTGTTACATCAAAGACTGGATTGTTCCTTCATAGTCAAGGTTGTTACATCATAGACAGGATTGTTACTTCATAGCAAGTTTTGTTACTTCATAGACAGGATTATTACATCATAGACAAGATTGTTACTTCATTAACTGGATTTTCACTTCATAGGATTGTTACTTCATAGACCAGATTGTTACTTCATAGACAGTTTGTTACTTCATAGACTGGATTGTTACATCATAGGGTTGTTACCTCATATACAGGATTGTTACTTTATAGAATGTATTGTTACTTCATAAACTGGATTTTGACTTCATAGACAGGTCTGTTACTTCATAGACCGGATTGTTAATTCATAGACAGCATTGTTACTTCATAGACAGTTTGTTACTTCATAGACTGGATTGTTACATCATAGAGAGGATTGTGACTTCATAGAGACGATTGTTACTTCATAGACTAGATTTTGACTCTATAGGGAGACTGGATTGTGACTTCAAAGACAGGATTGTTACCTCATAGACTTTATTGATACAACAGAGAAAAGATTAAGACTTAATAAGGATTGTTACTTCATAAACAGTATTGTTACTTCATAGACAGCATTGTTACATGTTAGACTGGATTGTTACTTCATAGACCGGGTTGTGACATCATAGACAGGATTGTCACTTCATAGCCAGTTTTGTAACTTCATAGACAGGGTTGTTACATCATAGACAGGATTCTTACTTCATAGACTGGATTTTGACTTCATAGCAGGGTTGTTACTTCATAGCCTGTATTGTGACATCAGAGACAGGATTGTGACTACATTGAGAGGATTCTTACTTCATAGACTGGATTGTTACTTAATACACAGGATTGTGGCTTCATAGAGAGAATTCTTACTTCATAGGTTGGATTTTTACTTCCTAGATAGGGTTGTTACATCATAGACAGGACTGTTACCTCATAGACTGGATTGTTACCTCATAGACTGTATTGTTACATCATAGACAGGACTGTGACTTCATAGAGACGATGGTTATTTCATAGACTGGATTTTGACTCCATAGGGAGGATTGTTACTTCATAGACTGCATTGTGACTTCACAGACAGGATTGTCACCTCATAGATTTTATTGATACAACATAGAAAAGATTAAGACTTAATAGAAAGTATTGTTACTTCATAAACAGTATTGTTACTTCATAGACAGCATTGTTACATCTTAGACTGGATTGTTACTTCATAGAGAGTTTAGTTACTTCATAGACAGGATTGTTCAGTCATAGAATGTATTGTTACACCATTGAGAGTATTGTGATTTCATAGAGAGGATTCTTACTTCATAGACTTGATGGTGACATCATAGACAGGATTGTGACTTCATTGAGAGGATTCTTACTTCATAGACTGGATTGTTACTTAATACACAGGATTGTGGCTTCATAGAGAGGATTCTTACTTCATAGGTTGGATTTTTACTTCCTAGATAGGGTTGTTACATCATAGACAGGACTGTTACCTCATAGACTGGATTGTTACTTCATAGACAGGATTGTGACTTCATAGAGACGATGGTTACTTCATAGACTGGATGTTGACTCCATAGGGAGGATTGTTACTTCATAGACTGCATTGTGACTTCACAGACAGGATTGTCACCTCATAGATTTTATTGATACAACATAGAAAAGATTAAGACTTAATAGAAAGTATTGTTACTTCATAAACAGTATTGTTACTTCATAGACAGCATTGTTACATCTTAGACTGGATTGTTACTTCATAGAGAGTTTAGTTACTTCATAGACAGGATTGTTCAGTCATAGAATGTATTGTTACACCATTGAGAGTATTGTGATTTCATAGAGAGGATTCTTATTTCATAGACTTGATGGTGACTTCATAGACAGGATTGTGTCTTCATAAACTGGATTGTTAATTCATAGAAGGGATTGTTACATCACAGATAGGGTTGTTGCATCATAGACAGGACTGTTACCTCATAGACTGGATTGTTACTTCATAGACTGTATTGTTACATCATAGACAGAATTGTTACATCATAGAGAGGGTTGTTACCTCATAGACAGTATTGTGACTTCATAGAGAGGATTATTACTTCATAGACTGGATTTTGACTTCATAGAAAGGATGGATACTTCATAGACAGAATTGTTACTTCATAGACTGGATTGTAACTCCATGGACAGGTTTGTTTCCTCATGAACAGGTTTGTGACTTCGAGGCAGGATTGTTAAATCAGTGGGGATTGCTTTTTCATGCACAGGTTTGTTACTTCATAGATAGAATTGTTACATCATAGACAGGATTGTTATGTCATAGACAGGTTTGTTACTTCATAGATAGGATTGTTACTTCATAGACTGGATTGTTACCTCATAGAGTTGTTACCTCATATACAGGATTGTTACTTTATAGACTGTATTGTTACTTCATAGACTGTATTGATACATCATAGAAAGCATTAGGACTTAATAGAAAGTATTGTTACTTCATAGACAGTATTGTTACTTCCTGGACAGTTTTGTTACTTCGTAGACAGGATTGTGACTTCATAGACAGCTTTGTGACTTCATAGAGAGAATGGTTGCTTCATAGACTGAATTCTGACTTCACAGACAGGATTGTTACTTCATAGACAGGATTGTTACTTCATAGACTGTACTGATACATCATAGATAAGATTAAGACTTAATAGAAAGTATTTTTACTTAATAGACAGTATTGTTACTTCATAGACAGCATTATTACATCAAAGAATGGATTGTTCCTTCATAGACAGGGTTGTAACATCATAGACAGGATTGTTACTTCATAGCAAGTTTTATTTCATGGACAGGATTGTTACATCATAGACAAGAATGTTACTTCATAAACTGGATTTTCACTTCATAGACAGGATTGTTACTTCATAGAACGGATTGTTACTTCATAGACAGGAGTGTTACTTCATAGACAGGATTCTTACTTCATAGACTGGATTGTAACTTCATAGACAGTATTGTTACTTCATAGACTGGATTTTGACTTTATAGACAGGTTTGTTACTTCATAGACTGGATTGTTACTTCATAGACTGGATTGTTACTTCATAGACATTATTGTTACTTCATGGACAGTTTTGTTACTTCATTGACAGGATTGTGACTTCATAGATAGGATTGTGACTTCATAGAGAGGAAGGTTACTTCATAGACTGGATTGTTACATCATTGGGTTGTTACCTCATATACAGGATTCTTACTTCATAGACTGTATTGTTACTTCATAGACCGGATTGTTACCTCATAGACAGGATTGTTACTTCATAGATAGTTTGTTACTTCATAGACTGGATTGTTACATCATAGGGTTGTTACCTCATATACAGGATTGTTACTTTATACAATGTATTGTTACTTCATAAACTGGATTTTGACTTCATAGACAGGTCTGTTACTTCATAGACAGGATTGTTAATTCATAGACAGCATTGTTACTTCATAGACAGTTTGTTACTTCATAGACTGGATTGTTACATCATAGAGAGGATTGTGACTTCATAGAGACGATTGTTACTTCATAGACTAGATTTTGACTCTATAGGGAGACTGGATTGTGACTTCAAAGACAGGATTGTTACCTCATAGACTTTATTGATACAACGGAGAAAAGATTAAGACTTAATAAGGATTGTTACTTCATAAACAGTATTGTTACTTCATAGACAGCATTGTTACATGTTAGACTAGATTGTTACTTCATAGACAGGGTTGTGACATCATAGGCAGGATTGTCACTTCATAGCCAGTTTTTTTACTTCATAGACAGGGTTGTTACACCATAGACAGGATTCTTACTTCATAGACTGGATTTTGACTTCATAGCAGGGTTGTTACTTCATAGCCTGTAGTGTGACATCAGAGACAGGATTGTGACTTCATAAACAGGATTCTTACTTCATAGACTGGATTGTTAAGTCATAGACAGAATTGTTACATCATAGAGAGGCTTGTTACCTCAAAGACAGGTTTGTTACTTCATAGATAGGATTGTTACTTCATAGACAAGATTGTTACTTCATAGACAGAATTGTTACTTCATAGACTGTATTGATACATCATAGATAAGATTAAGACTTAATAGAAAGTATTGTTAATTAATAGACAGTATTGTTCCTTCATAGACAGGGTTGTAACATCATAGACAGGATTGTTACTTCATAGCAAGTTTTATTTCATAGACAGGATTGTTACATCATAGACAAGATTCTTACTTCATAAACTGGATTTTCACTTCATAGGATTGTTACTTCATAGACCAGATTGATACTTCATAGTTTGTTACTTCATAGACTGGATTGTTACATCATAGGGTTGTTACCTCATATACAGGACTCATACTTCATAGACTGTATTGTTACTTCATAGAACGGATTGTTACCTCATAGACAGGATTGTTACTTCATAGACAGTTTGTTACTTCATAGACTGGATTGTTACATCATAGGGTTGTTACCTCATATACAGGATTGTTACTTTATAGAATGTATTGTTACTTCATAAACTGGATTTTGACTTCATAGACAGGTCTGTTACTTCATAGACAGTTTGTTACTTCATAGACTGGATTGTTATATCATAGAGAGGATTGTGACTTCATAGAGACGATTGTTACTTCATAGAGGAGATTTTGACTCTATAGGGAGACTGGATTGCGACTTCAAAGACAGGATTGTTACCTCATAGACTTTATTGATACAACAGAGAAAAGATTAAGACTTAATATGGATTGTTACTTCATAAACAGTATTGTTACTTCATAGACAGCATTGTTACATGTTAGACTGGTTTGTTACTTCATAGACAGGGTTGTTACATCATAGACAGGATTGTCACTTCATAGCCAGTTTTGTTACTTCATAGACAGGGTTGTTACATCATAGACAGGATTCTTACTTCATAGACTGGATTTTGACTTCATAGCAGGGTTGTTACTTCATAGCCTGTATTGTGACATCATAGACAGGATTGTGACTTCATTGAGAGGATTCTTACTTTATAGACTGGATGGTTACTTAATACACAGGATTGTGGCTTCATAGACAGGATTCTTACCTCATAGACAGGATTGTTACTTCATAGACTGTATTGATACATCATAGATAAGATTAAGACTTAATCGAAAGTATTGTCGCTTAATAGACAGTATTGTTACTTCATAGACAGCATTGTTACATCAAAGACTGGATTGTTCCTTCATAGACAGGGTTGTTACATCATAGACAGGATTGTTACTTCATAGCAAGTTTTGTTACTTCATAGACAGGATTGTTACATCATAGACAAGATTGTTACTTCATAAACTGGATTTTCACTTCATAGGATTGTTACTTCATAGACCAGATTGTTACTTCATAGACAGTTTGTTACATCAAAGACTGGATTGTTCCTTCATAGTCAAGGTTGTTACATCATAGACAGGATTGTTACTTCATAGCAAGTTTTGTTACTTCATAGACAGGATTATTACATCATAGACAAGATTGTTACTTCATTAACTGGATTTTCACTTCATAGGATTGTTACTTCATAGACCAGATTGTTACTTCATAGACAGTTTGTTACTTCATAGACTGGATTGTTACATCATAGGGTTGTTACCTCATATACAGGATTGTTACTTTATAGAATGTATTGTTACTTCATAAACTGGATTTTGACTTCATAGACAGGTCTGTTACTTCATAGACCGGATTGTTAATTCATAGACAGCATTGTTACTTCATAGACAGTTTGTTACTTCATAGACTGGATTGTTACATCATAGAGAGGATTGTGACTTCATAGAGACGATTGTTACTTCATAGACTAGATTTTGACTCTATAGGGAGACTGGATTGTGACTTCAAAGACAGGATTGTTACCTCAGAGGCTTTATTGATACAACAGAGAAAAGATTAAGACTTAATAAGGATTGTTACTTCATAAACAGTATTGTTACTTCATAGACAGCATTGTTACATGTTAGACTGGATTGTTACTTCATAGACCGGGTTGTGACATCATAGACAGGATTGTCACTTCATAGCCAGTTTTGTAACTTCATAGACAGGGTTGTTACATCATAGACAGGATTCTTACTTCATAGACTGGATTTTGACTTCATAGCAGGGTTGTTACTTCATAGCCTGTATTGTGACATCAGAGACAGGATTGTGACTACATTGAGAGGATTCTTACTTCATAGACTGGATTGTTACTTAATACACAGGATTGTGGCTTCATAGAGAGAATTCTTACTTCATAGGTTGGATTTTTACTTCCTAGATAGGGTTGTTACATCATAGACAGGACTGTTACCTCATAGACTGGATTGTTACCTCATAGACTGTATTGTTACATCATAGACAGGACTGTGACTTCATAGAGACGATGGTTATTTCATAGACTGGATTTTGACTCCATAGGGAGGATTGTTACTTCATAGACTGCATTGTGACTTCACAGACAGGATTGTCACCTCATAGATTTTATTGATACAACATAGAAAAGATTAAGACTTAATAGAAAGTATTGTTACTTCATAAACAGTATTGTTACTTCATAGACAGCATTGTTACATCTTAGACTGGATTGTTACTTCATAGAGAGTTTAGTTACTTCAGAGACAGGATTGTTCAGTCATAGAATGTATTGTTACACCATTGAGAGTATTGTGATTTCATAGAGAGGATTCTTACTTCATAGACTTGATGGTGACATCATAGACAGGATTGTGACTTCATTGAGAGGATTCTTACTTCATAGACTGGATTGTTACTTAATACACAGGATTGTGGCTTCATAGAGAGGATTCTTACTTCATAGGTTGGATTTTTACTTCATAGATAGGGTTGTTACATCATAGACAGGACTGTTACCTCATAGACTGGATTGTTACTTCATAGACAGGATTGTGACTTCATAGAGACGATGGTTACTTCATAGACTGGATGTTGACTCCATAGGGAGGATTGTTACTTCATAGACTGCATTGTGACTTCACAGACAGGATTGTCACCTCATAGATTTTATTGATACAACATAGAAAAGATTAAGACTTAATAGAAAGTATTGTTACTTCATAAACAGTATTGTTACTTCATAGACAGCATTGTTACATCTTAGACTGGATTGTTACTTCATAGAGAGTTTAGTTACTTCATAGACAGGATTGTTCAGTCATAGAATGTATTGTTACACCATTGAGAGTATTGTGATTTCATAGAGAGGATTCTTATTTCATAGACTTGATGGTGACTTCATAGACAGGATTGTGTCTTCATAAACTGGATTGTTAATTCATAGAAGGGATTGTTACATCACAGATAGGGTTGTTGCATCATAGACAGGACTGTTACCTCATAGACTGGATTGTTACTTCATAGACTGTATTGTTACATCATAGACAGAATTGTTACATCATAGAGAGGGTTGTTACCTCATAGACAGTATTGTGACTTCATAGAGAGGATTATTACTTCATAGACTGGATTTTGACTTCATAGAAAGGATGGATACTTCATAGACAGAATTGTTACTTCATAGACTGGATTGTAACTCCATGGACAGGTTTGTTTCCTCATGAACAGGTTTGTGACTTCGAGGCAGGATTGTTAAATCAGTGGGGATTGCTTTTTCATGCACAGGTTTGTTACTTCATAGATAGAATTGTTACATCATAGACAGGATTGTTATGTCATAGACAGGTTTGTTACTTCATAGATAGGATTGTTACTTCATAGACTGGATTGTTACCTCATAGAGTTGTTACCTCATATACAGGATTGTTACTTTATAGACTGTATTGTTACTTCATAGACTGTATTGATACATCATAGAAAGCATTAGGACTTAATAGAAAGTATTGTTACTTCATAGACAGTATTGTTACTTCCTGGACAGTTTTGTTACTTCGTAGACAGGATTGTGACTTCATAGACAGCTTTGTGACTTCATAGAGAGAATGGTTGCTTCATAGACTGAATTCTGACTTCACAGACAGGATTGTTACTTCATAGACAGGATTGTTACTTCATAGACTGTACTGATACATCATAGATAAGATTAAGACTTAATAGAAAGTATTTTTACTTAATAGACAGTATTGTTACTTCATAGACAGCATTATTACATCAAAGAATGGATTGTTCCTTCATAGACAGGGTTGTAACATCATAGACAGGATTGTTACTTCATAGCAAGTTTTATTTCATGGACAGGATTGTTACATCATAGACAAGAATGTTACTTCATAAACTGGATTTTCACTTCATAGACAGGATTGTTACTTCATAGAACGGATTGTTACTTCATAGACAGGAGTGTTACTTCATAGACAGGATTCTTACTTCATAGACTGGATTGTAACTTCATAGACAGTATTGTTACTTCATAGACTGGATTTTGACTTTATAGACAGGTTTGTTACTTCATAGACTGGATTGTTACTTCATAGACTGGATTGTTACTTCATAGACATTATTGTTACTTCATGGACAGTTTTGTTACTTCATTGACAGGATTGTGACTTCATAGATAGGATTGTGACTTCATAGAGAGGAAGGTTACTTCATAGACTGGATTGTTACATCATTGGGTTGTTACCTCATATACAGGATTCTTACTTCATAGACTGTATTGTTACTTCATAGACCGGATTGTTACCTCATAGACAGGATTGTTACTTCATAGATAGTTTGTTACTTCATAGACTGGATTGTTACATCATAGGGTTGTTACCTCATATACAGGATTGTTACTTTATACAATGTATTGTTACTTCATAAACTGGATTTTGACTTCATAGACAGGTCTGTTACTTCATAGACAGGATTGTTAATTCATAGACAGCATTGTTACTTCATAGACAGTTTGTTACTTCATAGACTGGATTGTTACATCATAGAGAGGATTGTGACTTCATAGAGACGATTGTTACTTCATAGACTAGATTTTGACTCTATAGGGAGACTGGATTGTGACTTCAAAGACAGGATTGTTACCTCATAGACTTTATTGATACAACGGAGAAAAGATTAAGACTTAATAAGGATTGTTACTTCATAAACAGTATTGTTACTTCATAGACAGCATTGTTACATGTTAGACTAGATTGTTACTTCATAGACAGGGTTGTGACATCATAGGCAGGATTGTCACTTCATAGCCAGTTTTTTTACTTCATAGACAGGGTTGTTACACCATAGACAGGATTCTTACTTCATAGACTGGATTTTGACTTCATAGCAGGGTTGTTACTTCATAGCCTGTAGTGTGACATCAGAGACAGGATTGTGACTTCATAAACAGGATTCTTACTTCATAGACTGGATTGTTAAGTCATAGACAGAATTGTTACATCATAGAGAGGCTTGTTACCTCAAAGACAGGTTTGTTACTTCATAGATAGGATTGTTACTTCATAGACAAGATTGTTACTTCATAGACAGAATTGTTACTTCATAGACTGTATTGATACATCATAGATAAGATTAAGACTTAATAGAAAGTATTGTTAATTAATAGACAGTATTGTTCCTTCATAGACAGGGTTGTAACATCATAGACAGGATTGTTACTTCATAGCAAGTTTTATTTCATAGACAGGATTGTTACATCATAGACAAGATTCTTACTTCATAAACTGGATTTTCACTTCATAGGATTGTTACTTCATAGACCAGATTGATACTTCATAGTTTGTTACTTCATAGACTGGATTGTTACATCATAGGGTTGTTACCTCATATACAGGACTCATACTTCATAGACTGTATTGTTACTTCATAGAACGGATTGTTACCTCATAGACAGGATTGTTACTTCATAGACAGTTTGTTACTTCATAGACTGGATTGTTACATCATAGGGTTGTTACCTCATATACAGGATTGTTACTTTATAGAATGTATTGTTACTTCATAAACTGGATTTTGACTTCATAGACAGGTCTGTTACTTCATAGACAGTTTGTTACTTCATAGACTGGATTGTTATATCATAGAGAGGATTGTGACTTCATAGAGACGATTGTTACTTCATAGAGGAGATTTTGACTCTATAGGGAGACTGGATTGCGACTTCAAAGACAGGATTGTTACCTCATAGACTTTATTGATACAACAGAGAAAAGATTAAGACTTAATATGGATTGTTACTTCATAAACAGTATTGTTACTTCATAGACAGCATTGTTACATGTTAGACTGGTTTGTTACTTCATAGACAGGGTTGTTACATCATAGACAGGATTGTCACTTCATAGCCAGTTTTGTTACTTCATAGACAGGGTTGTTACATCATAGACAGGATTCTTACTTCATAGACTGGATTTTGACTTCATAGCAGGGTTGTTACTTCATAGCCTGTATTGTGACATCATAGACAGGATTGTGACTTCATTGAGAGGATTCTTACTTTATAGACTGGATGGTTACTTAATACACAGGATTGTGGCTTCATAGACAGGATTCTTACCTCATAGACAGGATTGTTACTTCATAGACTGTATTGATACATCATAGATAAGATTAAGACTTAATCGAAAGTATTGTCGCTTAATAGACAGTATTGTTACTTCATAGACAGCATTGTTACATCAAAGACTGGATTGTTCCTTCATAGACAGGGTTGTTACATCATAGACAGGATTGTTACTTCATAGCAAGTTTTGTTACTTCATAGACAGGATTGTTACATCATAGACAAGATTGTTACTTCATAAACTGGATTTTCACTTCATAGGATTGTTACTTCATAGACCAGATTGTTACTTCATAGACAGTTTGTTACATCAAAGACTGGATTGTTCCTTCATAGTCAAGGTTGTTACATCATAGACAGGATTGTTACTTCATAGCAAGTTTTGTTACTTCATAGACAGGATTATTACATCATAGACAAGATTGTTACTTCATTAACTGGATTTTCACTTCATAGGATTGTTACTTCATAGACCAGATTGTTACTTCATAGACAGTTTGTTACTTCATAGACTGGATTGTTACATCATAGGGTTGTTACCTCATATACAGGATTGTTACTTTATAGAATGTATTGTTACTTCATAAACTGGATTTTGACTTCATAGACAGGTCTGTTACTTCATAGACCGGATTGTTAATTCATAGACAGCATTGTTACTTCATAGACAGTTTGTTACTTCATAGACTGGATTGTTACATCATAGAGAGGATTGTGACTTCATAGAGACGATTGTTACTTCATAGACTAGATTTTGACTCTATAGGGAGACTGGATTGTGACTTCAAAGACAGGATTGTTACCTCAGAGGCTTTATTGATACAACAGAGAAAAGATTAAGACTTAATAAGGATTGTTACTTCATAAACAGTATTGTTACTTCATAGACAGCATTGTTACATGTTAGACTGGATTGTTACTTCATAGACCGGGTTGTGACATCATAGACAGGATTGTCACTTCATAGCCAGTTTTGTAACTTCATAGACAGGGTTGTTACATCATAGACAGGATTCTTACTTCATAGACTGGATTTTGACTTCATAGCAGGGTTGTTACTTCATAGCCTGTATTGTGACATCAGAGACAGGATTGTGACTACATTGAGAGGATTCTTACTTCATAGACTGGATTGTTACTTAATACACAGGATTGTGGCTTCATAGAGAGAATTCTTACTTCATAGGTTGGATTTTTACTTCCTAGATAGGGTTGTTACATCATAGACAGGACTGTTACCTCATAGACTGGATTGTTACCTCATAGACTGTATTGTTACATCATAGACAGGACTGTGACTTCATAGAGACGATGGTTATTTCATAGACTGGATTTTGACTCCATAGGGAGGATTGTTACTTCATAGACTGCATTGTGACTTCACAGACAGGATTGTCACCTCATAGATTTTATTGATACAACATAGAAAAGATTAAGACTTAATAGAAAGTATTGTTACTTCATAAACAGTATTGTTACTTCATAGACAGCATTGTTACATCTTAGACTGGATTGTTACTTCATAGAGAGTTTAGTTACTTCAGAGACAGGATTGTTCAGTCATAGAATGTATTGTTACACCATTGAGAGTATTGTGATTTCATAGAGAGGATTCTTACTTCATAGACTTGATGGTGACATCATAGACAGGATTGTGACTTCATTGAGAGGATTCTTACTTCATAGACTGGATTGTTACTTAATACACAGGACTGTGGCTTCATAGAGAGGATTGTTACTTCATAGATTGGATTTTTACTTCATAGATAGGGTTGTTACATCATAGACAGGACTGTTACCTCATAGACTGGATTGTTACATATTGTTACATCATAGACAGGATTGTGACTTCATAGATTGGATTCTTACTTCATAGACTGGATTTTGACTTCATAGAGAGGATGGATACTTCATATACAGAATTGTTACTTCATAGACTGGATTGTAACTTCATGGGCAGTTTTGTTTCCTCATGAACAGGATTGTGACTTCAAGGCAGGATTGTTACATCAGTGGGGATTGTTTTTTCATGCACAGGTTTGTTACTTCATACATAGGATTGTTACTTCATAGACAGGATTGTTACTTCATAAACAGGATTGCTACTTCATAGACTGGATTGTGAATTCATAGGATCGTTACCTCATAGACAGGATTGTCACTTCATAGACTGGATTGGTACATCATTGCGAGGGTTGTTACATCATACACAGGATTGTTACTTCATAGAAAAGATTATGACTTCATAGACAGGATTGTTACTTCAAAGACATGATTGTTACTTCATAGACTGTATTGTTACATCATAGACAGGATTGTTACTTCGTAGAATGTATTGTATCATCATAGACAGGATAGTGCCTTCATAGAGAGGATTCTTATTTCATAGACTGGATTGTGACTTAGTACCCAGAATTGTGGCATCATAGAGTGGATTGTTACTTCATAGACTGGATTTTGTCTTCATAGACATGATTGTGACTTCAAAAACAGTATGTTACCTCACAGTCTGGATTGTTACTTCATAGATAGGGTTGTTACATCATAGGCAGGACTGTTACCTCATAGAGTGGATTGTTACTTCATAGACTGCGTTGTTACATCATAGAGAGGATTGTGACTTCATAGAGAGGATTCTTACTTCATAGACTGGATTTTGACTTCATAGGAAGGATTGTTACTTCACAGAATGCATTGTTACCTCATAGACAGTTTAGTTATTTCATAGACAGGATTGTTCCCTCATAGAATGTATTGTTACACCATTGACAGTATTGTGACTTCATAGAGAGGATTCTTACATCATCGACTTGATTGTGACTTCATAGAGATAATTGTGACTTCATAAACAGGATTGTTACTTCATAGACTGGATTGTTACTTCATAGACAGGATTGTTACTTCATAGAATGTATTGTTACATCATAGGATTGTGACATCATAGAGAGGATTATTTCTTCATAGACTGGATTTTAACCTCATTGGGAGGATTGTTACTTCATAGACAGGTTTGTTACTTCTTAGACGGGATTGTTCCCTCATAGAATGTATTGTTACATCATTGACAGTATTGTTACTTCATAGAGAGGATTCTTACTTCATAGACTTGATTGTGACTTCATAAACAGGATTGTGACTTCATGACAGGATTGTCACAACATAGACTGGATTGTTACATCATAGACACGATTGTTACTTCATAACCAAGTTTGTTACTTCATAGACTGGATTGTTACGTCATAGACATTGGTGTTACATCATAGACAGGATTGTTACCTCCTAGACAGGGGTGTTACATCATAGACAGGATTGTTACCTCATAGACAGGATTGTTACTTCGTAGACTGTATTGTTAATTCATACAGTTTTGCTACTTCATAGAGAGGATTGTCACCTCATAGACAGGATTGTTACTTCATACACTGTATTGTTACATCATAGACATGATTGTTACTTCATAGACTGTATTGTTACATCATATACAGGATTGTTCCCTCATAGAATGTATTGTTACATCATTGACAGTATTGTGACTTCATAGAGAGGATTCTTACTTCATAGACTGGATTTTTACTTCATAGAGAGGATGGATACTTCATAGACAGAATTGTTACTTCATATACTGGATTGTAACTTCATGGACAGGTTTGTTTCCTCATGAACAGGATTGTGACTTCGAGGCAGGATTGTTAAATCAGTGGGGATTGTTTTTTCATGCACAGGTTTGTTACTTCATAGATAGAATTGTTACTTCATAGACAGGATTGTTATATCATAGACAGGTGTGTTACTTCATAGACATTACTGTTACTTCATGGACAGTTTTGTTACTTCATAGACAGGATTGTGACTTCATAGAGAGAATTGTGACTTCATAGACAGGTTTGTTACTTCATAGACAGGATTGTGACTTCATAGAAAGGTTTTTTTCATCATAAAGAGGATTGTGACATCATAGGCAGGATTTTTACATCAGTGGGGATTGTTTTTTTCATAGACAGGTTTGTTACTTCATAGACAGGATTGTGACTTCATAGGATTGTGACTTCATACGCAGGATTGTTCCTTCATAGGCAGGGTTGTGACTTCACAGACAGTATTGTTATATCGTGTACAGGATTGTGACTTCATAGTATTGTTACTTCATAGACTGGATTGTGACTTCATAGACAGGATTCTTACCTCATAGACAGGATTGTTACTTCATAGACTGTATTGATACATCATAGATAAGATTAAGACTTAATCGAAAGTATTGTCACTTAATAGACAGTATTGTTACTTCATAGACAGCATTGTTACATCAAAGACTGGATTGTTCCTTCATAGACAGGGTTGTTACATCATAGACAGGATTGTTACTTCATAGCAAGTTTTGTTACTTCATAGACAGGATTGTTACATCATAGACAAGATTGTTACTTCATAAACTGGATTTTCACTTCATAGGATTGTTACTTCATAGACCAGATTGTTACTTCATAGTCAGTTTGTTACATCAAAGACTGGATTGTTCCTTCATAGACAGGGTTGTTACATCATAGACAGGATTGTTACTTCATAGCAAGTTTTGTTACTTCATAGACAGGATTGTTACATCATAGACAAGATTGTTACTTCATAAACTGGATTTTCACTTCATAGGATTGTTACTTCATAGACCAGATTGTTACTTCATAGACAGTTTGTTACTTCATAGACTGGATTGTTACATCATAGGGTTGTTACCTCATATACAGGATTCTTACTTCATAGACTGTATTGTTACTTCATAGACCGGATTGTTACCTCATAGACAGGATTGTTACTTCATAGACAGTTTGTTACTTCATAGACTGGATTGTTACATCATAGAGAGGATTGTGACTTCATAGAGACGATTGTTACTTCATAGACTAGATTTTGACTCTATAGGGAGACTGGATTGTGACTTCAAAGACAGGATTGTTACCTCAGAGGCTTTATTGATACAACAGAGAAAAGATTAAGACTTAATAAGGATTGTTACTTCATAAACAGTATTGTTACTTCATAGACAGCATTGTTACATGTTAGACTGGATTGTTACTTCATAGACCGGGTTGTGACATCATAGACAGGATTGTCACTTCATAGCCAGTTTTGTTACTTCATAGACAGGGTTGTTACATCATAGACAGGATTCTTACTTCATAGACTGGATTTTGACTTCATAGCAGGGTTGTTACTTCATAGCCTGTATTGTGACATCAGAGACAGGATTGTGACTTCATTGAGAGGATTCTTACTTCATAGACTGGATTGTTACTTACTACACAGGATTGTGGCTTCATAGAGAGGATTGTTACTTCATAGATTGGATTTTTACTTCATAGATAGGGTTGTTACATCATAGACAGGACTGTTACCTCATAGACTGGATTGTTACATCATAGACTGCATTGTTACATCATAGACAGGATTGTGACTTCATAGATTGGATTCTTACTTCATAGACTGGATTTTGACTTCATAGAGAGGATGGATACTTCATATACAGAATTGTTACTTCATAGACTGGATTGTAACTTCATGGCTAGTTTTGTTTCCTCATGAACAGGATTGTGACTTCAAGGCAGGATTGTTACATCAGTGGGCATTGTTTTTTCATGCACAGGTTTGTTACTTCATACATAGGATTGTTACTTCATAGACAGGATTGTTACTTCATAGACAGGATTGTTACTTCGTAGACTGGATTGCTACTTCATAGAATAATTTTTACTTCATGGACAGTTTTGTTACTTCATAGACAGGATTGTGACTTCATAGAGAGGAAGGTTACTTCATTGACTGGATTGTGAATTCATAGGATCGTTACCTCATAGACAGTATTGTTACTTCATAGACTGGATTTTAACCTCATTGGGAGGATTGTTACTTCATAGACAGGTTTGTTACTTCTTAGACAGGATTGTTCCCTCATAGAATGTATTGTTACATCATTGACAGTATTGTTACTTCATAGAGAGGATTCTTACTTCATAGACTTGATTGTGACTTCATAAACAGGATTGTGACTTCATGACAGGATTGTCACAACATAGACTGGATTGTTACATCATAGTCACGATTATTACTTCATAACCAAGATTGTTACTTCATAGACTGGATTGTTACGTCATAGACATTGGTGTTACATCATAGACAGGATTGTTACCTCAGAGACAGGGGTGTTACATCATAGACAGGATTGTTACTTCATAGACTGGATTGTTACATCATTGAGAGGGTTGTTACATCATACACAGGATTGTTACTTCATAGAAAGGATTATGACTTCATAGACAGGATTGTTACTTCAAAGGCAGGATTGTTACTTCATAGACTGAAATGTTACATCATAGACAGGATTGTTACTTCGTAGAATGTATTGTATCTTCATAGACAGGATTGTGCCTTCATAGAGAGGATTCTTATTTCATAGACTGGATTGTGACTTAATACACAGGATTGTGGCATCATAGAGAGGATTGTTACTTCATAGACTGGATTTTGACTTCATAGAGAGGATTCTTACTTCATAGACTGTATTGTGACTTCATAGACATGATTGTTACTTCATAAACAGGATGTTACATCATATAATGGATTGTGACTTCATAGACATGATTGTGACTTCATAAACAGAATGTTACTCCATAGACTGTATTGTTACATCATAGAGAGGATTGTGACTTCATAGAGAGGATTCTTACTTCATAGACTGGATTTTGACTTCATAGGAAGGATTGTTACTTCACAGAATGCATTGTTACCTCATAGACAATTTAGTTATTTCATAGACAGGATTGTTCCCTCATAGAATGTATTGTTACACCATTGACAGTATTGTGACTTCATAGAGAGGATTCTTACATCATCGACTTGATTGTGACTTCATAGAGATAATTGTGACTTCATAAACAGGATTGTTACTTCATAGACTGGATTGTTACTTCATAGACAGGACTGTTACTTCATAGAATGTATTGTTACATCATAGGATTGTGACATCATAGAGAGGATTGTTTCTTCATAGACTGGATTTTAACCTCATTGGGAGGATTGTTACTTCATAGACAGGTTTGTTACTTCTTAGACAGGATTGTACCCTCATAGAATGTATTGTTACATCACTGACAGTATTGTTACTTCATAGAGAGGATTCTTACTTCATAGACTTGATTGTGACTTCATAAACAGGATTGTGACTTCATGACAGGATTGTCACAACATAGACTGGATTGTTACATCATAGACACGATTGATACTTCATAACCAAGATTGTTACTTCATAGACTGGATTGTTACGTCATAGACAGGGGTGTTACATCATAGACAGGATTGTTACCTCATAGACAGGGGTGTTACATCATAGACAGGATTGTTACCTCATAGACAGGATTGTTACTTCATAGACTGTATTGTTAATTCATACAGTTTTGCTACTTCATAGAGAGGATTGTCACCTCATAGACAGGATTGTTACTTCATACACTGTATTGTTACATCATAGACATGATTGTTACTTCATAGACTGTATTGTTACATCATATACAGGATTGTTCCCTCATAGAATGTATTGTTACATCATTGACAGTATTGTGACTTCATAGAGAGGATTCTTACTTCATAGACTGGATTTTTACTTCATAGAGAGGATGGATACTTCATAGACAGAATTGTTACTTCATATACTGGATTGTAACTTCATGGACAGGTTTGTTTCCTCATGAACAGGATTGTGACTTTGAGGCAGGATTGTTAAATCAGTGGGGATTGTTTTTTCATGCACAGGTTTGTTACTTCATAGATAGAATTGTTACTTCATAGACAGGATTGTTATATCATAGACAGGTGTGTTACTTCATAGACATTATTGTTACTTCATGGACAGTTTTGTTACTTCATAGACAGGATTGTGACTTCATAGAGAGAATTGTGACTTCATAGACAGGTTTGTTACTTCATAGACAGGATTGTGACTTCATAGAAAGGTTTTTTTCATCATAAAGAGGATTGTGACATCATAGGCAGGATTTTTACATCAGTGGGGATTGTTTTTTTCATAGACAGGTTTGTTACTTCATAGACAGGATTGTGACTTCATAGACAGGATTGTGACTTCATACGCAGGATTGTTCCTTCATAGGCAGGGTTGTGACTTCACAGACAGTATTGTTATATCGTGTACAGGATTGTGACTTCATAGTATTGTTACTTCATAGACTGGATTGTGACTTCATAGACAGGATTCTTACCTCATAGACAGGATTGTTACTTCATAGACTGTATTGATACATCATAGATAAGATTAAGACTTAATCGAAAGTATTGTCACTTAATAGACAGTATTGTTACTTCATAGACAGCATTGTTACATCAAAGACTGGATTGTTCCTTCATAGACAGGGTTGTTACATCATAGACAGGATTGTTACTTCATAGCAAGTTTTGTTACTTCATAGACAGGATTGTTACATCATAGACAAGATTGTTACTTCATAAACTGGATTTTCACTTCATAGGATTGTTACTTCATAGACCAGATTGTTACTTCATAGTCAGTTTGTTACATCAAAGACTGGATTGTTCCTTCATAGACAGGGTTGTTACATCATAGACAGGATTGTTACTTCATAGCAAGTTTTGTTACTTCATAGACAGGATTGTTACATCATAGACAAGATTGTTACTTCATAAACTGGATTTTCACTTCATAGGATTGTTACTTCATAGACCAGATTGTTACTTCATAGACAGTTTGTTACTTCATAGACTGGATTGTTACATCATAGGGTTGTTACCTCATATACAGGATTCTTACTTCATAGACTGTATTGTTACTTCATAGACCGGATTGTTACCTCATAGACAGGATTGTTACTTCATAGACAGTTTGTTACTTCATAGACTGGATTGTTACATCATAGAGAGGATTGTGACTTCATAGAGACGATTGTTACTTCATAGACTAGATTTTGACTCTATAGGGAGACTGGATTGTGACTTCAAAGACAGGATTGTTACCTCAGAGGCTTTATTGATACAACAGAGAAAAGATTAAGACTTAATAAGGATTGTTACTTCATAAACAGTATTGTTACTTCATAGACAGCATTGTTACATGTTAGACTGGATTGTTACTTCATAGACCGGGTTGTGACATCATAGACAGGATTGTCACTTCATAGCCAGTTTTGTTACTTCATAGACAGGGTTGTTACATCATAGACAGGATTCTTACTTCATAGACTGGATTTTGACTTCATAGCAGGGTTGTTACTTCATAGCCTGTATTGTGACATCAGAGACAGGATTGTGACTTCATTGAGAGGATTCTTACTTCATAGACTGGATTGTTACTTACTACACAGGATTGTGGCTTCATAGAGAGGATTGTTACTTCATAGATTGGATTTTTACTTCATAGATAGGGTTGTTACATCATAGACAGGACTGTTACCTCATAGACTGGATTGTTACATCATAGACTGCATTGTTACATCATAGACAGGATTGTGACTTCATAGATTGGATTCTTACTTCATAGACTGGATTTTGACTTCATAGAGAGGATGGATACTTCATATACAGAATTGTTACTTCATAGACTGGATTGTAACTTCATGGCTAGTTTTGTTTCCTCATGAACAGGATTGTGACTTCAAGGCAGGATTGTTACATCAGTGGGCATTGTTTTTTCATGCACAGGTTTGTTACTTCATACATAGGATTGTTACTTCATAGACAGGATTGTTACTTCATAGACAGGATTGTTACTTCGTAGACTGGATTGCTACTTCATAGAATAATTTTTACTTCATGGACAGTTTTGTTACTTCATAGACAGGATTGTGACTTCATAGAGAGGAAGGTTACTTCATTGACTGGATTGTGAATTCATAGGATCGTTACCTCATAGACAGTATTGTTACTTCATAGACTGGATTTTAACCTCATTGGGAGGATTGTTACTTCATAGACAGGTTTGTTACTTCTTAGACAGGATTGTTCCCTCATAGAATGTATTGTTACATCATTGACAGTATTGTTACTTCATAGAGAGGATTCTTACTTCATAGACTTGATTGTGACTTCATAAACAGGATTGTGACTTCATGACAGGATTGTCACAACATAGACTGGATTGTTACATCATAGTCACGATTATTACTTCATAACCAAGATTGTTACTTCATAGACTGGATTGTTACGTCATAGACATTGGTGTTACATCATAGACAGGATTGTTACCTCAGAGACAGGGGTGTTACATCATAGACAGGATTGTTACTTCATAGACTGGATTGTTACATCATTGAGAGGGTTGTTACATCATACACAGGATTGTTACTTCATAGAAAGGATTATGACTTCATAGACAGGATTGTTACTTCAAAGGCAGGATTGTTACTTCATAGACTGAAATGTTACATCATAGACAGGATTGTTACTTCGTAGAATGTATTGTATCTTCATAGACAGGATTGTGCCTTCATAGAGAGGATTCTTATTTCATAGACTGGATTGTGACTTAATACACAGGATTGTGGCATCATAGAGAGGATTGTTACTTCATAGACTGGATTTTGACTTCATAGAGAGGATTCTTACTTCATAGACTGTATTGTGACTTCATAGACATGATTGTTACTTCATAAACAGGATGTTACATCATATAATGGATTGTGACTTCATAGACATGATTGTGACTTCATAAACAGAATGTTACTCCATAGACTGTATTGTTACATCATAGAGAGGATTGTGATTTCATAGAGAGGATTCTTACTTCATAGACTGGATTTTGACTTCATAGGAAGGATTGTTACTTCACAGAATGCATTGTTACCTCATAGACAATTTAGTTATTTCATAGACAGGATTGTTCCCTCATAGAATGTATTGTTACACCATTGACAGTATTGTGACTTCATAGAGAGGATTCTTACATCATCGACTTGATTGTGACTTCATAGAGATAATTGTGACTTCATAAACAGGATTGTTACTTCATAGACTGGATTGTTACTTCATAGACAGGACTGTTACTTCATAGAATGTATTGTTACATCATAGGATTGTGACATCATAGAGAGGATTGTTTCTTCATAGACTGGATTTTAACCTCATTGGGAGGATTGTTACTTCATAGACAGGTTTGTTACTTCTTAGACAGGATTGTTCCCTCATAGAATGTATTGTTACATCATTGACAGTATTGTTACTTCATAGAGAGGATTCTTACTTCATAGACTTGATTGTGACTTCATAAACAGGATTGTGACTTCATGACAGGATTGTCACAACATAGACTGGATTGTTACATCATAGACACGATTGATACTTCATAACCAAGATTGTTACTTCATAGACTGGATTGTTACGTCATAGAAAGGGGTGTTACATCATAGACAGGATTGTTACCTCATAGACAGGGGTGTTACATCATAGACAGGATTGTTACCTCATAGACAGGATTGTTACTTCATAGACTGTATTGTTAATTCATACAGTTTTGCTACTTCATAGGATTGTCACCTCATAGACAGGATTGTTACTTCATACACTGTATTGTTACATCATAGACATGATTGTTACTTCATAGACTGTATTGTTACATCATATACAGGATTGTTCCCTCATAGAATGTATTGTTACATCATTGACAGTATTGTGACTTCATAGAGAGGATTCTTACTTCATAGACTGGATTTTTACTTCATAGAGAGGATGGATACTTCATAGACAGAATTGTTACTTCATATACTGGATTGTAACTTCATGGACAGGTTTGTTTCCTCATGAACAGGATTGTGACTTTGAGGCAGGATTGTTAAATCAGTGGGGATTGTTTTTTCATGCACAGGTTTGTTACTTCATAGATAGAATTGTTACTTCATAGACAGGATTGTTATATCATAGACAGGTGTGTTACTTCATAGACATTATTGTTACTTCATGGACAGTTTTGTTACTTCATAGACAGGATTGTGACTTCATAGAGAGAATTGTGACTTCATAGACAGGTTTGTTACTTCATAGACAGGATTGTGACTTCATAGAAAGGTTTTTTTCATCATAAAGAGGATTGTGACATCATAGGCAGGATTTTTACATCAGTGGGGATTGTTTTTTTCATAGACAGGTTTGTTACTTCATAGACAGGATTGTGACTTCATAGACAGGATTGTGACTTCATACGCAGGATTGTTCCTTCATAGGCAGGGTTGTGACTTCACAGACAGTATTGTTATATCGTGTACAGGATTGTGACTTCATAGTATTGTTACTTCATAGACTGGATTGTGACTTCATAGACAGGATTCTTACCTCATAGACAGGATTGTTACTTCATAGACTGTATTGATACATCATAGATAAGATTAAGACTTAATCGAAAGTATTGTCACTTAATAGACAGTATTGTTACTTCATAGACAGCATTGTTACATCAAAGACTGGATTGTTCCTTCATAGACAGGGTTGTTACATCATAGACAGGATTGTTACTTCATAAACTGGATTTTCACTTCATAGGATTGTTACTTCATAGACCAGATTGTTAATTCATAGACAGTTTGTTACATCAAAGACTGGATTGTTCCTTCATAGACAGGGTTGTTACATCATAGACAGGATTGTTACTTCATACCAAGTTTTGTTACTTCATAGACAGGATTGTTACATCATAGACAAGATTGTTACTTCATAAACTGGATTTTGACTTCATAAGATTGTTACTTCATAGACCAGATTGTTACTTCATAGACAGTTTGTTACTTCATAGACTGGATTGTTACATCATAGGGTTGTTACCTCATATACAGGATTCTTACTTCATAGACTGTATTGTTACTTCATAGACCGGATTGTTACCTCATAGACAGGATTGTTACTTCATAGACAGTTTGTTACTTCATAGACTGGATTGTTACATCATAGGGTTGTTACCTCATATACAGGATTGTTACTTTATACAATGTATTGTTACTTCATAAACTGGATTTTGACTTCATAGACAGGTCTGTTACTTCATAGACCGGATTGTTAATTCATAGACAGCATTGTTACTTCATAGTCAGTTTGTTACTTCATAGACAGGATTGTTACATCATAGAGAGGATTGTGACTTCATAGAGACGATTGTTACTTCATAGACTAGATTTTGACTCTATAGGGAGACTGGATTGTGACTTCAAAGACAGGATTGTTACCTCATAGACTTTATTGATACAACAGAGAAAAGATTAAGACTTAATAAGGATTGTTACTTCATAAACAGTATTGTTACTTCATAGACAGCATTGTTACATGTTAGACTGGATTGTTACTTCATAGACCGGGTTGTGACATCATAGACAGGATTGTCACTTCATAGCCAGTTTTGTAACTTCATAGACAGGGTTGTTACATCATAGACAGGATTCTTACTTCATAGACTGGATTTTGACTTCATAGCAGAGTTGTTACTTCATAGCCTGTATTGTGACATCAGAGACAGGATTGTGACTTCATTGAGAGGATTCTTACTTCATAGACTGGATTGTTACTTAATACACAGGATTGTGGCTTCATAGAGAGGATTCTTACTTCATAGGTTGGATTTTTACTTCCTAGATAGGGTTGTTACATCATAGACAGGACTGTTACCTCATAGACTGGATTGTTACTTCATAGACAGGATTGTGACTTCATAGAGACGATGGTTACTTCATAGACTGGATGTTGACTCCATAGGGAGGATTGTTACTTCATAGACTGCATTGTGACTTCACAGACAGGATTGTCACCTCATAGATTTTATTGATACAACATAGAAAAGATTAAGACTTAATAGAAAGTATTGTTACTTCATAAACAGTATTGTTACTTCATAGACAGCATTGTTACATCTTAGACTGGATTGTTACTTCATAGAGAGTTTAGTTACTTCATAGACAGGATTGTTCAGTCATAGAATGTATTGTTACACCATTGAGAGTATTGTGATTTCATAGAGAGGATTCTTATTTCATAGACTTGATGGTGACTTCATAGACAGGATTGTGTCTTCATAAACTGGATTGTTAATTCATAGAAGGGATTGTTACATCACAGATAGGGTTGTTGCATCATAGACAGGACTGTTACCTCATAGACTGGATTGTTACTTCATAGACTGTATTGTTACATCATAGACAGAATTGTTACATCATAGAGAGGGTTGTTACCTCATAGACAGTATTGTGACTTCATAGAGAGGATTATTACTTCATAGACTGGATTTTGACTTCATAGAAAGGATGGATACTTCATAGACAGAATTGTTACTTCATAGACTGGATTGTAACTCCATGGACAGGTTTGTTTCCTCATGAACAGGTTTGTGACTTCGAGGCAGGATTGTTAAATCAGTGGGGATTGCTTTTTCATGCACAGGTTTGTTACTTCATAGATAGAATTGTTACATCATAGACAGGATTGTTATGTCATAGACAGGTTTGTTACTTCATAGATAGGATTGTTACTTCATAGACTGGATTGTTACCTCATAGAGTTGTTACCTCATATACAGGATTGTTACTTTATAGACTGTATTGTTACTTCATAGACTGTATTGATACATCATAGAAAGCATTAGGACTTAATAGAAAGTATTGTTACTTCATAGACAGTATTGTTACTTCCTGGACAGTTTTGTTACTTCGTAGACAGGATTGTGACTTCATAGACAGCTTTGTGACTTCATAGAGAGAATGGTTGCTTCATAGACTGAATTCTGACTTCACAGACAGGATTGTTACTTCATAGACAGGATTGTTACTTCATAGACTGTACTGATACATCATAGATAAGATTAAGACTTAATAGAAAGTATTTTTACTTAATAGACAGTATTGTTACTTCATAGACAGCATTATTACATCAAAGAATGGATTGTTCCTTCATAGACAGGGTTGTAACATCATAGACAGGATTGTTACTTCATAGCAAGTTTTATTTCATGGACAGGATTGTTACATCATAGACAAGAATGTTACTTCATAAACTGGATTTTCACTTCATAGACAGGATTGTTACTTCATAGAACGGATTGTTACTTCATAGACAGGAGTGTTACTTCATAGACAGGATTCTTACTTCATAGACTGGATTGTAACTTCATAGACAGTATTGTTACTTCATAGACTGGATTTTGACTTTATAGACAGGTTTGTTACTTCATAGACTGGATTGTTACTTCATAGACTGGATTGTTACTTCATAGACATTATTGTTACTTCATGGACAGTTTTGTTACTTCATAGACAGGATTGTGACTTCATAGATAGGATTGTGACTTCATAGAGAGGAAGGTTACTTCATAGACTGGATTGTTACATCATTGGGTTGTTACCTCATATACAGGATTCTTACTTCATAGACTGTATTGTTACTTCATAGACCGGATTGTTACCTCATAGACAGGATTGTTACTTCATAGATAGTTTGTTACTTCATAGACTGGATTGTTACATCATAGGGTTGTTACCTCATATACAGGATTGTTACTTTATACAATGTATTGTTACTTCATAAACTGGATTTTGACTTCATAGACAGGTCTGTTACTTCATAGACAGGATTGTTAATTCATAGACAGCATTGTTACTTCATAGACAGTTTGTTACTTCATAGACTGGATTGTTACATCATAGAGAGGATAGTGACTTCATAGAGACGATTGTTACTTCATAGACTAGATTTTGACTCTATAGGGAGACTGGATTGTGACTTCAAAGACAGGATTGTTACCTCATAGACTTTATTGATACAACGGAGAAAAGATTAAGACTTAATAAGGATTGTTACTTCATAAACAGTATTGTTACTTCATAGACAGCATTGTTACATGTTAGACTAGATTGTTACTTCATAGACAGGGTTGTGACATCATAGGCAGGATTGTCACTTCATAGCCAGTTTTTTTACTTCATAGACAGGGTTGTTACACCATAGACAGGATTCTTACTTCATAGACTGGATTTTGACTTCATAGCAGGGTTGTTACTTCATAGCCTGTAGTGTGACATCAGAGACAGGATTGTGACTTCATAAACAGGATTCTTACTTCATAGACTGGATTGTTAAGTCATAGACAGAATTGTTACATCATAGAGAGGCTTGTTACCTCAAAGACAGGTTTGTTACTTCATAGATAGGATTGTTACTTCATAGACAGGATTGTTACTTCATAGACAGAATTGTTACTTCATAGACTGTATTGATACATCATAGATAAGATTAAGACTTAATAGAAAGTATTGTTAATTAATAGACAGTATTGTTCCTTCATAGACAGGGTTGTAACATCATAGACAGGATTGTTACTTCATAGCAAGTTTTATTTCATAGACAGGATTGTTACATCATAGACAAGATTCTTACTTCATAAACTGGATTTTCACTTCATAGGATTGTTACTTCATAGACCAGATTGATACTTCATAGTTTGTTACTTCATAGACTGGATTGTTACATCATAGGGTTGTTACCTCATATACAGGACTCATACTTCATAGACTGTATTGTTACTTCATAGAACGGATTGTTACCTCATAGACAGGATTGTTACTTCATAGACAGTTTGTTACTTCATAGACTGGATTGTTACATCATAGGGTTGTTACCTCATATACAGGATTGTTACTTTATAGAATGTATTGTTACTTCATAAACTGGATTTTGACTTCATAGACAGGTCTGTTACTTCATAGACAGTTTGTTACTTCATAGACTGGATTGTTATATCATAGAGAGGATTGTGACTTCATAGAGACGATTGTTACTTCATAGACGAGATTTTGACTCTATAGGGAGACTGGATTGCGACTTCAAAGACAGGATTGTTACCTCATAGACTTTATTGATACAACAGAGAAAAGATTAAGACTTAATATGGATTGTTACTTCATAAACAGTATTGTTACTTCATAGACAGCATTGTTACATGTTAGACTGGTTTGTTACTTCATAGACAGGGTTGTTACATCATAGACAGGATTGTCACTTCATAGCCAGTTTTGTTACTTCATAGACAGGGTTGTTACATCATAGACAGGATTCTTACTTCATAGACTGGATTTTGACTTCATAGCAGGGTTGTTACTTCATAGCCTGTATTGTGACATCATAGACAGGATTGTGACTTCATTGAGAGGATTCTTACTTTATAGACTGGATGGTTACTTAATACACAGGATTGTGGCTTCATAGACAGGATTCTTACCTCATAGACAGGATTGTTACTTCATAGACTGTATTGATACATCATAGATAAGATTAAGACTTAATCGAAAGTATTGTCGCTTAATAGACAGTATTGTTACTTCATAGACAGCATTGTTACATCAAAGACTGGATTGTTCCTTCATAGACAGGGTTGTTACATCATAGACAGGATTGTTACTTCATAGCAAGTTTTGTTACTTCATAGACAGGATTGTTACATCATAGACAAGATTGTTACTTCATAAACTGGATTTTCACTTCATAGGATTGTTACTTCATAGACCAGATTGTTACTTCATAGACAGTTTGTTACATCAAAGACTGGATTGTTCCTTCATAGTCAAGGTTGTTACATCATAGACAGGATTGTTACTTCATAGCAAGTTTTGTTACTTCATAGACAGGATTATTACATCATAGACAAGATTGTTACTTCATTAACTGGATTTTCACTTCATAGGATTGTTACTTCATAGACCAGATTGTTACTTCATAGACAGTTTGTTACTTCATAGACTGGATTGTTACATCATAGGGTTGTTACCTCATATACAGGATTGTTACTTTATAGAATGTATTGTTACTTCATAAACTGGATTTTGACTTCATAGACAGGTCTGTTACTTCATAGACGGGATTGTTAATTCATAGACAGCATTGTTACTTCATAGACAGTTTGTTACTTCATAGACTGGATTGTTACATCATAGAGAGGATTGTGACTTCATAGAGACGATTGTTACTTCATAGACTAGATTTTGACTCTATAGGGAGACTGGATTGTGACTTCAAAGACAGGATTGTTACCTCATAGACTTTATTGATACAACAGAGAAAAGATTAAGACTTAATAAGGATTGTTACTTCATAAACAGTATTGTTACTTCATAGACAGCATTGTTACATGTTAGACTGGATTGTTACTTCATAGACCGGGTTGTGACATCATAGACAGGATTGTCACTTCATAGCCAGTTTTGTAACTTCATAGACAGGGTTGTTACATCATAGACAGGATTCTTACTTCATAGACTGGATTTTGACTTCATAGCAGAGTTGTTACTTCATAGCCTGTATTGTGACATCAGAGACAGGATTGTGACTTCATTGAGAGGATTCTTACTTCATAGACTGGATTGTTACTTAATACACAGGATTGTGGCTTCATAGAGAGGATTCTTACTTCATAGGTTGGATTTTTACTTCCTAGATAGGGTTGTTACATCATAGACAGGACTGTTACCTCATAGACTGGATTGTTACTTCATAGACAGGATTGTGACTTCATAGAGACGATGGTTACTTCATAGACTGGATGTTGACTCCATAGGGAGGATTGTTACTTCATAGACTGCATTGTGACTTCACAGACAGGATTGTCACCTCATAGATTTTATTGATACAACATAGAAAAGATTAAGACTTAATAGAAAGTATTGTTACTTCATAAACAGTATTGTTACTTCATAGACAGCATTGTTACATCTTAGACTGGATTGTTACTTCATAGAGAGTTTAGTTACTTCATAGACAGGATTGTTCAGTCATAGAATGTATTGTTACACCATTGAGAGTATTGTGATTTCATAGAGAGGATTCTTATTTCATAGACTTGATGGTGACTTCATAGACAGGATTGTGTCTTCATAAACTGGATTGTTAATTCATAGAAGGGATTGTTACATCACAGATAGGGTTGTTGCATCATAGACAGGACTGTTACCTCATAGACTGGATTGTTACTTCATAGACTGTATTGTTACATCATAGACAGAATTGTTACATCATAGAGAGGGTTGTTACCTCATAGACAGTATTGTGACTTCATAGAGAGGATTATTACTTCATAGACTGGATTTTGACTTCATAGAAAGGATGGATACTTCATAGACAGAATTGTTACTTCATAGACTGGATTGTAACTCCATGGACAGGTTTGTTTCCTCATGAACAGGTTTGTGACTTCGAGGCAGGATTGTTAAATCAGTGGGGATTGCTTTTTCATGCACAGGTTTGTTACTTCATAGATAGAATTGTTACATCATAGACAGGATTGTTATGTCATAGACAGGTTTGTTACTTCATAGATAGGATTGTTACTTCATAGACTGGATTGTTACCTCATAGAGTTGTTACCTCATATACAGGATTGTTACTTTATAGACTGTATTGTTACTTCATAGACTGTATTGATACATCATAGAAAGCATTAGGACTTAATAGAAAGTATTGTTACTTCATAGACAGTATTGTTACTTCCTGGACAGTTTTGTTACTTCGTAGACAGGATTGTGACTTCATAGACAGCTTTGTGACTTCATAGAGAGAATGGTTGCTTCATAGACTGAATTCTGACTTCACAGACAGGATTGTTACTTCATAGACAGGATTGTTACTTCATAGACTGTACTGATACATCATAGATAAGATTAAGACTTAATAGAAAGTATTTTTACTTAATAGACAGTATTGTTACTTCATAGACAGCATTATTACATCAAAGAATGGATTGTTCCTTCATAGACAGGGTTGTAACATCATAGACAGGATTGTTACTTCATAGCAAGTTTTATTTCATGGACAGGATTGTTACATCATAGACAAGAATGTTACTTCATAAACTGGATTTTCACTTCATAGACAGGATTGTTACTTCATAGAACGGATTGTTACTTCATAGACAGGAGTGTTACTTCATAGACAGGATTCTTACTTCATAGACTGGATTGTAACTTCATAGACAGTATTGTTACTTCATAGACTGGATTTTGACTTTATAGACAGGTTTGTTACTTCATAGACTGGATTGTTACTTCATAGACTGGATTGTTACTTCATAGACATTATTGTTACTTCATGGACAGTTTTGTTACTTCATAGACAGGATTGTGACTTCATAGATAGGATTGTGACTTCATAGAGAGGAAGGTTACTTCATAGACTGGATTGTTACATCATTGGGTTGTTACCTCATATACAGGATTCTTACTTCATAGACTGTATTGTTACTTCATAGACCGGATTGTTACCTCATAGACAGGATTGTTACTTCATAGATAGTTTGTTACTTCATAGACTGGATTGTTACATCATAGGGTTGTTACCTCATATACAGGATTGTTACTTTATACAATGTATTGTTACTTCATAAACTGGATTTTGACTTCATAGACAGGTCTGTTACTTCATAGACAGGATTGTTAATTCATAGACAGCATTGTTACTTCATAGACAGTTTGTTACTTCATAGACTGGATTGTTACATCATAGAGAGGATTGTGACTTCATAGAGACGATTGTTACTTCATAGACTAGATTTTGACTCTATAGGGAGACTGGATTGTGACTTCAAAGACAGGATTGTTACCTCATAGACTTTATTGATACAACGGAGAAAAGATTAAGACTTAATAAGGATTGTTACTTCATAAACAGTATTGTTACTTCATAGACAGCATTGTTACATGTTAGACTAGATTGTTACTTCATAGACAGGGTTGTGACATCATAGGCAGGATTGTCACTTCATAGCCAGTTTTTTTACTTCATAGACAGGGTTGTTACACCATAGACAGGATTCTTACTTCATAGACTGGATTTTGACTTCATAGCAGGGTTGTTACTTCATAGCCTGTAGTGTGACATCAGAGACAGGATTGTGACTTCATAAACAGGATTCTTACTTCATAGACTGGATTGTTAAGTCATAGACAGAATTGTTACATCATAGAGAGGCTTGTTACCTCAAAGACAGGTTTGTTACTTCATAGATAGGATTGTTACTTCATAGACAAGATTGTTACTTCATAGACAGAATTGTTACTTCATAGACTGTATTGATACATCATAGATAAGATTAAGACTTAATAGAAAGTATTGTTAATTAATAGACAGTATTGTTCCTTCATAGACAGGGTTGTAACATCATAGACAGGATTGTTACTTCATAGCAAGTTTTATTTCATAGACAGGATTGTTACATCATAGACAAGATTCTTACTTCATAAACTGGATTTTCACTTCATAGGATTGTTACTTCATAGACCAGATTGATACTTCATAGTTTGTTACTTCATAGACTGGATTGTTACATCATAGGGTTGTTACCTCATATACAGGACTCATACTTCATAGACTGTATTGTTACTTCATAGAACGGATTGTTACCTCATAGACAGGATTGTTACTTCATAGACAGTTTGTTACTTCATAGACTGGATTGTTACATCATAGGGTTGTTACCTCATATACAGGATTGTTACTTTATAGAATGTATTGTTACTTCATAAACTGGATTTTGACTTCATAGACAGGTCTGTTACTTCATAGACAGTTTGTTACTTCATAGACTGGATTGTTATATCATAGAGAGGATTGTGACTTCATAGAGACGATTGTTACTTCATAGACGAGATTTTGACTCTATAGGGAGACTGGATTGCGACTTCAAAGACAGGATTGTTACCTCATAGACTTTATTGATACAACAGAGAAAAGATTAAGACTTAATATGGATTGTTACTTCATAAACAGTATTGTTACTTCATAGACAGCATTGTTACATGTTAGACTGGTTTGTTACTTCATAGACAGGGTTGTTACATCATAGACAGGATTGTCACTTCATAGCCAGTTTTGTTACTTCATAGACAGGGTTGTTACATCATAGACAGGATTCTTACTTCATAGACTGGATTTTGACTTCATAGCAGGGTTGTTACTTCATAGCCTGTATTGTGACATCATAGACAGGATTGTGACTTCATTGAGAGGATTCTTACTTTATAGACTGGATGGTTACTTAATACACAGGATTGTGGCTTCATAGACAGGATTCTTACCTCATAGACAGGATTGTTACTTCATAGACTGTATTGATACATCATAGATAAGATTAAGACTTAATCGAAAGTATTGTCGCTTAATAGACAGTATTGTTACTTCATAGACAGCATTGTTACATCAAAGACTGGATTGTTCCTTCATAGACAGGGTTGTTACATCATAGACAGGATTGTTACTTCATAGCAAGTTTTGTTACTTCATAGACAGGATTGTTACATCATAGACAAGATTGTTACTTCATAAACTGGATTTTCACTTCATAGGATTGTTACTTCATAGACCAGATTGTTACTTCATAGACAGTTTGTTACATCAAAGACTGGATTGTTCCTTCATAGTCAAGGTTGTTACATCATAGACAGGATTGTTACTTCATAGCAAGTTTTGTTACTTCATAGACAGGATTATTACATCATAGACAAGATTGTTACTTCATTAACTGGATTTTCACTTCATAGGATTGTTACTTCATAGACCAGATTGTTACTTCATAGACAGTTTGTTACTTCATAGACTGGATTGTTACATCATAGGGTTGTTACCTCATATACAGGATTGTTACTTTATAGAATGTATTGTTACTTCATAAACTGGATTTTGACTTCATAGACAGGTCTGTTACTTCATAGACCGGATTGTTAATTCATAGACAGCATTGTTACTTCATAGACAGTTTGTTACTTCATAGACTGGATTGTTACATCATAGAGAGGATTGTGACTTCATAGAGACGATTGTTACTTCATAGACTAGATTTTGACTCTATAGGGAGACTGGATTGTGACTTCAAAGACAGGATTGTTACCTCATAGACTTTATTGATACAACAGAGAAAAGATTAAGACTTAATAAGGATTGTTACTTCATAAACAGTATTGTTACTTCATAGACAGCATTGTTACATGTTAGACTGGATTGTTACTTCATAGACCGGGTTGTGACATCATAGACAGGATTGTCACTTCATAGCCAGTTTTGTAACTTCATAGACAGGGTTGTTACATCATAGACAGGATTCTTACTTCATAGACTGGATTTTGACTTCATAGCAGGGTTGTTACTTCATAGCCTGTATTGTGACATCAGAGACAGGATTGTGACTTCATTGAGAGGATTCTTACTTCATAGACTGGATTGTTACTTAATACACAGGATTGTGGCTTCATAGAGAGAATTCTTACTTCATAGGTTGGATTTTTACTTCCTAGATAGGGTTGTTACATCATAGACAGGACTGTTACCTCATAGACTGGATTGTTACCTCATAGACTGTATTGTTACATCATAGACAGGACTGTGACTTCATAGAGACGATGGTTATTTCATAGACTGGATTTTGACTCCATAGGGAGGATTGTTACTTCATAGACTGCATTGTGACTTCACAGACAGGATTGTCACCTCATAGATTTTATTGATACAACATAGAAAAGATTAAGACTTAATAGAAAGTATTGTTACTTCATAAACAGTATTGTTACTTCATAGACAGCATTGTTACATCTTAGACTGGATTGTTACTTCATAGAGAGTTTAGTTACTTCATAGACAGGATTGTTCAGTCATAGAATGTATTGTTACACCATTGAGAGTATTGTGATTTCATAGAGAGGATTCTTACTTCATAGACTTGATGGTGACATCATAGACAGGATTGTGACTTCATTGAGAGGATTCTTACTTCATAGACTGGATTGTTACTTAATACACAGGACTGTGGCTTCATAGAGAGGATTGTTACTTCATAGATTGGATTTTTACTTCATAGATAGGGTTGTTACATCATAGACAGGACTGTTACCTCATAGACTGGATTGTTACATATTGTTACATCATAGACAGGATTGTGACTTCATAGATTGGATTCTTACTTCATAGACTGGATTTTGACTTCATAGAGAGGATGGATACTTCATATACAGAATTGTTACTTCATAGACTGGATTGTAACTTCATGGGCAGTTTTGTTTCCTCATGAACAGGATTGTGACTTCAAGGCAGGATTGTTACATCAGTGGGGATTGTTTTTTCATGCACAGGTTTGTTACTTCATACATAGGATTGTTACTTCATAGACAGGATTGTTACTTCATAAACAGGATTGCTACTTCATAGACTGGATTGTGAATTCATAGGATCGTTACCTCATAGACAGGATTGTCACTTCATAGACTGGATTGGTACATCATTGCGAGGGTTGTTACATCATACACAGGATTGTTACTTCATAGAAAAGATTATGACTTCATAGACAGGATTGTTACTTCAAAGACATGATTGTTACTTCATAGACTGTATTGTTACATCATAGACAGGATTGTTACTTCGTAGAATGTATTGTATCATCATAGACAGGATAGTGCCTTCATAGAGAGGATTCTTATTTCATAGACTGGATTGTGACTTAGTACCCAGAATTGTGGCATCATAGAGTGGATTGTTACTTCATAGACTGGATTTTGTCTTCATAGACATGATTGTGACTTCAAAAACAGTATGTTACCTCACAGTCTGGATTGTTACTTCATAGATAGGGTTGTTACATCATAGGCAGGACTGTTACCTCATAGAGTGGATTGTTACTTCATAGACTGCGTTGTTACATCATAGAGAGGATTGTGACTTCATAGAGAGGATTCTTACTTCATAGACTGGATTTTGACTTCATAGGAAGGATTGTTACTTCACAGAATGCATTGTTACCTCATAGACAGTTTAGTTATTTCATAGACAGGATTGTTCCCTCATAGAATGTATTGTTACACCATTGACAGTATTGTGACTTCATAGAGAGGATTCTTACATCATCGACTTGATTGTGACTTCATAGAGATAATTGTGACTTCATAAACAGGATTGTTACTTCATAGACTGGATTGTTACTTCATAGACAGGATTGTTACTTCATAGAATGTATTGTTACATCATAGGATTGTGACATCATAGAGAGGATTATTTCTTCATAGACTGGATTTTAACCTCATTGGGAGGATTGTTACTTCATAGACAGGTTTGTTACTTCTTAGACGGGATTGTTCCCTCATAGAATGTATTGTTACATCATTGACAGTATTGTTACTTCATAGAGAGGATTCTTACTTCATAGACTTGATTGTGACTTCATAAACAGGATTGTGACTTCATGACAGGATTGTCACAACATAGACTGGATTGTTACATCATAGACACGATTGTTACTTCATAACCAAGTTTGTTACTTCATAGACTGGATTGTTACGTCATAGACATTGGTGTTACATCATAGACAGGATTGTTACCTCCTAGACAGGGGTGTTACATCATAGACAGGATTGTTACCTCATAGACAGGATTGTTACTTCGTAGACTGTATTGTTAATTCATACAGTTTTGCTACTTCATAGAGAGGATTGTCACCTCATAGACAGGATTGTTACTTCATACACTGTATTGTTACATCATAGACATGATTGTTACTTCATAGACTGTATTGTTACATCATATACAGGATTGTTCCCTCATAGAATGTATTGTTACATCATTGACAGTATTGTGACTTCATAGAGAGGATTCTTACTTCATAGACTGGATTTTTACTTCATAGAGAGGATGGATACTTCATAGACAGAATTGTTACTTCATATACTGGATTGTAACTTCATGGACAGGTTTGTTTCCTCATGAACAGGATTGTGACTTCGAGGCAGGATTGTTAAATCAGTGGGGATTGTTTTTTCATGCACAGGTTTGTTACTTCATAGATAGAATTGTTACTTCATAGACAGGATTGTTATATCATAGACAGGTGTGTTACTTCATAGACATTACTGTTACTTCATGGACAGTTTTGTTACTTCATAGACAGGATTGTGACTTCATAGAGAGAATTGTGACTTCATAGACAGGTTTGTTACTTCATAGACAGGATTGTGACTTCATAGAAAGGTTTTTTTCATCATAAAGAGGATTGTGACATCATAGGCAGGATTTTTACATCAGTGGGGATTGTTTTTTTCATAGACAGGTTTGTTACTTCATAGACAGGATTGTGACTTCATAGGATTGTGACTTCATACGCAGGATTGTTCCTTCATAGGCAGGGTTGTGACTTCACAGACAGTATTGTTATATCGTGTACAGGATTGTGACTTCATAGTATTGTTACTTCATAGACTGGATTGTGACTTCATAGACAGGATTCTTACCTCATAGACAGGATTGTTACTTCATAGACTGTATTGATACATCATAGATAAGATTAAGACTTAATCGAAAGTATTGTCACTTAATAGACAGTATTGTTACTTCATAGACAGCATTGTTACATCAAAGACTGGATTGTTCCTTCATAGACAGGGTTGTTACATCATAGACAGGATTGTTACTTCATAGCAAGTTTTGTTACTTCATAGACAGGATTGTTACATCATAGACAAGATTGTTACTTCATAAACTGGATTTTCACTTCATAGGATTGTTACTTCATAGACCAGATTGTTACTTCATAGTCAGTTTGTTACATCAAAGACTGGATTGTTCCTTCATAGACAGGGTTGTTACATCATAGACAGGATTGTTACTTCATAGCAAGTTTTGTTACTTCATAGACAGGATTGTTACATCATAGACAAGATTGTTACTTCATAAACTGGATTTTCACTTCATAGGATTGTTACTTCATAGACCAGATTGTTACTTCATAGACAGTTTGTTACTTCATAGACTGGATTGTTACATCATAGGGTTGTTACCTCATATACAGGATTCTTACTTCATAGACTGTATTGTTACTTCATAGACCGGATTGTTACCTCATAGACAGGATTGTTACTTCATAGACAGTTTGTTACTTCATAGACTGGATTGTTACATCATAGAGAGGATTGTGACTTCATAGAGACGATTGTTACTTCATAGACTAGATTTTGACTCTATAGGGAGACTGGATTGTGACTTCAAAGACAGGATTGTTACCTCAGAGGCTTTATTGATACAACAGAGAAAAGATTAAGACTTAATAAGGATTGTTACTTCATAAACAGTATTGTTACTTCATAGACAGCATTGTTACATGTTAGACTGGATTGTTACTTCATAGACCGGGTTGTGACATCATAGACAGGATTGTCACTTCATAGCCAGTTTTGTTACTTCATAGACAGGGTTGTTACATCATAGACAGGATTCTTACTTCATAGACTGGATTTTGACTTCATAGCAGGGTTGTTACTTCATAGCCTGTATTGTGACATCAGAGACAGGATTGTGACTTCATTGAGAGGATTCTTACTTCATAGACTGGATTGTTACTTACTACACAGGATTGTGGCTTCATAGAGAGGATTGTTACTTCATAGATTGGATTTTTACTTCATAGATAGGGTTGTTACATCATAGACAGGACTGTTACCTCATAGACTGGATTGTTACATCATAGACTGCATTGTTACATCATAGACAGGATTGTGACTTCATAGATTGGATTCTTACTTCATAGACTGGATTTTGACTTCATAGAGAGGATGGATACTTCATATACAGAATTGTTACTTCATAGACTGGATTGTAACTTCATGGCTAGTTTTGTTTCCTCATGAACAGGATTGTGACTTCAAGGCAGGATTGTTACATCAGTGGGCATTGTTTTTTCATGCACAGGTTTGTTACTTCATACATAGGATTGTTACTTCATAGACAGGATTGTTACTTCATAGACAGGATTGTTACTTCGTAGACTGGATTGCTACTTCATAGAATAATTTTTACTTCATGGACAGTTTTGTTACTTCATAGACAGGATTGTGACTTCATAGAGAGGAAGGTTACTTCATTGACTGGATTGTGAATTCATAGGATCGTTACCTCATAGACAGTATTGTTACTTCATAGACTGGATTTTAACCTCATTGGGAGGATTGTTACTTCATAGACAGGTTTGTTACTTCTTAGACAGGATTGTTCCCTCATAGAATGTATTGTTACATCATTGACAGTATTGTTACTTCATAGAGAGGATTCTTACTTCATAGACTTGATTGTGACTTCATAAACAGGATTGTGACTTCATGACAGGATTGTCACAACATAGACTGGATTGTTACATCATAGTCACGATTATTACTTCATAACCAAGATTGTTACTTCATAGACTGGATTGTTACGTCATAGACATTGGTGTTACATCATAGACAGGATTGTTACCTCAGAGACAGGGGTGTTACATCATAGACAGGATTGTTACTTCATAGACTGGATTGTTACATCATTGAGAGGGTTGTTACATCATACACAGGATTGTTACTTCATAGAAAGGATTATGACTTCATAGACAGGATTGTTACTTCAAAGGCAGGATTGTTACTTCATAGACTGAAATGTTACATCATAGACAGGATTGTTACTTCGTAGAATGTATTGTATCTTCATAGACAGGATTGTGCCTTCATAGAGAGGATTCTTATTTCATAGACTGGATTGTGACTTAATACACAGGATTGTGGCATCATAGAGAGGATTGTTACTTCATAGACTGGATTTTGACTTCATAGAGAGGATTCTTACTTCATAGACTGTATTGTGACTTCATAGACATGATTGTTACTTCATAAACAGGATGTTACATCATATAATGGATTGTGACTTCATAGACATGATTGTGACTTCATAAACAGAATGTTACTCCATAGACTGTATTGTTACATCATAGAGAGGATTGTGACTTCATAGAGAGGATTCTTACTTCATAGACTGGATTTTGACTTCATAGGAAGGATTGTTACTTCACAGAATGCATTGTTACCTCATAGACAATTTAGTTATTTCATAGACAGGATTGTTCCCTCATAGAATGTATTGTTACACCATTGACAGTATTGTGACTTCATAGAGAGGATTCTTACATCATCGACTTGATTGTGACTTCATAGAGATAATTGTGACTTCATAAACAGGATTGTTACTTCATAGACTGGATTGTTACTTCATAGACAGGACTGTTACTTCATAGAATGTATTGTTACATCATAGGATTGTGACATCATAGAGAGGATTGTTTCTTCATAGACTGGATTTTAACCTCATTGGGAGGATTGTTACTTCATAGACAGGTTTGTTACTTCTTAGACAGGATTGTACCCTCATAGAATGTATTGTTACATCACTGACAGTATTGTTACTTCATAGAGAGGATTCTTACTTCATAGACTGGATTGTTACTTACTACACAGGATTGTGGCTTCATAGAGAGAATTCTTACTTCATAGGTTGGATTTTTACTTCCTAGATAGGGTTGTTACATCATAGACAGGACTGTTACCTCATAGACTGGATTGTTACCTCATAGACTGTATTGTTACATCATAGACAGGACTGTGACTTCATAGAGACGATGGTTATTTCATAGACTGGATTTTGACTCCATAGGGAGGATTGTTACTTCATAGACTGCATTGTGACTTCACAGACAGGATTGTCACCTCATAGATTTTATTGATACAACATAGAAAAGATTAAGACTTAATAGAAAGTATTGTTACTTCATAAACAGTATTGTTACTTCATAGACAGCATTGTTACATCTTAGACTGGATTGTTACTTCATAGAGAGTTTAGTTACTTCATAGACAGGATTGTTCAGTCATAGAATGTATTGTTACACCATTGAGAGTATTGTGATTTCATAGAGAGGATTCTTACTTCATAGACTTGATGGTGACATCATAGACAGGATTGTGACTTCATTGAGAGGATTCTTACTTCATAGACTGGATTGTTACTTAATACACAGGACTGTGGCTTCATAGAGAGGATTGTTACTTCATAGATTGGATTTTTACTTCATAGATAGGGTTGTTACATCATAGACAGGACTGTTACCTCATAGACTGGATTGTTACATATTGTTACATCATAGACAGGATTGTGACTTCATAGATTGGATTCTTACTTCATAGACTGGATTTTGACTTCATAGAGAGGATGGATACTTCATATACAGAATTGTTACTTCATAGACTGGATTGTAACTTCATGGGCAGTTTTGTTTCCTCATGAACAGGATTGTGACTTCAAGGCAGGATTGTTACATCAGTGGGGATTGTTTTTTCATGCACAGGTTTGTTACTTCATACATAGGATTGTTACTTCATAGACAGGATTGTTACTTCATAAACAGGATTGCTACTTCATAGACTGGATTGTGAATTCATAGGATCGTTACCTCATAGACAGGATTGTCACTTCATAGACTGGATTGGTACATCATTGCGAGGGTTGTTACATCATACACAGGATTGTTACTTCATAGAAAAGATTATGACTTCATAGACAGGATTGTTACTTCAAAGACATGATTGTTACTTCATAGACTGTATTGTTACATCATAGACAGGATTGTTACTTCGTAGAATGTATTGTATCATCATAGACAGGATAGTGCCTTCATAGAGAGGATTCTTATTTCATAGACTGGATTGTGACTTAGTACCCAGAATTGTGGCATCATAGAGTGGATTGTTACTTCATAGACTGGATTTTGTCTTCATAGACATGATTGTGACTTCAAAAACAGTATGTTACCTCACAGTCTGGATTGTTACTTCATAGATAGGGTTGTTACATCATAGGCAGGACTGTTACCTCATAGAGTGGATTGTTACTTCATAGACTGCGTTGTTACATCATAGAGAGGATTGTGACTTCATAGAGAGGATTCTTACTTCATAGACTGGATTTTGACTTCATAGGAAGGATTGTTACTTCACAGAATGCATTGTTACCTCATAGACAGTTTAGTTATTTCATAGACAGGATTGTTCCCTCATAGAATGTATTGTTACACCATTGACAGTATTGTGACTTCATAGAGAGGATTCTTACATCATCGACTTGATTGTGACTTCATAGAGATAATTGTGACTTCATAAACAGGATTGTTACTTCATAGACTGGATTGTTACTTCATAGACAGGATTGTTACTTCATAGAATGTATTGTTACATCATAGGATTGTGACATCATAGAGAGGATTATTTCTTCATAGACTGGATTTTAACCTCATTGGGAGGATTGTTACTTCATAGACAGGTTTGTTACTTCTTAGACGGGATTGTTCCCTCATAGAATGTATTGTTACATCATTGACAGTATTGTTACTTCATAGAGAGGATTCTTACTTCATAGACTTGATTGTGACTTCATAAACAGGATTGTGACTTCATGACAGGATTGTCACAACATAGACTGGATTGTTACATCATAGACACGATTGTTACTTCATAACCAAGTTTGTTACTTCATAGACTGGATTGTTACGTCATAGACATTGGTGTTACATCATAGACAGGATTGTTACCTCCTAGACAGGGGTGTTACATCATAGACAGGATTGTTACCTCATAGACAGGATTGTTACTTCGTAGACTGTATTGTTAATTCATACAGTTTTGCTACTTCATAGAGAGGATTGTCACCTCATAGACAGGATTGTTACTTCATACACTGTATTGTTACATCATAGACATGATTGTTACTTCATAGACTGTATTGTTACATCATATACAGGATTGTTCCCTCATAGAATGTATTGTTACATCATTGACAGTATTGTGACTTCATAGAGAGGATTCTTACTTCATAGACTGGATTTTTACTTCATAGAGAGGATGGATACTTCATAGACAGAATTGTTACTTCATATACTGGATTGTAACTTCATGGACAGGTTTGTTTCCTCATGAACAGGATTGTGACTTCGAGGCAGGATTGTTAAATCAGTGGGGATTGTTTTTTCATGCACAGGTTTGTTACTTCATAGATAGAATTGTTACTTCATAGACAGGATTGTTATATCATAGACAGGTGTGTTACTTCATAGACATTACTGTTACTTAATGGACAGTTTTGTTACTTCATAGACAGGATTGTGACTTCATAGAGAGAATTGTGACTTCATAGACAGGTTTGTTACTTCATAGACAGGATTGTGACTTCATAGAAAGGTTTTTTTCATCATAAAGAGGATTGTGACATCATAGGCAGGATTTTTACATCAGTGGGGATTGTTTTTTTCATAGACAGGTTTGTTACTTCATAGACAGGATTGTGACTTCATAGGATTGTGACTTCATACGCAGGATTTTTCCTTCATAGGCAGGGTTGTGACTTCACAGACAGTATTGTTATATCGTGTACAGGATTGTGACTTCATAGTATTGTTACTTCATAGACTGGATTGTGACTTCATAGACAGGATTCTTACCTCATAGACAGGATTGTTACTTCATAGACTGTATTGATACATCATAGATAAGATTAAGACTTAATCGAAAGTATTGTCACTTAATAGACAGTATTGTTACTTCATAGACAGCATTGTTACATCAAAGACTGGATTGTTCCTTCATAGACAGGGTTGTTACATCATAGACAGGATTGTTACTTCATAGCAAGTTTTGTTACTTCATAGACAGGATTGTTACATCATAGACAAGATTGTTACTTCATAAACTGGATTTTCACTTCATAGGATTGTTACTTCATAGACCAGATTGTTACTTCATAGTCAGTTTGTTACATCAAAGACTGGATTGTTCCTTCATAGACAGGGTTGTTACATCATAGACAGGATTGTTACTTCATAGCAAGTTTTGTTACTTCATAGACAGGATTGTTACATCATAGACAAGATTGTTACTTCATAAACTGGATTTTCACTTCATAGGATTGTTACTTCATAGACCAGATTGTTACTTCATAGACAGTTTGTTACTTCATAGACTGGATTGTTACATCATAGGGTTGTTACCTCATATACAGGATTCTTACTTCATAGACTGTATTGTTACTTCATAGACCGGATTGTTACCTCATAGACAGGATTGTTACTTCATAGACAGTTTGTTACTTCATAGACTGGATTGTTACATCATAGAGAGGATTGTGACTTCATAGAGACGATTGTTACTTCATAGACTAGATTTTGACTCTATAGGGAGACTGGATTGTGACTTCAAAGACAGGATTGTTACCTCAGAGGCTTTATTGATACAACAGAGAAAAGATTAAGACTTAATAAGGATTGTTACTTCATAAACAGTATTGTTACTTCATAGACAGCATTGTTACATGTTAGACTGGATTGTTACTTCATAGACCGGGTTGTGACATCATAGACAGGATTGTCACTTCATAGCCAGTTTTGTTACTTCATAGACAGGGTTGTTACATCATAGACAGGATTCTTACTTCATAGACTGGATTTTGACTTCATAGCAGGGTTGTTACTTCATAGCCTGTATTGTGACATCAGAGACAGGATTGTGACTTCATTGAGAGGATTCTTACTTCATAGACTGGATTGTTACTTACTACACAGGATTGTGGCTTCATAGAGAGGATTGTTACTTCATAGATTGGATTTTTACTTCATAGATAGGGTTGTTACATCATAGACAGGACTGTTACCTCATAGACTGGATTGTTACATCATAGACTGCATTGTTACATCATAGACAGGATTGTGACTTCATAGATTGGATTCTTACTTCATAGACTGGATTTTGACTTCATAGAGAGGATGGATACTTCATATACAGAATTGTTACTTCATAGACTGGATTGTAACTTCATGGCTAGTTTTGTTTCCTCATGAACAGGATTGTGACTTCAAGGCAGGATTGTTACATCAGTGGGCATTGTTTTTTCATGCACAGGTTTGTTACTTCATACATAGGATTGTTACTTCATAGACAGGATTGTTACTTCATAGACAGGATTGTTACTTCGTAGACTGGATTGCTACTTCATAGAATAATTTTTACTTCATGGACAGTTTTGTTACTTCATAGACAGGATTGTGACTTCATAGAGAGGAAGGTTACTTCATTGACTGGATTGTGAATTCATAGGATCCTTACCTCATAGACAGTATTGTTACTTCATAGACTGGATTTTAACCTCATTGGGAGGATTGTTACTTCATAGACAGGTTTGTTACTTCTTAGACAGGATTGTTCCCTCATAGAATGTATTGTTACATCATTGACAGTATTGTTACTTCATAGAGAGGATTCTTACTTCATAGACTTGATTGTGACTTCATAAACAGGATTGTGACTTCATGACAGGATTGTCACAACATAGACTGGATTGTTACATCATAGTCACGATTATTACTTCATAACCAAGATTGTTACTTCATAGACTGGATTGTTACGTCATAGACATTGGTGTTACATCATAGACAGGATTGTTACCTCAGAGACAGGGGTGTTACATCATAGACAGGATTGTTACTTCATAGACTGGATTGTTACATCATTGAGAGGGTTGTTACATCATACACAGGATTGTTACTTCATAGAAAGGATTATGACTTCATAGACAGGATTGTTACTTCAAAGGCAGGATTGTTACTTCATAGACTGAAATGTTACATCATAGACAGGATTGTTACTTCGTAGAATGTATTGTATCTTCATAGACAGGATTGTGCCTTCATAGAGAGGATTCTTATTTCATAGACTGGATTGTGACTTAATACACAGGATTGTGGCATCATAGAGAGGATTGTTACTTCATAGACTGGATTTTGACTTCATAGAGAGGATTCTTACTTCATAGACTGTATTGTGACTTCATAGACATGATTGTTACTTCATAAACAGGATGTTACATCATATAATGGATTGTGACTTCATAGACATGATTGTGACTTCATAAACAGAATGTTACTCCATAGACTGTATTGTTACATCATAGAGAGGATTGTGACTTCATAGAGAGGATTCTTACTTCATAGACTGGATTTTGACTTCATAGGAAGGATTGTTACTTCACAGAATGCATTGTTACCTCATAGACAATTTAGTTATTTCATAGACAGGATTGTTCCCTCATAGAATGTATTGTTACACCATTGACAGTATTGTGACTTCATAGAGAGGATTCTTACATCATCGACTTGATTGTGACTTCATAGAGATAATTGTGACTTCATAAACAGGATTGTTACTTCATAGACTGGATTGTTACTTCATAGACAGGACTGTTACTTCATAGAATGTATTGTTACATCATAGGATTGTGACATCATAGAGAGGATTGTTTCTTCATAGACTGGATTTTAACCTCATTGGGAGGATTGTTACTTCATAGACAGGTTTGTTACTTCTTAGACAGGATTGTACCCTCATAGAATGTATTGTTACATCACTGACAGTATTGTTACTTCATAGAGAGGATTCTTACTTCATAGACTTGATTGTGACTTCATAAACAGGATTGTGACTTCATGACAGGATTGTCACAACATAGACTGGATTGTTACATCATAGACACGATTGATACTTCATAACCAAGATTGTTACTTCATAGACTGGATTGTTACGTCATAGACAGGGGTGTTACATCATAGACAGGATTGTTACCTCATAGACAGGGGTGTTACATCATAGACAGGATTGTTACCTCATAGACAGGATTGTTACTTCATAGACTGTATTGTTAATTCATACAGTTTTGCTACTTCATAGAGAGGATTGTCACCTCATAGACAGGATTGTTACTTCATACACTGTATTGTTACATCATAGACATGATTGTTACTTCATAGACTGTATTGTTACATCATATACAGGATTGTTCCCTCATAGAATGTATTGTTACATCATTGACAGTATTGTGACTTCATAGAGAGGATTCTTACTTCATAGACTGGATTTTTACTTCATAGAGAGGATGGATACTTCATAGACAGAATTGTTACTTCATATACTGGATTGTAACTTCATGGACAGGTTTGTTTCCTCATGAACAGGATTGTGACTTCGAGGCAGGATTGTTAAATCAGTGGGGATTGTTTTTTCATGCACAGGTTTGTTACTTCATAGATAGAATTGTTACTTCATAGACAGGATTGTTATATCATAGACAGGTGTGTTACTTCATAGACATTATTGTTACTTCATGGACAGTTTTGTTACTTCATAGACAGGATTGTGACTTCATAGAGAGAATTGTGACTTCATAGACAGGTTTGTTACTTCATAGACAGGATTGTGACTTCATAGAAAGGTTTTTTTCATCATAAAGAGGATTGTGACATCATAGGCAGGATTTTTACATCAGTGGGGATTGTTTTTTTCATAGACAGGTTTGTTACTTCATAGACAGGATTGTGACTTCATAGACAGGATTGTGACTTCATACGCAGGATTGTTCCTTCATAGGCAGGGTTGTGACTTCACAGACAGTATTGTTATATCGTGTACAGGATTGTGACTTCATAGTATTGTTACTTCATAGACTGGATTGTGACTTCATAGACAGGATTCTTACCTCATAGACAGGATTGTTACTTCATAGACTGTATTGATACATCATAGATAAGATTAAGACTTAATCGAAAGTATTGTCACTTAATAGACAGTATTGTTACTTCATAGACAGCATTGTTACATCAAAGACTGGATTGTTCCTTCATAGACAGGGTTGTTACATCATAGACAGGATTGTTACTTCATAGCAAGTTTTGTTACTTCATAGACAGGATTGTTACATCATAGACAAGATTGTTACTTCATAAACTGGATTTTCACTTCATAGGATTGTTACTTCATAGACCAGATTGTTACTTCATAGTCAGTTTGTTACATCAAAGACTGGATTGTTCCTTCATAGACAGGGTTGTTACATCATAGACAGGATTGTTACTTCATAGCAAGTTTTGTTACTTCATAGACAGGATTGTTACATCATAGACAAGATTGTTACTTCATAAACTGGATTTTCACTTCATAGGATTGTTACTTCATAGACCAGATTGTTACTTCATAGACAGTTTGTTACTTCATAGACTGGATTGTTACATCATAGGGTTGTTACCTCATATACAGGATTCTTACTTCATAGACTGTATTGTTACTTCATAGACCGGATTGTTACCTCATAGACAGGATTGTTACTTCATAGACAGTTTGTTACTTCATAGACTGGATTGTTACATCATAGAGAGGATTGTGACTTCATAGAGACGATTGTTACTTCATAGACTAGATTTTGACTCTATAGGGAGACTGGATTGTGACTTCAAAGACAGGATTGTTACCTCAGAGGCTTTATTGATACAACAGAGAAAAGATTAAGACTTAATAAGGATTGTTACTTCATAAACAGTATTGTTACTTCATAGACAGCATTGTTACATGTTAGACTGGATTGTTACTTCATAGACCGGGTTGTGACATCATAGACAGGATTGTCACTTCATAGCCAGTTTTGTTACTTCATAGACAGGGTTGTTACATCATAGACAGGATTCTTACTTCATAGACAGGATTTTGACTTCATAGCAGGGTTGTTACTTCATAGCCTGTATTGTGACATCAGAGACAGGATTGTGACTTCATTGAGAGGATTCTTACTTCATAGACTGGATTGTTACTTACTACACAGGATTGTGGCTTCATAGAGAGGATTGTTACTTCATAGATTGGATTTTTACTTCATAGATAGGGTTGTTACATCATAGACAGGACTGTTACCTCATAGACTGGATTGTTACATCATAGACTGCATTGTTACATCATAGACAGGATTGTGACTTCATAGATTGGATTCTTACTTCATAGACTGGATTTTGACTTCATAGAGAGGATGGATACTTCATATACAGAATTGTTACTTCATAGACTGGATTGTAACTTCATGGCTAGTTTTGTTTCCTCATGAACAGGATTGTGACTTCAAGGCAGGATTGTTACATCAGTGGGCATTGTTTTTTCATGCACAGGTTTGTTACTTCATACATAGGATTGTTACTTCATAGACAGGATTGTTACTTCATAGACAGGATTGTTACTTCGTAGACTGGATTGCTACTTCATAGAATAATTTTTACTTCATGGACAGTTTTGTTACTTCATAGACAGGATTGTGACTTCATAGAGAGGAAGGTTACTTCATTGACTGGATTGTGAATTCATAGGATCCTTACCTCATAGACAGTATTGTTACTTCATAGACTGGATTTTAACCTCATTGGGAGGATTGTTACTTCATAGACAGGTTTGTTACTTCTTAGACAGGATTGTTCCCTCATAGAATGTATTGTTACATCATTGACAGTATTGTTACTTCATAGAGAGGATTCTTACTTCATAGACTTGATTGTGACTTCATAAACAGGATTGTGACTTCATGACAGGATTGTCACAACATAGACTGGATTGTTACATCATAGTCACGATTATTACTTCATAACCAAGATTGTTACTTCATAGACTGGATTGTTACGTCATAGACATTGGTGTTACATCATAGACAGGATTGTTACCTCAGAGACAGGGGTGTTACATCATAGACAGGATTGTTACTTCATAGACTGGATTGTTACATCATTGAGAGGGTTGTTACATCATACACAGGATTGTTACTTCATAGAAAGGATTATGACTTCATAGACAGGATTGTTACTTCAAAGGCAGGATTGTTACTTCATAGACTGAAATGTTACATCATAGACAGGATTGTTACTTCGTAGAATGTATTGTATCTTCATAGACAGGATTGTGCCTTCATAGAGAGGATTCTTATTTCATAGACTGGATTGTGACTTAATACACAGGATTGTGGCATCATAGAGAGGATTGTTACTTCATAGACTGGATTTTGACTTCATAGAGAGGATTCTTACTTCATAGACTGTATTGTGACTTCATAGACATGATTGTTACTTCATAAACAGGATGTTACATCATATAATGGATTGTGACTTCATAGACATGATTGTGACTTCATAAACAGAATGTTACTCCATAGACTGTATTGTTACATCATAGAGAGGATTGTGACTTCATAGAGAGGATTCTTACTTCATAGACTGGATTTTGACTTCATAGGAAGGATTGTTACTTCACAGAATGCATTGTTACCTCATAGACAATTTAGTTATTTCATAGACAGGATTGTTCCCTCATAGAATGTATTGTTACACCATTGACAGTATTGTGACTTCATAGAGAGGATTCTTACATCATCGACTTGATTGTGACTTCATAGAGATAATTGTGACTTCATAAACAGGATTGTTACTTCATAGACTGGATTGTTACTTCATAGACAGGACTGTTACTTCATAGAATGTATTGTTACATCATAGGATTGTGACATCATAGAGAGGATTGTTTCTTCATAGACTGGATTTTAACCTCATTGGGAGGATTGTTACTTCATAGACAGGTTTGTTACTTCTTAGACAGGATTGTTCCCTCATAGAATGTATTGTTACATCATTGACAGTATTGTTACTTCATAGAGAGGATTCTTACTTCATAGACTTGATTGTGACTTCATAAACAGGATTGTGACTTCATGACAGGATTGTCACAACATAGACTGGATTGTTACATCATAGACACGATTGATACTTCATAACCAAGATTGTTACTTCATAGACTGGATTGTTACGTCATAGACAGGGGTGTTACATCATAGACAGGATTGTTACCTCATAGACAGGGGTGTTACATCATAGACAGGATTGTTACCTCATAGACAGGATTGTTACTTCATAGACTGTATTGTTAATTCATACAGTTTTGCTACTTCATAGGATTGTCACCTCATAGACAGGATTGTTACTTCATACACTGTATTGTTACATCATAGACATGATTGTTACTTCATAGACTGTATTGTTACATCATATACAGGATTGTTCCCTCATAGAATGTATTGTTACATCATTGACAGTATTGTGACTTCATAGAGAGGATTCTTACTTCATAGACTGGATTTTTACTTCATAGAGAGGATGGATACTTCATAGACAGAATTGTTACTTCATATACTGGATTGTAACTTCATGGACAGGTTTGTTTCCTCATGAACAGGATTGTGACTTCGAGGCAGGATTGTTAAATCAGTGGGGATTGTTTTTTCATGCACAGGTTTGTTACTTCATAGATAGAATTGTTACTTCATAGACAGGATTGTTATATCATAGACAGGTGTGTTACTTCATAGACATTATTGTTACTTCATGGACAGTTTTGTTACTTCATAGACAGGATTGTGACTTCATAGAGAGAATTGTGACTTCATAGACAGGTTTGTTACTTCATAGACAGGATTGTGACTTCATAGAAAGGTTTTTTTCATCATAAAGAGGATTGTGACATCATAGGCAGGATTTTTACATCAGTGGGGATTGTTTTTTTCATAGACAGGTTTGTTACTTCATAGACAGGATTGTGACTTCATAGACAGGATTGTGACTTCATACGCAGGATTGTTCCTTCATAGGCAGGGTTGTGACTTCACAGACAGTATTGTTATATCGTGTACAGGATTGTGACTTCATAGTATTGTTACTTCATAGACTGGATTGTGACTTCATAGACAGGATTCTTACCTCATAGACAGGATTGTTACTTCATAGACTGTATTGATACATCATAGATAAGATTAAGACTTAATCGAAAGTATTGTCACTTAATAGACAGTATTGTTACTTCATAGACAGCATTGTTACATCAAAGACTGGATTGTTCCTTCATAGACAGGGTTGTTACATCATAGACAGGATTGTTACTTCATAAACTGGATTTTCACTTCATAGGATTGTTACTTCATAGACCAGATTGTTAATTCATAGACAGTTTGTTACATCAAAGACTGGATTGTTCCTTCATAGACAGGGTTGTTACATCATAGACAGGATTGTTACTTCATACCAAGTTTTGTTACTTCATAGACAGGATTGTTACATCATAGACAAGATTGTTACTTCATAAACTGGATTTTGACTTCATAAGATTGTTACTTCATAGACCAGATTGTTACTTCATAGACAGTTTGTTACTTCATAGACTGGATTGTTACATCATAGGGTTGTTACCTCATATACAGGATTCTTACTTCATAGACTGTATTGTTACTTCATAGACCGGATTGTTACCTCATAGACAGGATTGTTACTTCATAGACAGTTTGTTACTTCATAGACTGGATTGTTACATCATAGGGTTGTTACCTCATATACAGGATTGTTACTTTATACAATGTATTGTTACTTCATAAACTGGATTTTGACTTCATAGACAGGTCTGTTACTTCATAGACCGGATTGTTAATTCATAGACAGCATTGTTACTTCATAGTCAGTTTGTTACTTCATAGACAGGATTGTTACATCATAGAGAGGATTGTGACTTCATAGAGACGATTGTTACTTCATAGACTAGATTTTGACTCTATAGGGAGACTGGATTGTGACTTCAAAGACAGGATTGTTACCTCATAGACTTTATTGATACAACAGAGAAAAGATTAAGACTTAATAAGGATTGTTACTTCATAAACAGTATTGTTACTTCATAGACAGCGTTGTTACATGTTAGACTGGATTGTTACTTCATAGAGCGGGTTGTGACATCATAGACAGGATTGTCACTTCATAGCCAGTTTTGTTACTTCATAGACAGGGTTGTTACATCATAGACAGGATTCTTACTTCATAGACTGGATTTTGACATCATAGCAGGGTTGTTACTTCATAGCCTGTATTGTGACATCATAGACAGGATTGTGACTTCATAGATTGGATTCTTACTTCATAGACTGGATTTTGACTTCATAGAGAGGATGGATACTTCATATACAGAATTGTTACTTCATAGACTGGATTGTAACTTCATGGCTAGTTTTGTTTCCTCATGAACAGGATTGTGACTTCAAGGCAGGATTGTTACATCAGTGGGCATTGTTTTTTCATGCACAGGTTTGTTACTTCATACATAGGATTGTTACTTCATAGACAGGATTGTTACTTCATAGACAGGATTGTTACTTCGTAGACTGGATTGCTACTTCATAGAATAATTTTTACTTCATGGACAGTTTTGTTACTTCATAGACAGGATTGTGACTTCATAGAGAGGAAGGTTACTTCATTGACTGGATTGTGAATTCATAGGATCCTTACCTCATAGACAGTATTGTTACTTCATAGACTGGATTTTAACCTCATTGGGAGGATTGTTACTTCATAGACAGGTTTGTTACTTCTTAGACAGGATTGTTCCCTCATAGAATGTATTGTTACATCATTGACAGTATTGTTACTTCATAGAGAGGATTCTTACTTCATAGACTTGATTGTGACTTCATAAACAGGATTGTGACTTCATGACAGGATTGTCACAACATAGACTGGATTGTTACATCATAGTCACGATTATTACTTCATAACCAAGATTGTTACTTCATAGACTGGATTGTTACGTCATAGACATTGGTGTTACATCATAGACAGGATTGTTACCTCAGAGACAGGGGTGTTACATCATAGACAGGATTGTTACTTCATAGACTGGATTGTTACATCATTGAGAGGGTTGTTACATCATACACAGGATTGTTACTTCATAGAAAGGATTATGACTTCATAGACAGGATTGTTACTTCAAAGGCAGGATTGTTACTTCATAGACTGAAATGTTACATCATAGACAGGATTGTTACTTCGTAGAATGTATTGTATCTTCATAGACAGGATTGTGCCTTCATAGAGAGGATTCTTATTTCATAGACTGGATTGTGACTTAATACACAGGATTGTGGCATCATAGAGAGGATTGTTACTTCATAGACTGGATTTTGACTTCATAGAGAGGATTCTTACTTCATAGACTGTATTGTGACTTCATAGACATGATTGTTACTTCATAAACAGGATGTTACATCATATAATGGATTGTGACTTCATAGACATGATTGTGACTTCATAAACAGAATGTTACTCCATAGACTGTATTGTTACATCATAGAGAGGATTGTGACTTCATAGAGAGGATTCTTACTTCATAGACTGGATTTTGACTTCATAGGAAGGATTGTTACTTCACAGAATGCATTGTTACCTCATAGACAATTTAGTTATTTCATAGACAGGATTGTTCCCTCATAGAATGTATTGTTACACCATTGACAGTATTGTGACTTCATAGAGAGGATTCTTACATCATCGACTTGATTGTGACTTCATAGAGATAATTGTGACTTCATAAACAGGATTGTTACTTCATAGACTGGATTGTTACTTCATAGACAGGACTGTTACTTCATAGAATGTATTGTTACATCATAGGATTGTGACATCATAGAGAGGATTGTTTCTTCATAGACTGGATTTTAACCTCATTGGGAGGATTGTTACTTCATAGACAGGTTTGTTACTTCTTAGACAGGATTGTTCCCTCATAGAATGTATTGTTACATCATTGACAGTATTGTTACTTCATAGAGAGGATTCTTACTTCATAGACTTGATTGTGACTTCATAAACAGGATTGTGACTTCATGACAGGATTGTCACAACATAGACTGGATTGTTACATCATAGACACGATTGATACTTCATAACCAAGATTGTTACTTCATAGACTGGATTGTTACGTCATAGACAGGGGTGTTACATCATAGACAGGATTGTTACCTCATAGACAGGGGTGTTACATCATAGACAGGATTGTTACCTCATAGACAGGATTGTTACTTCATAGACTGTATTGTTAATTCATACAGTTTTGCTACTTCATAGGATTGTCACCTCATAGACAGGATTGTTACTTCATACACTGTATTGTTACATCATAGACATGATTGTTACTTCATAGACTGTATTGTTACATCATATACAGGATTGTTCCCTCATAGAATGTATTGTTACATCATTGACAGTATTGTGACTTCATAGAGAGGATTCTTACTTCATAGACTGGATTTTTACTTCATAGAGAGGATGGATACTTCATAGACAGAATTGTTACTTCATATACTGGATTGTAACTTCATGGACAGGTTTGTTTCCTCATGAACAGGATTGTGACTTCGAGGCAGGATTGTTAAATCAGTGGGGATTGTTTTTTCATGCACAGGTTTGTTACTTCATAGATAGAATTGTTACTTCATAGACAGGATTGTTATATCATAGACAGGTGTGTTACTTCATAGACATTATTGTTACTTCATGGACAGTTTTGTTACTTCATAGACAGGATTGTGACTTCATAGAGAGAATTGTGACTTCATAGACAGGTTTGTTACTTCATAGACAGGATTGTGACTTCATAGAAAGGTTTTTTTCATCATAAAGAGGATTGTGACATCATAGGCAGGATTTTTACATCAGTGGGGATTGTTTTTTTCATAGACAGGTTTGTTACTTCATAGACAGGATTGTGACTTCATAGACAGGATTGTGACTTCATACGCAGGATTGTTCCTTCATAGGCAGGGTTGTGACTTCACAGACAGTATTGTTATATCGTGTACAGGATTGTGACTTCATAGTATTGTTACTTCATAGACTGGATTGTGACTTCATAGACAGGATTCTTACCTCATAGACAGGATTGTTACTTCATAGACTGTATTGATACATCATAGATAAGATTAAGACTTAATCGAAAGTATTGTCACTTAATAGACAGTATTGTTACTTCATAGACAGCATTGTTACATCAAAGACTGGATTGTTCCTTCATAGACAGGGTTGTTACATCATAGACAGGATTGTTACTTCATAAACTGGATTTTCACTTCATAGGATTGTTACTTCATAGACCAGATTGTTAATTCATAGACAGTTTGTTACATCAAAGACTGGATTGTTCCTTCATAGACAGGGTTGTTACATCATAGACAGGATTGTTACTTCATACCAAGTTTTGTTACTTCATAGACAGGATTGTTACATCATAGACAAGATTGTTACTTCATAAACTGGATTTTGACTTCATAAGATTGTTACTTCATAGACCAGATTGTTACTTCATAGACAGTTTGTTACTTCATAGACTGGATTGTTACATCATAGGGTTGTTACCTCATATACAGGATTCTTACTTCATAGACTGTATTGTTACTTCATAGACCGGATTGTTACCTCATAGACAGGATTGTTACTTCATAGACAGTTTGTTACTTCATAGACTGGATTGTTACATCATAGGGTTGTTACCTCATATACAGGATTGTTACTTTATACAATGTATTGTTACTTCATAAACTGGATTTTGACTTCATAGACAGGTCTGTTACTTCATAGACCGGATTGTTAATTCATAGACAGCATTGTTACTTCATAGTCAGTTTGTTACTTCATAGACAGGATTGTTACATCATAGAGAGGATTGTGACTTCATAGAGACGATTGTTACTTCATAGACTAGATTTTGACTCTATAGGGAGACTGGATTGTGACTTCAAAGACAGGATTGTTACCTCATAGACTTTATTGATACAACAGAGAAAAGATTAAGACTTAATAAGGATTGTTACTTCATAAACAGTATTGTTACTTCATAGACAGCGTTGTTACATGTTAGACTGGATTGTTACTTCATAGAGCGGGTTGTGACATCATAGACAGGATTGTCACTTCATAGCCAGTTTTGTTACTTCATAGACAGGGTTGTTACATCATAGACAGGATTCTTACTTCATAGACTGGATTTTGACATCATAGCAGGGTTGTTACTTCATAGCCTGTATTGTGACATCATAGACAGGATTGTGACTTCATTGAGAGGATTCTTACTTCATAGACTGGATTGTTACTTACTACACAGGATTGTGGCTTCATAGAGAGGATTGTTACTTCATAGATTGGATTTTTACTTCATAGATAGGGTTGTTACATCATAGACAGGACTGTTACCTCATAGACTGGATTGTTACTTCATAGACTGTATTGTTACATCATAGACAGGATTGTGACTTCATAGATTGGATTCTTACTTCATAGACTGGATTTTGACTTCATAGAGAGGATGGATACTTCATATACAGAATTGTTACTTCATAGACTGGATTGTAACTTCATGGGCAGTTTTGTTTCCTCATGAACAGGATTGTCACTTCAAGGCAGGATTGTTACATCAGTGGGGATTGTTTTTTCATGCACAGGTTTGTTACTTCATACATAGGATTGTTACTTCATAGACAGGATTGTTACTTCATAGACAGGATTGTTACTTCGTAGACTGGATTGCTACTTCATAGAATAATTTTTACTTCATGGACAGTTTTGTTACTTCATAGACAGGATTGTGACTTCATAGAGAGGAAGGTTACTTCATTGACTGGATTGTGAATTCATAGGATCGTTACCTCATAGACAGGATTGTTACTTCATAGACTGGATTGTTACATCATTGAGAGGGTTGTTACATCATACACAGGATTGTTACTTCATAGAAAGGATTATGACTTCATAGACAGGATTGTTACTTCAAAGGCAGGATTGTTACTTCATAGACTGAAATGTTACATCATAGACAGGATTGTTACTTCGTAGAATGTATTGTATCTTCATAGACAGGATTGTGCCTTCATAGAGAGGATTCTTATATCATAGACTGGATTGTGACTTAATACACAGGATTGTGGCATCATAGAGAGGATTGTTACTTCATAGACTGGATTTTGACTTCATAGAGAGGATTCTTACTTCATAGACTGTATTGTGACTTCATAGACATGATTGTTACTTCATAAACAGGATGTTACATCATATACTGGATTGTGACTTCATAGACATGACTGTGACTTCATAAACAGAATGTTACTTCATAGACTGTATTGTTACATCATAGAGAGGATTGTGACTTCATAGAGAGGATTCTTACTTCATAGACTGGATTTTGACTTCATAGGAAGGATTGTTACTTCACAGAATGCATTGTTACCTCATAGACAGTTTAGTTATTTCAAAGACAGGATTGTTCCCTCATAGAATGTATTGTTACACCATTGACAGTATTGTGACTTCATAGCAAGGATTCTTACATCATCGACTTGATTGTGACTTCATAGAGATAATTGTGACTTCATAAACAGGATTGTTACTTCATAGACTGGATTGTTACTTCATAGACAGGATTGTTACTTCATAGAATGTATTGTTACATCATAGGACTGTGACATCATAGAGAGGATTGTTTCTTCATAGACTGGATTTTAACCTCATTGGGAGGATTGTTACTTCATAGACAGGTTTGTTACTTCTTAGACAGGATTGTTCCCTCATAGAATGTATTGTTACATCATTGACAGTATTGTTACTTCATAGAGAGGATTCTTACTTCATAGACTTGATTGTGACTTCATAAACAAGATTGTGACTTCATGACAGGATTGTCACAACATAGACTGGATTGTTACATCATAGACACGATTGATACTTCATAACCAAGATTGTTACTTCATAGACTGGATTGTTACGTCATAGACAGGGGTGTTACATCATAGACAGGATTCTTACTTCATAGACAGGGGTGTTACATCATAGACAGGATTGTTACCTCATAGACAGGATTGTTACTTCGTAGACTGTATTGTTAATTCATACAGTTTTGCTACTTCATAGAGAGGATTGTCACCTCATAGACAGGATTGTTACTTCATACACTGTATTGTTACATCATAGACATGATTGTTACTTCATAGACTGTATTGTTACATCATATACAGGATTGTTCCCTCATAGAATGTATTGTTACATCATTGACAGTATTGTGACTTCATAGAGAGGATTCTAACTTCATAGACTGGATTTTTACTTCATAGAGAGGATGGATACTTCATAGACAGAATTGTTACTTCATATACTGGATTGTAACTTCATGGACAGGTTTGTTTCCTCATGAACAGGATTGTGACTTCGAGGCAGGATTGTTAAATCTGTGGGGATTGTTTTTTCATGCACAGGTTTGTTACTTCATAGATAGAATTGTTACTTCATAGACAGGATTGTTATATCATAGACAGGTGTGTTACTTCATAGACATTACTGTTACTTCATGGACAGTTTTGTTACTTCATAGACAGGATTGTGACTTCATAGAGAGAATTGTGACTTCATAGACAGGTTTGTTACTTCATAGACAGGATTGTGACTTCATAGAAAGGTTTTTTTCATCATAAAGAGGATTGTGACATCATAGGCAGGATTTTACATCAGTGGGGATTGTTTTTTTCATAGACAGGTTTGTTACTTCATAGACAGGATTGTGACTTCATAGACAGGATTGTGACTTCATACGCAGGATTTTTCCTTCATAGGCAGGGTTGTGACTTCACAGACAGTATTGTTATATCGTGTACAGGATTGTGACTTCATAGTATTGTTACTTCATAGACTGGATTGTGACTTCATAGACAGGATTCTTACCTCATAGACAGGATTGTTACTTCATAGATTGTATTGATACATCATAGATAAGATTAAGACTTAATCGAAAGTATTGTCACTTAATAGACAGTATTGTTACTTCTTAGACAGCATTGTTACATCAAAGACTGGATTGTTCCTTCATAGACAGGGTTGTTACATCATAGACAGGATTGTAACTTCATAGCAAGTTTTGTTACTTCATAGACAGGATTGTTACATCATAGACAAGATTGTTACTTCATAAACTGGATTTTCACTTCATAGACCAGATTGTTACTTCATAGTCAGTTTGTTACATCAAAGACTGGATTGTTCCTTCATAGACACGGTTGTTACATCATAGACAGGATTGTTACTTCATAGCAAGTTTTGTTACTTCATAGACAGGATTGTTACATCATAGACAAGATTGTTACTTCATAAACTGGATTTTCACTTCATAGGATTGTTACTTCATAGACCAGATTGTTACTTCATAGACAGTTTGTTACTTCATAGACTGGATTGTTACATCATAGGGTTGTTACCTCATATACAGGATTCTTACTTCATAGACTGTATTGTTACTTCATAGACCGGATTGTTACCTCATAGACAGGATTGTTACTTCATAGACAGTTTGTTACTTCATAGACTGGATTGTTACATCATAGGGTTGTTACCTCATATACAGGATTGTTACTTTATACAATGTATTGTTACTTCATAAACTGGATTTTGACTTCATAGACATGTCTGTTACTTCATAGACCGGATTGTTAATTCATAGACAGCATCGTTACTTCATACACAGTTTGTTACTTCATAGACTGGATTGTTACATCATAGAGAGGATTGTGACTTCATAGAGACGATTGTTACTTCATAGACTAGATTTTGACTCTATATGGAGACTGGATTGTGACTTCAAAGACAGGATTGTTACCTCATAGACTTTATTGACACAACAGAGAAAAGATTAAGACTCAATAAGGATTGTTACTTCATAAACAGTATTGTTACTTCATAGACAGCATTGTTACATGTTAGACTGGATTGTTACCTCATAGACCGGGTTGTGACATCATAGACAGGATTGTCACTTCATAGCCAGTTTTGTTACTTCATAGACAGGGTTGTTACATCATAGACAGGATTCTTACTTCATAGACTGGATTTTGACATCATAGCAGGGTTGTTACTTCATAGCCTGTATTGTGACATCATAGACAGGATTGTGACTTCATTGAGAGGATTCTTACTTCATAGACTGGATTGTTACTTACTACACAGGATTGTGGCTTCATAGAGAGCATTGTTACTTCATAGATTGGATTTTTACTTCATAGATAGGGTTGTTACATCATAGACAGGACTGTTACCTCATAGACTGGATTGTTACTTCATAGACTGTATTGTTACATCATAGACAGGATTGTGACTTCATAGATTGGATTCTTACTTCATAGACTGGATTTTGACTTCATAGAGAGGATGGATACTTCATATACAGAATTGTTACTTCATACACTGGATTGTAACTTCATGGGCAGTTTTGTTTCCTCATGAACAGGATTGTGACTTCAAGGCAGGATTGTTACATCAGTGGGCATTGTTTTTTCATGCACAGGTTTGTTACTTCATACATAGGATTGTTACTTCATAGACAGGATTGTTACTTCATAGACAGGATTGTTACTTCGTAGACTGGATTGCTACTTCATAGAATATTTTTTACTTCTTGGACAGTTTTGTTACTTCATAGACAGGATTGTGACTTCATAGAGAGGAAGGTTACTTCATAGACAGGATTGTGACTTCATAGAAAGGTTTTTTTCATCATAAAGAGGATTGTGACATCATAGGCAGGATTTTTACATCAGTGGGGATTGTTTTTTTCATAGACAGGTTTGTTACTTCATAGACAGGATTGTGACTTCATAGACAGGATTGTGACTTCATACGCAGGATTTTTCCTTCATAGGCAGGGTTGTGACTTCACAGACAGTATTGTTATATCGTGTACAGGATTGTGACTTCATAGTATTGTTACTTCATAGACTGGATTGTGACTTCATAGACAGGATTCTTACCTCATAGACAGGATTGTTACTTCATAGATTGTATTGATACATCATAGATAAGATTAAGACTTAATCGAAAGTATTGTCACTTAATAGACAGTATTGTTACTTCTTAGACAGCATTGTTACATCAAAGACTGGATTGTTCCTTCATAGACAGGGTTGTTACATCATAGACAGGATTGTTACTTCATACCAAGTTTTGTTACTTCATAAACAGGATTGTTACATCATAGACAAGATTGTTACTTCATAAACTGGATTTTCACTTCATAGACCAGATTGTTACTTCATAGTCAGTTTGTTACATCAAAGACTGGATTGTTCCTTCATAGACACGGTTGTTACATCATAGACAGGATTGTTTCTTCATACCAAGTTTTGTTACTTCATAGACAGGATTGTTACATCATAGACAAGATTGTTACTTCATAAACTGGATTTTCACTTCATAGGATTGTTACTTCATAGACCAGATTGTTACATCATAGACAGTTTGTTACTTCATAGACTGGATTGTTACATCATAGGGTTGTTACCTCATATACAGGATTCTTACTTCATAGACTGTATTGTTACTTCATAGACCGGATTGTTACCTCATAGACAGGATTGTTACTTCATAGACAGTTTGTTACTTCATAGACTGGATTGTTACATCATAGGGTTGTTACCTCATATACAGGATTGTTACTTTATACAATGTATTGTTACTTCATAAACTGGATTTTCACTTCATAGACCAGATTGTTACTTCATAGACAGTTTGTTACTTCATAGACTGGATTGTTACATCATAGGGTTGTTACCTCATATACAGGATTGTTACTTTATACAATGTATTGTTACTTCATAAACTGGATTTTTACTTCATAGACATGTCTGTTACTTCATAGACCGGATTGTTAATTCATAGACAGCATCGTTACTTCATACACAGTTTGTTACTTCATAGACTGGATTGTTACATCATAGAGAGGATTGTGACTTCATAGAGACGATTGTTACTTCATAGACTAGATTTTGACTCTATAGGGAGACTGGATTGTGACTTCAAAGACAGGATTGTTACCTCATAGACTTTATTGATACAACAGAGAAAAGATTAAGACTCAATAAGGATTGTTACTTCATAAACAGTATTGTTACTTCATAGACAGCATTGTTACATGTTAGACTGGATTGTTACTTCATAGACCGGGTTGTGACATCATAGACAGGATTGTCACTTCATAGCCAGTTTTGTTACTTCATAGACAGGGTTGTTACATCATAGACAGGATTCTTACTTCATAGACTGGATTTTGACATCATAGCAGGGTTGTTACTTCATAGCCTGTATTGTGACATCATAGACAGGATTGTGACTTCATTGAGAGGATTCTTACTTCATAGACTGGATTGTTACTTACTACACAGGATTGTGGCTTCATTGAGAGCATTGTTACTTCATAGATTGGATTTTTACTTCATAGATAGGGTTGTTACATCATAGACAGGACTGTTACCTCATAGACTGGATTGTTACTTCATAGACTGTATTGTTACATCATAGACAGGATTGTGACTTCATAGATTGGATTCTTACTTCATAGACTGGATTTTGACTTCATAGAGAGGATGGATACTTCATATACAGAATTGTTACTTCATACACTGGATTGTAACTTCATGGGCAGTTTTGTTTCCTCATGAAGAGGATTGTGACTTCAAGGCAGGATTGTTACATCAGTGGGCATTGTTTTTTCATGCACAGGTTTGTTACTTCATACATAGGATTGTTACTTCATAGACAGGATTGTTACTTCATAGACAGGATTGTTACTTCGTAGACTGGATTGCTACTTCATAGAATATTTTTTACTTCTTGGACAGTTTTGTTACTTCATAGACAGGATTGTGACTTCATAGAGAGGAAGGTTACTTCATAGACTGGATTGTGAATTCATAGGATCGTTACCTCATAGACAGTATTGTTACTTCATAGACTGGATTTTAACCTCATTGGGAGGATTGTTACTTCATAGACAGGTTTGTTACTTCTTAGACAGGATTGTTCCCTCATAGAATGTATTGTTACATCATTGACAGTATTGTTACTTCATAGAGAGGATTCTTACTTCATAGACTTGATTGTGACTTCATAAACAGGATTGTGACTTCATGACAGGATTGTCACAACATAGACTGGATTGTTACATCATAGTCACGATTGTTACTTCATAACCAAGATTGTTACTTCATAGACTGGATTGTTACGTCATAGACCTTGGTGTTACATCATACACAGGATTGTTACTTCATAGACTGGATTGTTACATCATTGAGAGGGTTGTTACATCATACACAGGATTGTTACTTCATAGAAAGGATTATGACTTCATAGACAGGATTGTTACTTCATAGACTGAAATGTTACATCATAGACAGGATTGTTACTTCGTAGAATGTATTGTATCTTCATAGACAGGATTGTGCCTTCATAGAGAGGATTCTTATTTCATAGACTGGATTGTGACTTAATACACAGGATTGTGGCATCATAGAGAGGATTGTTACTTCATAGACTGGATTTTGACTTCATAGAGAGGATTCTTACTTCATAGACTGTATTGTGACTTCATAGACATGATTGTTACTTCATAAACAGGATGTTACATCATATACTGGATTGTGACTTCATAGACATGATTGTGACTTCATAAACAGAATGTTACTTCATAGACTGTATTGTTACATCATAGAGAGGATTGTGACTTCATAGAGAGGATTCTTACTTCATAGACTGGATTTTGACTTCATAGGAAGGATTGTTACTTCACAGAATGCATTGTTACCTCATAGACAGTTTAGTTATTTCATAGACAGGATTGTTCCCTCATAGAATGTATTTTTACACCATTGACAGTATTGTGACTTCATAGAGAGGGTTCTTACATCATCGACTTGATTGTGACTTCATAGAGATAATTGTGACTTCATAAACAGGATTGTTACTTCATAGACTGGATTGTTACTTCATAGACAGGATTGTTACTACATAGAATGTATTGTTACATCATAGGACTGTGACATCATAGAGAGGATTGTTTCTTCATAGACTGGATTTTAACCTCATTGGGAGGATTGTTACTTCATAGACAGGTTTGTTACTTCTTAGACAGGATTGTTCCCTCATAGAATGTATTGTTACATCATTGACAGTATTGTTACTTCATAGAGAGGATTCTTACTTCATAGACTTGATTGTGACTTCATAAACAGGATTGTGACTTCATGACAGGATTGTCACAACATAGACTGGATTGTTACATCATAGTCACGATTGTTACTTCATAACCAAGATTGTTACTTCATAGACTGGATTGTTACGTCATAGACCTTGGTGTTACATCATACACAGGATTGTTACTTCATAGACAGGATTGTTACTTCATAGAATGTATTGTTACATCATAGGACTGTGACATCATAGAGAGGATTGTTTCTTCATAGACTGGATTTTAACCTCATTGGGAGGATTGTTACTTCATAGACAGGTTTGTTACTTCTTAGACAGGATTGTTCCCTCATAGAATGTATTGTTACATCATTGACAGTATTGTTACTTCATAGAGAGGATTCTTACTTCATAGACTTGATTGTGACTTCATAAACAGGATTGTGACTTCATGACAGGATTGTCACAAGATAGACTGGATTGTTACATCATAGACACGATTGTTACTTCATAACCAAGATTGTTACTTCATAGACTGGATTGTTACGTCATAGACATTGGTGTTACATCATAGACAGGATTGTTACCTCAGAGACAGGGGTGTTACATCATAGACAGGATTGTTACCTCATAGACAGGATTGTTACTTCATAGACTGTATTGTTAATTCATACAGTTTTGCTACTTCATAGAGAGGATTGTCACCTCATAGACAGGATTGTTACTTCATACACTGTATTGTTACATCATAGACATGATTGTTACTTCATAGACTGTATTGTTACATCATATACAGGATTGTTCCCTCATAGAATGTATTGTTACATCATTGACAGTATTGTGACTTCATAGAGAGGATTCTTACTTCATAGACTGGATTTTTACTTCATAGAGAGGATGGATACTTCATAGACAGAATTGTTACTTCATATACTGGATTGTAACTTCATGGACAGGTTTGTTTCCTCATGAACAGGATTGTGACTTCGAGGCAGGATTGTTAAATCAGTGGGGATTGTTTTTTCATGCACAGGTTTGTTACTTCATAGATAGAATTGTTACTTCATAGACAGGATTGTTATATCATAGACAGGTGTGTTACTTCATAGACATTATTGTTACTTCATGGACAGTTTTGTTACTTCATAGACAGGATTGTGACTTCATAGAGAGAATTGTGACTTCATAGACAGGTTTGTTACTTCATAGACAGGATTGTGACTTCATAGAAAGGTTTTTTTCATCATAAAGAGGATTGTGACATCATAGGCAGGATTTTTACATCAGTGGGGATTGTTTTTTTCATAGACAGGTTTGTTACTTCATAGACAGGATTGTGACTTCATAGACAGGATTGTGACTTCATACGCAGGATTGTTCCTTCATAGGCAGGTTTGTGACTTCACAGACAGTATTGTTATATCGTGCACAGGATTGTGACTTCATAGTATTGTTACTTCATAGACTGGATTGTGACTTCATAGACAGGATTCTTACCTCATAGACAGGATTGTTACTTCATAGACTGTATTGATACATCATAGATAAGATTAAGACTTAATCGAAAGTATTGTCACTTAATAGACAGTATTGTTACTTCATAGACAGCATTGTTACATCAAAGACTGGATTGTTCCTTCATAGACAGGGTTGTTACATCATAGACAGGATTGTTACTTCATAAACTGGATTTTCACTTCATAGGATTGTTACTTCATAGACCAGATTGTTAATTCATAGACAGTTTGTTACATCAAAGACTGGATTGTTCCTTCATAGACAGGGTTGTTACATCATAGACAGGATTGTTACTTCATACCAAGTTTTGTTACTTCATAGACAGGATTGTTACATCATAGACAAGATTGTTACTTCATAAACTGGATTTTGACTTCATAAGATTGTTACTTCATAGACCAGATTGTTACTTCATAGACAGTTTGTTACTTCATAGACTGGATTGTTACATCATAGGGTTGTTACCTCATATACAGGATTCTTACTTCATAGACTGTATTGTTACTTCATAGACCGGATTGTTACCTCATAGACAGGATTGTTACTTCATAGACAGTTTGTTACTTCATAGACTGGATTGTTACATCATAGGGTTGTTACCTCATATACAGGATTGTTACTTTATACAATGTATTGTTACTTCATAAACTGGATTTTGACTTCATAGACAGGTCTGTTACTTCATAGACCGGATTGTTAATTCATAGACAGCATTGTTACTTCATAGTCAGTTTGTTACTTCATAGACTGGATTGTTACATCATAGAGAGGATTGTGACTTCATAGAGACGATTGTTACTTCATAGACTAGATTTTGACTCTATAGGGAGACTGGATTGTGACTTCAAAGACAGGATTGTTACCTCATAGACTTTATTGACACAACAGAGAAAAGATTAAGACTTAATCAGGATTGTTACTTCATAAACAGTATTGTTACTTCATAGACAGCGTTGTTACATGTTAGACTGGATTGTTACTTCATAGACCGGGTTGTGACATCATAGACAGGATTGTCACTTCATAGCCAGTTTTGTTACTTCATAGACAGGGTTGTTACATCATAGACAGGATTCTTACTTCATAGACTGGATTTTGACATCATAGCAGGGTTGTTACTTCATAGCCTGTATTGTGACATCATAGACAGGATTGTGACTTCATTGAGAGGATTCTTACTTCATAGACTGGATTGTTACTTACTACACAGGATTGTGGCTTCATTGAGAGCATTGTTACTTCATAGATTGGATTTTTACTTCATAGATAGGGTTGTTACATCATAGACAGGACTGTTACCTCATAGACTGGATTGTTACTTCATAGACTGTATTGTTACATCATAGACAGGATTGTGACTTCATAGATTGGATTCTTACTTCATAGACTGGATTTTGACTTCATAGAGAGGATGGATACTTCATATACAGAATTGTTACTTCATAGACTGGATTGTAACTTCATGGGCAGTTTTGTTTCCTCATGAAGAGGATTGTGACTTCAAGGCAGGATTGTTACATCAGTGGGCATTGTTTTTTCATGCACAGGTTTGTTACTTCATACATAGGATTGTTACTTCATAGACAGGATTGTTACTTCATAGACAGGATTGTTACTTCGTAGACTGGATTGCTACTTCATAGAATATTTTTTACTTCTTGGACAGTTTTGTTACTTCATAGACAGGATTGTGACTTCATAGAGAGGAAGGTTACTTCATAGACTGGATCGTGAATTCATAGGATCGTTACCTCATAGACAGTATTGTTACTTCATAGACTGGATTTTAACCTCATTGGGAGGATTGTTACTTCATAGACTGGATTGTTACATCATTGAGAGGGTTGTTACATCATACACAGTATTGTTACTTCATAGAAAGGATTATGACTTCATAGACAGGATTGTTACTTCATAGACTGAAATGTTACATCATAGACAGGATTGTTACTTCGTAGAATGTATTGTATTTTCATAGACAGGATTGTGCCTTCATAGAGAGGATTCTTATTTCATAGACTGGATTGTGACTTAATACACAGGATTGTGGCATCATAGAGAGGATTGTTACTTCATAGACTGGATTTTGACTTCATAGAGAGGATTCTTACTTCATAGACTGTATTGTGACTTCATAGACATGATTGTTACTTCATAAACAGGATGTTACATCATATACTGGATTGTGACTTCATAGACATGATTGTGACTTCATAAACAGAATGTTACTTCATAGACTGTATTGTTACATCATAGAGAGGATTGTGACTTCATAGAGAGGATTCTTACTTCATAGACTGGATTTTGACTTCATAGGAAGGATTGTTACTTCACAGAATGCATTGTTACCTCATAGACAGTTTAGTTATTTCATAGACAGGATTGTTCCCTCATAGAATGTATTTTTACACCATTGACAGTATTGTGACTTCATAGAGAGGGTTCTTACATCATCGACTTGATTGTGACTTCATAGAGATAATTGTGACTTCATAAACAGGATTGTTACTTCATAGACTGGATTGTTACTTCATAGACAGGATTGTTACTTCATAGAATGTATTGTTACATCATAGGACTGTGACATCATAGAGAGGATTGTTTCTTCATAGACTGGATTTTAACCTCATTGGGAGGATTGTTACTTCATAGACAGGTTTGTTACTTCTTAGACAGGATTGTTCCCTCATAGAATGTATTGTTACATCATTGACAGTATTGTTACTTCATAGAGAGGATTCTTACTTCATAGACTTGATTGTGACTTCATAAACAGGATTGTGACTTCATGACAGGATTGTCACAACATAGACTGGATTGTTACATCATAGTCACGATTGTTACTTCATAACCAAGATTGTTACTTCATAGACTGGATTGTTACGTCATAGACCTTGGTGTTACATCATACACAGGATTGTTACTTCATAGACTGGATTGTTACATCATTGAGAGGGTTGTTACATCGTACACAGGATTGTTACTTCATAGAAAGGATTATGACTTCATAGACAGGATTGTTACTTCATAGACTGAAATGTTACATCATAGACAGGATTGTTACTTCGTAGAATGTATTGTATCTTCATAGACAGGATTGTGCCTTCATAGAGAGGATTCTTATTTCATAGACTGGATTGTGACTTAATACACAGGATTGTGGCATCATAGAGAGGATTGTTACTTCATAGACTGGATTTTGACTTCATAGAGAGGATTCTTACTTCATAGACTATATTGTGACTTCATAGACATGATTGTTACTTCATAAACAGGATGTTACATCATATACTGGATTGTGACTTCATAGACATGATTGTGACTTCATAAACAGAATGTTACTTCATAGACTGTATTGTTACATCATAGAGAGGATTGTGACTTCATAGAGAGGATTCTTACTTCATAGACTGGATTTTGACTTCATAGGAAGGATTGTTACTTCACAGAATGCATTGTTACCTCATAGACAGTTTAGTTATTTCATAGACAGGATTGTTCCCTCATAGAATGTATTTTTACACCATTGACAGTATTGTGACTTCATAGAGAGGGTTCTTACATCATCGACTTGATTGTGACTTCATAGAGATAATTGTGACTTCATAAACAGGATTGTTACTTCATAGACTGGATTGTTACTTCATAGACAGGATTGTTACTTCATAGAATGTATTGTTACATCATAGGACTGTGACATCATAGAGAGGATTGTTTCTTCATAGACTGGATTTTAACCTCATTGGGAGGATTGTTACTTCATAGACAGGTTTGTTACTTCTTAGACAGGATTGTTCCCTCATAGAATGTATTGTTACATCATTGACAGTATTGTTACTTCATAGAGAGGATTCTTACTTCATAGACTTGATTGTGACTTCATAAACAGGATTGTGACTTCATGACAGGATTGTCACAAGATAGACTGGATTGTTACATCATAGACACGATTGTTACTTCATAACCAAGATTGTTACTTCATAGACTGGATTGTTACGTCATAGACATTGGTGTTACATCATAGACAGGATTGTTACCTCATAGACAGGGGTGTTACATCATAGACAGGATTATTACCTCATAGACAGAATTGTTACTTCATAGACTGTATTGTTAATTCATACAGTTTTGCTACTTCATAGAGAGGATTGTCACCTCATAGACAGGATTGTTACTTCATACACTGTATTGTTACATCATAGACATGATTGTTACTTCATAGACTGTATTGTTACATCATATACAGGATTGTTCCCTCATAGAATGTATTGTTACATCATTGACAGTATTGTGACTTCATAGAGAGGATTCTTACTTCATAGACTGGATTTTTACTTCATAGAGAGGATGGATACTTCATAGACAGAATTGTTACTTCATATACTGGATTGTAACTTCATGGACAGGTTTGTTTCCTCATGAACAGGATTGTGACTTCGAGGCAGGATTGTTAAATCAGTGGGGATTGTTTTTTCATGCACAGGTTTGTTACTTCATAGATAGAATTGTTACTTCATAGACAGGATTGTTATATCATAGACAGGTGTGTTACTTCATAGACATTATTGTTACTTCATGGACAGTTTTGTTACTTCATAGACAGGATTGTGACTTCATAGAGAGAATTGTGACTTCATAGACAGGTTTGTTACTTCATAGACAGGATTGTGACTTCATAGAAAGGTTTTTTTCATCATAAAGAGGATTGTGACATCATAGGCAGGATTTTTACATCAGTGGGGATTGTTTTTTTCATAGACAGGTTTGTTACTTCATAGACAGGATTGTGACTTCATAGACAGGATTGTGACTTCATACGCAGGATTGTTCCTTCATAGGCAGGTTTGTGACTTCACAGACAGTATTGTTATATCGTGCACAGGATTGTGACTTCATAGTATTGTTACTTCATAGACTGGATTGTGACTTCATAGACAGGATTCTTACCTCATAGACAGGATTGTTACTTCATAGACTGTATTGATACATCATAGATAAGATTAAGACTTAATCGAAAGTATTGTCACTTAATAGACAGTATTGTTACTTCATAGACAGCATTGTTACATCAAAGACTGGATTGTTCCTTCATAGACAGGGTTGTTACATCATAGACAGGATTGTTACTTCATAAACTGGATTTTCACTTCATAGGATTGTTACTTCATAGACCAGATTGTTAATTCATAGACAGTTTGTTACATCAAAGACTGGATTGTTCCTTCATAGACAGGGTTGTTACATCATAGACAGGATTGTTACTTCATACCAAGTTTTGTTACTTCATAGACAGGATTGTTACATCATAGACAAGATTGTTACTTCATAAACTGGATTTTGACTTCATAAGATTGTTACTTCATAGACCAGATTGTTACTTCATAGACAGTTTGTTACTTCATAGACTGGATTGTTACATCATAGGGTTGTTACCTCATATACAGGATTCTTACTTCATAGACTGTATTGTTACTTCATAGACCGGATTGTTACCTCATAGACAGGATTGTTACTTCATAGACAGTTTGTTACTTCATAGACTGGATTGTTACATCATAGGGTTGTTACCTCATATACAGGATTGTTACTTTATACAATGTATTGTTACTTCATAAACTGGATTTTGACTTCATAGACAGGTCTGTTACTTCATAGACCGGATTGTTAATTCATAGACAGCATTGTTACTTCATAGTCAGTTTGTTACTTCATAGACTGGATTGTTACATCATAGAGAGGATTGTGACTTCATAGAGACGATTGTTACTTCATAGACTAGATTTTGACTCTATAGGGAGACTGGATTGTGACTTCAAAGACAGGATTGTTACCTCATAGACTTTATTGACACAACAGAGAAAAGATTAAGACTTAATCAGGATTGTTACTTCATAAACAGTATTGTTACTTCATAGACAGCGTTGTTACATGTTAGACTGGATTGTTACTTCATAGACCGGGTTGTGACATCATAGACAGGATTGTCACTTCATAGCCAGTTTTGTTACTTCATAGACAGGGTTGTTACATCATAGACAGGATTCTTACTTCATAGACTGGATTTTGACATCATAGCAGGGTTGTTACTTCATAGCCTGTATTGTGACATCATAGACAGGATTGTGACTTCATTGAGAGGATTCTTACTTCATAGACTGGATTGTTACTTACTACACAGGATTGTGGCTTCATTGAGAGCATTGTTACTTCATAGATTGGATTTTTACTTCATAGATAGGGTTGTTACATCATAGACAGGACTGTTACCTCATAGACTGGATTGTTACTTCATAGACTGTATTGTTACATCATAGACAGGATTGTGACTTCATAGATTGGATTCTTACTTCATAGACTGGATTTTGACTTCATAGAGAGGATGGATACTTCATATACAGAATTGTTACTTCATAGACTGGATTGTAACTTCATGGGCAGTTTTGTTTCCTCATGAAGAGGATTGTGACTTCAAGGCAGGATTGTTACATCAGTGGGCATTGTTTTTTCATGCACAGGTTTGTTACTTCATACATAGGATTGTTACTTCATAGACAGGATTGTTACTTCATAGACAGGATTGTTACTTCGTAGACTGGATTGCTACTTCATAGAATATTTTTTACTTCTTGGACAGTTTTGTTACTTCATAGACAGGATTGTGACTTCATAGAGAGGAAGGTTACTTCATAGACTGGATCGTGAATTCATAGGATCGTTACCTCATAGACAGTATTGTTACTTCATAGACTGGATTTTAACCTCATTGGGAGGATTGTTACTTCATAGACAGGTTTGTTACTTCTTAGACAGGATTGTTCCCTCATAGAATGTATTGTTACATCATTGACAGTATTGTTACTTCATAGAGAGGATTCTTACTTCATAGACTTGATTGTGACTTCATAAACAGGATTGTGACTTCATGACAGGATTGTCACAACATAGACTGGATTGTTACATCATAGTCACGATTGTTACTTCATAACCAAGATTGTTACTTCATAGACTGGATTGTTACGTCATAGACCTTGGTGTTACATCATACACAGGATTGTTACTTCATAGACTGGATTGTTACATCATTGAGAGGGTTGTTACATCATACACAGGATTGTTACTTCATAGAAAGGATTATGACTTCATAGACAGGATTGTTACTTCATAGACTGAAATGTTACATCATAGACAGGATTGTTACTTCGTAGAATGTATTGTATCTTCATAGACAGGATTGTGCCTTCATAGAGAGGATTCTTATTTCATAGACTGGATTGTGACTTAATACACAGGATTGTGGCATCATAGAGAGGATTGTTACTTCATAGACTGGATTTTGACTTCATAGAGAGGATTCTTACTTCATAGACTGTATTGTGACTTCATAGACATGATTGTTACTTCATAAACAGGATGTTACATCATATACTGGATTGTGACTTCATAGACATGATTGTGACTTCATAAACAGAATGTTACTTCATAGACTGTATTGTTACATCATAGAGAGGATTGTGACTTCATAGAGAGGATTCTTACTTCATAGACTGGATTTTGACTTCATAGGAAGGATTGTTACTTCACAGAATGCATTGTTACCTCATAGACAGTTTAGTTATTTCATAGACAGGATTGTTCCCTCATAGAATGTATTTTTACACCATTGACAGTATTGTGACTTCATAGAGAGGGTTCTTACATCATCGACTTGATTGTGACTTCATAGAGATAATTGTGACTTCATAAACAGGATTGTTACTTCATAGACTGGATTGTTACTTCATAGACAGGATTGTTACTTCATAGAATGTATTGTTACATCATAGGACTGTGACATCATAGAGAGGATTGTTTCTTCATAGACTGGATTTTAACCTCATTGGGAGGATTGTTACTTCATAGACAGGTTTGTTACTTCTTAGACAGGATTGTTCCCTCATAGAATGTATTGTTACATCATTGACAGTATTGTTACTTCATAGAGAGGATTCTTACTTCATAGACTTGATTGTGACTTCATAAACAGGATTGTGACTTCATGACAGGATTGTCACAACATAGACTGGATTGTTACATCATAGTCACGATTGTTACTTCATAACCAAGATTGTTACTTCATAGACTGGATTGTTACGTCATAGACCTTGGTGTTACATCATACACAGGATTGTTACTTCATAGACTGGATTGTTACATCATTGAGAGGGTTGTTACATCATACACAGGATTGTTACTTCATAGAAAGGATTATGACTTCATAGACAGGATTGTTACTTCATAGACTGAAATGTTACATCATAGACAGGATTGTTACTTCGTAGAATGTATTGTATCTTCATAGACAGGATTGTGCCTTCATAGAGAGGATTCTTATTTCATAGACTGGATTGTGACTTAATACACAGGATTGTGGCATCATAGAGAGGATTGTTACTTCATAGACTGGATTTTGACTTCATAGAGAGGATTCTTACTTCATAGACTATATTGTGACTTCATAGACATGATTGTTACTTCATAAACAGGATGTTACATCATATACTGGATTGTGACTTCATAGACATGATTGTGACTTCATAAACAGAATGTTACTTCATAGACTGTATTGTTACATCATAGAGAGGATTGTGACTTCATAGAGAGGATTCTTACTTCATAGACTGGATTTTGACTTCATAGGAAGGATTGTTACTTCACAGAATGCATTGTTACCTCATAGACAGTTTAGTTATTTCATAGACAGGATTGTTCCCTCATAGAATGTATTTTTACACCATTGACAGTATTGTGACTTCATAGAGAGGGTTCTTACATCATCGACTTGATTGTGACTTCATAGAGATAATTGTGACTTCATAAACAGGATTGTTACTTCATAGACTGGATTGTTACTTCATAGACAGGATTGTTACTTCATAGAATGTATTGTTACATCATAGGACTGTGACATCATAGAGAGGATTGTTTCTTCATAGACTGGATTTTAACCTCATTGGGAGGATTGTTACTTCATAGACAGGTTTGTTACTTCTTAGACAGGATTGTTCCCTCATAGAATGTATTGTTACATCATTGACAGTATTGTTACTTCATAGAGAGGATTCTTACTTCATAGACTTGATTGTGACTTCATAAACAGGATTGTGACTTCATGACAGGATTGTCACAAGATAGACTGGATTGTTACATCATAGACACGATTGTTACTTCATAACCAAGATTGTTACTTCATAGACTGGATTGTTACGTCATAGACATTGGTGTTACATCATAGACAGGATTGTTACCTCATAGACAGGGGTGTTACATCATAGACAGGATTGTTACCTCATAGACAGGATTGTTACTTCATAGACTGTATTGTTAATTCATACAGTTTTGCTACTTCATAGAGAGGATTGTCACCTCATAGACAGGATTGTTACTTCATACACTGTATTGTTACATCATAGACATGATTGTTACTTCATAGACTGTATTGTTACATCATATACAGGATTGTTCCCTCATAGAATGTATTGTTACATCATTGACAGTATTGTGACTTCATAGAGAGGATTCTTACTTCATAGACTGGATTTTTACTTCATAGAGAGGATGGATACTTCATAGACAGAATTGTTACTTCATATACTGGATTGTAACTTCATGGACAGGTTTGTTTCCTCATGAACAGGATTGTGACTTCGAGGCAGGATTGTTAAATCAGTGGGGATTGTTTTTTCATGCACAGGTTTGTTACTTCATAGATAGAATTGTTACTTCATAGACAGGATTGTTATATCATAGACAGGTGTGTTACTTCATAGACATTATTGTTACTTCATGGACAGTTTTGTTACTTCATAGACAGGATTGTGACTTCATAGAGAGAATTGTGACTTCATAGACAGGTTTGTTACTTCATAGACAGGATTGTGACTTCATAGAAAGGTTTTTTTCATCATAAAGAGGATTGTGACATCATAGGCAGGATTTTTACATCAGTGGGGATTGTTTTTTTCATAGACAGGTTTGTTACTTCATAGACAGGATTGTGACTTCATAGACAGGATTGTGACTTCATACGCAGGATTGTTCCTTCATAGGCAGGGTTGTGACTTCACAGACAGTATTGTTATATCGTGTACAGGATTGTGACTTCATAGTATTGTTACTTCATAGACTGGATTGTGACTTCATAGACAGGATTCTTACCTCATAGACAGGATTGTTACTTCATAGACTGTATTGATACATCATAGATAAGATTAAGACTTAATCGAAAGTATTGTCACTTAATAGACAGTATTGTTACTTCATAGACAGCATTGTTACATCAAAGACTGGATTGTTCCTTCATAGACAGGGTTGTTACATCATAGACAGGATTGTTACTTCATAAACTGGATTTTCACTTCATAGGATTGTTACTTCATAGACCAGATTGTTAATTCATAGACAGTTTGTTACATCAAAGACTGGATTGTTCCTTCATAGACAGGGTTGTTACATCATAGACAGGATTGTTACTTCATACCAAGTTTTGTTACTTCATAAACAGGATTGTTACATCATAGACAAGATTGTTACTTCATAAACTGGATTTTCACTTCATAGACCAGATTGTTACTTCATAGTCAGTTTGTTACATCAAAGACTGGATTGTTCCTTCATAGACACGGTTGTTACATCATAGACAGGATTGTTTCTTCATAGCAAGTTTTGTTACTTCATAGACAGGATTGTTACATCATAGACAAGATTGTTACTTCATAAACTGGATTTTCACTTCATAGGATTGTTACTTCATAGACCAGATTGTTACTTCATAGACAGTTTGTTACTTCATAGACTGGATTGTTACATCATAGGGTTGTTACCTCATATACAGGATTCTTACTTCATAGACTGTATTGTTACTTCATAGACCGGATTGTTACCTCATAGACAGGATTGTTACTTCATAGACAGTTTGTTACTTCATAGACTGGATTGTTACATCATAGGGTTGTTACCTCATATACAGGATTGTTACTTTATACAATGTATTGTTACTTCATAAACTGGATTTTGACTTCATAGACATGTCTGTTACTTCATAGACCGGATTGTTAATTCATAGACAGCATCGTTACTTCATACACAGTTTGTTACTTCATAGACTGGATTGTTACATCATAGAGAGGATTGTGACTTCATAGAGACGATTGTTACTTCATAGACTAGATTTTGACTCTATAGGGAGACTGGATTGTGACTTCAAAGACAGGATTGTTACCTCATAGACTTTATTGACACAACAGAGAAAAGATTAAGACTTAATCAGGATTGTTACTTCATAAACAGTATTGTTACTTCATAGACAGCGTTGTTACATGTTAGACTGGATTGTTACCTCATAGACAGGGTTGTGACATCATAGACAGGATTGTCACTTCATAGCCAGTTTTGTTACTTCATAGACAGGGTTGTTACATCATAGACAGGATTCTTACTTCATAGACTGGATTTTGACATCATAGCAGGGTTGTTACTTCATAGCCTGTATTGTGACATCATAGACAGGATTGTGACTTCATTGAGAGGATTCTTACTTCATAGACTGGATTGTTACTTACTACACAGGATTGTGGCTTCATAGAGAGCATTGTTACTTCATAGATTGGATTTTTACTTCATAGATAGGGTTGTTACATCATAGACAGGACTGTTACCTCATAGACTGGATTGTTACTTCATAGACTGTATTGTTACATCATAGACAGGATTGTGACTTCATAGATTGGATTCTTACTTCATAGACTGGATTTTGACTTCATAGAGAGGATGGATACTTCATATACAGAATTGTTACTTCATAGACTGGATTGTAACTTCATGGGCAGTTTTGTTTCCTCATGAACAGGATTGTCACTTCAAGGCAGGATTGTTACATCAGTGGGGATTGTTTTTTCATGCACAGGTTTGTTACTTCATACATAGGATTGTTACTTCATAGACAGGATTGTTACTTCATAGACAGGATTGTTACTTCGTAGACTGGATTGCTACTTCATAGAATAATTTTTACTTCATGGACAGTTTTGTTACTTCATAGACAGGATTGTGACTTCATAGAGAGGAAGGTTACTTCATTGACTGGATTGTGAATTCATAGGATCGTTACCTCATAGACAGGATTGTTACTTCATAGACTGGATTGTTACATCATTGAGAGGGTTGTTACATCATACACAGGATTGTTACTTCATAGAAAGGATTATGACTTCATAGACAGGATTGTTACTTCAAAGGCAGGATTGTTACTTCATAGACTGAAATGTTACATCATAGACAGGATTGTTACTTCGTAGAATGTATTGTATCTTCATAGACAGGATTGTGCCTTCATAGAGAGGATTCTTATTTCATAGACTGGATTGTGACTTAATACACAGGATTGTGGCATCATAGAGAGGATTGTTACTTCATAGACTGGATTTTGACTTCATAGAGAGGATTCTTACTTCATAGACTGTATTGTGACTTCATAGACATGATTGTTACTTCATAAACAGGATGTTACATCATATACTGGATTGTGACTTCATAGACATGATTGTGACTTCATAAACAGAATGTTACTTCATAGACTGTATTGTTACATCATAGAGAGGATTGTGACTTCATAGAGAGGATTCTTACTTCATAGACTGGATTTTGACTTCATAGGAAGGATTGTTACTTCACAGAATGCATTGTTACCTCATAGACAGTTTAGTTATTTCAAAGACAGGATTGTTCCCTCATAGAATGTATTGTTACACCATTGACAGTATTGTGACTTCATAGAGAGGATTCTTACATCATCGACTTGATTGTGACTTCATAGAGATAATTGTGACTTCATAAACAGGATTGTTACTTCATAGACTGGATTGTTACTTCATAGACAGGATTGTTACTTCATAGAATGTATTGTTACATCATAGGACTGTGACATCATAGAGAGGATTGTTTCTTCACAGACTGGATTTTAACCTCATTGGGAGGATTGTTACTTCATAGACAGGTTTGTTACTTCTTAGACAGGATTGTTCCCTCATAGAATGTATTGTTACATCATTGACAGTATTGTTACTTCATAGAGAGGATTCTTACTTCATAGACTTGATTGTGACTTCATAAACAAGATTGTGACTTCATGACAGGATTGTCACAACATAGACTGGATTGTTACATCATAGACACGATTGATACTTCATAACCAAGATTGTTACTTCATAGACTGGATTGTTACGTCATAGACAGGGGTGTTACATCATAGACAGGATTCTTACTTCATAGACAGGGGTGTTACATCATAGACAGGATTGTTACCTCATAGACAGGATTGTTACTTCGTAGACTGTATTGTTAATTCATACAGTTTTGCTACTTCATAGAGAGGATTGTCACCTCATAGACAGGATTGTTACTTCATACACTGTATTGTTACATCATAGACATGATTGTTACTTCATAGACTGTATTGTTACATCATATACAGGATTGTTCCCTCATAGAATGTATTGTTACATCATTGACAGTATTGTGACTTCATAGAGAGGATTCTTACTTCATAGACTGGATTTTTACTTCATAGAGAGGATGGATACTTCATAGACAGAATTGTTACTTCATATACTGGATTGTAACTTCATGGACAGGTTTGTTTCCTCATGAACAGGATTGTGACTTCGAGGCAGGATTGTTAAATCTGTGGGGATTGTTTTTTCATGCACAGGTTTGTTACTTCATAGATAGAATTGTTACTTCATAGACAGGATTGTTATATCATAGACAGGTGTGTTACTTCATAGACATTACTGTTACTTCATGGACAGTTTTGTTACTTCATAGACAGGATTGTGACTTCATAGAGAGAATTGTGACTTCATAGACAGGTTTGTTACTTCATAGACAGGATTGTGACTTCATAGAAAGGTTTTTTTCATCATAAAGAGGATTGTGACATCATAGGCAGGATTTTTACATCAGTGGGGATTGTTTTTTTCATAGACAGGTTTGTTACTTCATAGACAGGATTGTGACTTCATAGACAGGATTGTGACTTCATACGCAGGATTTTTCCTTCATAGGCAGGGTTGTGACTTCACAGACAGTATTGTTATATCCTGTACAGGATTGTGACTTCATAGTATTGTTACTTCATAGACTGGATTGTGACTTCATAGACAGGATTCTTACCTCATAGACAGGATTGTTACTTCATAGATTGTATTGATACATCATAGATAAGATTAAGACTTAATCGAAAGTATTGTCACTTAATAGACAGTATTGTTACTTCTTAGACAGCATTGTTACATCAAAGACTGGATTGTTCCTTCATAGACAGGGTTGTTACATCATAGACAGGATTGTAACTTCATAGCAAGTTTTGTTACTTCATAGACAGGATTGTTACATCATAGACAAGATTGTTACTTCATAAACTGGATTTTCACTTCATAGACCAGATTGTTACTTCATAGTCAGTTTGTTACATCAAAGACTGGATTGTTCCTTCATAGACACGGTTGTTACATCATAGACAGGATTGTTTCTTCATACCAAGTTTTGTTACTTCATAGACAGGATTGTTACATCATAGACAAGATTGTTACTTCATAAACTGGATTTTCACTTCATAGGATTGTTACTTCATAGACCAGATTGTTACTTCATAGACAGTTTGTTACTTCATAGACTGGATTGTTACATCATAGGGTTGTTACCTCATATACAGGATTCTCACTTCATAGACTGTATTGTTACTTCATAGACCGGATTGTTACCTCATAGACAGGATTGTTACTTCATAGACAGTTTGTTACTTCATAGACTGGATTGTTACATCATAGGGTTGTTACCTCATATACAGGATTGTTACTTTATACAATGTATTGTTACTTCATAAACTGGATTTTGACTTCATAGACATGTCTGTTACTTCATAGACCGGATTGTTAATTCATAGACAGCATCGTTACTTCATACACAGTTTGTTACTTCATAGACTGGATTGTTACATCATAGAGAGGATTGTGACTTCATAGAGACGATTGTTACTTCATAGACTAGATTTTGACTCTATAGGGAGACTGGATTGTGACTTCAAAGACAGGATTGTTACCTCATAGACTTTATTGACACAACAGAGAAAAGATTAAGACTTAATCAGGATTGTTACTTCATAAACAGTATTGTTACTTCATAGACAGCGTTGTTACATGTTAGACTGGATTGTTACCTCATAGACAGGGTTGTGACATCATAGACAGGATTGTCACTTCATAGCCAGTTTTGTTACTTCATAGACAGGGTTGTTACATCATAGACAGGATTCTTACTTCATAGACTGGATTTTGACATCATAGCAGGGTTGTTACTTCATAGCCTGTATTGTGACATCATAGACAGGATTGTGACTTCATTGAGAGGATTCTTACTTCATAGACTGGATTGTTACTTACTACACAGGATTGTGGCTTCATAGAGAGCATTGTTACTTCATAGATTGGATTTTTACTTCATAGATAGGGTTGTTACATCATAGACAGGACTGTTACCTCATAGACTGGATTGTTACTTCATAGACTGTATTGTTACATCATAGACAGGATTGTGACTTCATAGATTGGATTCTTACTTCATAGACTGGATTTTGACTTCATAGAGAGGATGGATACTTCATATACAGAATTGTTACTTCATAGACTGGATTGTAACTTCATGGGCAGTTTTGTTTCCTCATGAACAGGATTGTCACTTCAAGGCAGGATTGTTACATCAGTGGGGATTGTTTTTTCATGCACAGGTTTGTTACTTCATACATAGGATTGTTACTTCATAGACAGGATTGTTACTTCATAGACAGGATTGTTACTTCGTAGACTGGATTGCTACTTCATAGAATAATTTTTACTTCATGGACAGTTTTGTTACTTCATAGACAGGATTGTGACTTCATAGAGAGGAAGGTTACTTCATTGACTGGATTGTGAATTCATAGGATCGTTACCTCATAGACAGGATTGTTACTTCATAGACTGGATTGTTACATCATTGAGAGGGTTGTTACATCATACACAGGATTGTTACTTCATAGAAAGGATTATGACTTCATAGACAGGATTGTTACTTCAAAGGCAGGATTGTTACTTCATAGACTGAAATGTTACATCATAGACAGGATTGTTACTTCGTAGAATGTATTGTATCTTCATAGACAGGATTGTGCCTTCATAGAGAGGATTCTTATTTCATAGACTGGATTGTGACTTAATACACAGGATTGTGGCATCATAGAGAGGATTGTTACTTCATAGACTGGATTTTGACTTCATAGAGAGGATTCTTACTTCATAGACTGTATTGTGACTTCATAGACATGATTGTTACTTCATAAACAGGATGTTACATCATATACTGGATTGTGACTTCATAGACATGATTGTGACTTCATAAACAGAATGTTACTTCATAGACTGTATTGTTACATCATAGAGAGGATTGTGACTTCATAGAGAGGATTCTTACTTCATAGACTGGATTTTGACTTCATAGGAAGGATTGTTACTTCACAGAATGCATTGTTACCTCATAGACAGTTTAGTTATTTCAAAGACAGGATTGTTCCCTCATAGAATGTATTGTTACACCATTGACAGTATTGTGACTTCATAGAGAGGATTCTTACATCATCGACTTGATTGTGACTTCATAGAGATAATTGTGACTTCATAAACAGGATTGTTACTTCATAGACTGGATTGTTACTTCATAGACAGGATTGTTACTTCATAGAATGTATTGTTACATCATAGGACTGTGACATCATAGAGAGGATTGTTTCTTCACAGACTGGATTTTAACCTCATTGGGAGGATTGTTACTTCATAGACAGGTTTGTTACTTCTTAGACAGGATTGTTCCCTCATAGAATGTATTGTTACATCATTGACAGTATTGTTACTTCATAGAGAGGATTCTTACTTCATAGACTTGATTGTGACTTCATAAACAAGATTGTGACTTCATGACAGGATTGTCACAACATAGACTGGATTGTTACATCATAGACACGATTGATACTTCATAACCAAGATTGTTACTTCATAGACTGGATTGTTACGTCATAGACAGGGGTGTTACATCATAGACAGGATTCTTACTTCATAGACAGGGGTGTTACATCATAGACAGGATTGTTACCTCATAGACAGGATTGTTACTTCGTAGACTGTATTGTTAATTCATACAGTTTTGCTACTTCATAGAGAGGATTGTCACCTCATAGACAGGATTGTTACTTCATACACTGTATTGTTACATCATAGACATGATTGTTACTTCATAGACTGTATTGTTACATCATATACAGGATTGTTCCCTCATAGAATGTATTGTTACATCATTGACAGTATTGTGACTTCATAGAGAGGATTCTTACTTCATAGACTGGATTTTTACTTCATAGAGAGGATGGATACTTCATAGACAGAATTGTTACTTCATATACTGGATTGTAACTTCATGGACAGGTTTGTTTCCTCATGAACAGGATTGTGACTTCGAGGCAGGATTGTTAAATCTGTGGGGATTGTTTTTTCATGCACAGGTTTGTTACTTCATAGATAGAATTGTTACTTCATAGACAGGATTGTTATATCATAGACAGGTGTGTTACTTCATAGACATTACTGTTACTTCATGGACAGTTTTGTTACTTCATAGACAGGATTGTGACTTCATAGAGAGAATTGTGACTTCATAGACAGGTTTGTTACTTCATAGACAGGATTGTGACTTCATAGAAAGGTTTTTTTCATCATAAAGAGGATTGTGACATCATAGGCAGGATTTTTACATCAGTGGGGATTGTTTTTTTCATAGACAGGTTTGTTACTTCATAGACAGGATTGTGACTTCATAGACAGGATTGTGACTTCATACGCAGGATTTTTCCTTCATAGGCAGGGTTGTGACTTCACAGACAGTATTGTTATATCCTGTACAGGATTGTGACTTCATAGTATTGTTACTTCATAGACTGGATTGTGACTTCATAGACAGGATTCTTACCTCATAGACAGGATTGTTACTTCATAGATTGTATTGATACATCATAGATAAGATTAAGACTTAATCGAAAGTATTGTCACTTAATAGACAGTATTGTTACTTCTTAGACAGCATTGTTACATCAAAGACTGGATTGTTCCTTCATAGACAGGGTTGTTACATCATAGACAGGATTGTAACTTCATAGCAAGTTTTGTTACTTCATAGACAGGATTGTTACATCATAGACAAGATTGTTACTTCATAAACTGGATTTTCACTTCATAGACCAGATTGTTACTTCATAGTCAGTTTGTTACATCAAAGACTGGATTGTTCCTTCATAGACACGGTTGTTACATCATAGACAGGATTGTTTCTTCATACCAAGTTTTGTTACTTCATAGACAGGATTGTTACATCATAGACAAGATTGTTACTTCATAAACTGGATTTTCACTTCATAGGATTGTTACTTCATAGACCAGATTGTTACTTCATAGACAGTTTGTTACTTCATAGACTGGATTGTTACATCATAGGGTTGTTACCTCATATACAGGATTCTCACTTCATAGACTGTATTGTTACTTCATAGACCGGATTGTTACCTCATAGACAGGATTGTTACTTCATAGACAGTTTGTTACTTCATAGACTGGATTGTTACATCATAGGGTTGTTACCTCATATACAGGATTGTTACTTTATACAATGTATTGTTACTTCATAAACTGGATTTTGACTTCATAGACATGTCTGTTACTTCATAGACCGGATTGTTAATTCATAGACAGCATCGTTACTTCATACACAGTTTGTTACTTCATAGACTGGATTGTTACATCATAGAGAGGATTGTGACTTCATAGAGACGATTGTTACTTCATAGACTAGATTTTGACTCTATAGGGAGACTGGATTGTGACTTCAAAGACAGGATTGTTACCTCATAGACTTTATTGACACAACAGAGAAAAGATTAAGACTTAATCAGGATTGTTACTTCATAAACAGTATTGTTACTTCATAGACAGCGTTGTTACATGTTAGACTGGATTGTTACCTCATAGACAGGGTTGTGACATCATAGACAGGATTGTCACTTCATAGCCAGTTTTGTTACTTCATAGACAGGGTTGTTACATCATAGACAGGATTCTTACTTCATAGACTGGATTTTGACATCATAGCAGGGTTGTTACTTCATAGCCTGTATTGTGACATCATAGACAGGATTGTGACTTCATTGAGAGGATTCTTACTTCATAGACTGGATTGTTACTTACTACACAGGATTGTGGCTTCATAGAGAGCATTGTTACTTCATAGATTGGATTTTTACTTCATAGATAGGGTTGTTACATCATAGACAGGACTGTTACCTCATAGACTGGATTGTTACTTCATAGACTGTATTGTTACATCATAGACAGGATTGTGACTTCATAGATTGGATTCTTACTTCATAGACTGGATTTTGACTTCATAGAGAGGATGGATACTTCATATACAGAATTGTTACTTCATAGACTGGATTGTAACTTCATGGGCAGTTTTGTTTCCTCATGAACAGGATTGTCACTTCAAGGCAGGATTGTTACATCAGTGGGGATTGTTTTTTCATGCACAGGTTTGTTACTTCATACATAGGATTGTTACTTCATAGACAGGATTGTTACTTCATAGACAGGATTGTTACTTCGTAGACTGGATTGCTACTTCATAGAATAATTTTTACTTCATGGACAGTTTTGTTACTTCATAGACAGGATTGTGACTTCATAGAGAGGAAGGTTACTTCATTGACTGGATTGTGAATTCATAGGATCGTTACCTCATAGACAGGATTGTTACTTCATAGACTGGATTGTTACATCATTGAGAGGGTTGTTACATCATACACAGGATTGTTACTTCATAGAAAGGATTATGACTTCATAGACAGGATTGTTACTTCAAAGGCAGGATTGTTACTTCATAGACTGAAATGTTACATCATAGACAGGATTGTTACTTCGTAGAATGTATTGTATCTTCATAGACAGGATTGTGCCTTCATAGAGAGGATTCTTATTTCATAGACTGGATTGTGACTTAATACACAGGATTGTGGCATCATAGAGAGGATTGTTACTTCATAGACTGGATTTTGACTTCATAGAGAGGATTCTTACTTCATAGACTGTATTGTGACTTCATAGACATGATTGTTACTTCATAAACAGGATGTTACATCATATACTGGATTGTGACTTCATAGACATGACTGTGACTTCATAAACAGAATGTTACTTCATAGACTGTATTGTTACATCATAGAGAGGATTGTGACTTCATAGAGAGGATTCTTACTTCATAGACTGGATTTTGACTTCATAGGAAGGATTGTTACTTCACAGAATGCATTGTTACCTCATAGACAGTTTAGTTATTTCAAAGACAGGATTGTTCCCTCATAGAATGTATTGTTACACCATTGACAGTATTGTGACTTCATAGCGAGGATTCTTACATCATCGACTTGATTGTGACTTCATAGAGATAATTGTGACTTCATAAACAGGATTGTTACTTCATAGACTGGATTGTTACTTCATAGACAGGATTGTTACTTCATAGAATGTATTGTTACATCATAGGACTGTGACATCATAGAGAGGATTGTTTCTTCATAGACTGGATTTTAACCTCATTGGGAGGATTGTTACTTCATAGACAGGTTTGTTACTTCTTAGACAGGATTGTTCCCTCATAGAATGTATTGTTACATCATTGACAGTATTGTTACTTCATAGAGAGGATTCTTACTTCATAGACTTGATTGTGACTTCATAAACAAGATTGTGACTTCATGACAGGATTGTCACAACATAGACTGGATTGTTACATCATAGACACGATTGATACTTCATAACCAAGATTGTTACTTCATAGACTGGATTGTTACGTCATAGACAGGGGTGTTACATCATAGACAGGATTCTTACTTCATAGACAGGGGTGTTACATCATAGACAGGATTGTTACCTCATAGACAGGATTGTTACTTCGTAGACTGTATTGTTAATTCATACAGTTTTGCTACTTCATAGAGAGGATTGTCACCTCATAGACAGGATTGTTACTTCATACACTGTATTGTTACATCATAGACATGATTGTTACTTCATAGACTGTATTGTTACATCATATACAGGATTGTTCCCTCATAGAATGTATTGTTACATCATTGACAGTATTGTGACTTCATAGAGAGGATTCTTACTTCATAGACTGGATTTTTACTTCATAGAGAGGATGGATACTTCATAGACAGAATTGTTACTTCATATACTGGATTGTAACTTCATGGACAGGTTTGTTTCCTCATGAACAGGATTGTGACTTCGAGGCACGATTGTTAAATCTGTGGGGATTGTTTTTTCATGCACAGGTTTGTTACTTCATAGATAGAATTGTTACTTCATAGACAGGATTGTTATATCATAGACAGGTGTGTTACTTCATAGACATTACTGTTACTTCATGGACAGTTTTGTTACTTCATAGACAGGATTGTGACTTCATAGAGAGAATTGTGACTTCATAGACAGGTTTGTTACTTCATAGACAGGATTGTGACTTCATAGAAAGGTTTTTTTCATCATAAAGAGGATTGTGACATCATAGGCAGGATTTTTACATCAGTGGGGATTGTTTTTTTCATAGACAGGTTTGTTACTTCATAGACAGGATTGTGACTTCATAGACAGGATTGTGACTTCATACGCAGGATTGTTCCTTCATAGGCAGGGTTGTGACTTCACAGACAGTATTGTTATATCGTGTACAGGATTGTGACTTCATAGTATTGTTACTTCATAGACTGGATTGTGACTTCATAGACAGGATTCTTACCTCATAGACAGGATTGTTACTTCATAGATTGTATTGATACATCATAGATAAGATTAAGACTTAATCGAAAGTATTGTCACTTAATAGACAGTATTGTTACTTCTTAGACAGCATTGTTACATCAAAGACTGGATTGTTCCTTCATAGACAGGGTTGTTACATCATAGACAGGATTGTAACTTCATAGCAAGTTTTGTTACTTCATAGACAGGATTGTTACATCATAGACAAGATTGTTACTTCATAAACTGGATTTTCACTTCATAGGATTGTTACTTCATAGACCAGATTGTTACTTCATAGACAGTTTGTTACTTCATAGACTGGATTGTTACATCATAGGGTTGTTACCTCATATACAGGATTCTCACTTCATAGACTGTATTGTTACTTCATAGACCGGATTGTTACCTCATAGACAGGATTGTTACTTCATAGACAGTTTGTTACTTCATAGACTGGATTGTTACATCATAGGGTTGTTACCTCATATACAGGATTGTTACTTTATACAATGTATTGTTACTTCATAAACTGGATTTTGACTTCATAGACATGTCTGTTACTTCATAGACCGGATTGTTAATTCATAGACAGCATCGTTACTTCATACACAGTTTGTTACTTCATAGACTGGATTGTTACATCATAGAGAGGATTGTGACTTCATAGAGACGATTGTTACTTCATAGACTAGATTTTGACTCTATAGGGAGACTGGATTGTGACTTCAAAGACAGGATTGTTACCTCATAGACTTTATTGACACAACAGAGAAAAGATTAAGACTTAATCAGGATTGTTACTTCATAAACAGTATTGTTACTTCATAGACAGCGTTGTTACATGTTAGACTGGATTGTTACCTCATAGACAGGGTTGTGACATCATAGACAGGATTGTCACTTCATAGCCAGTTTTGTTACTTCATAGACAGGGTTGTTACATCATAGACAGGATTCTTACTTCATAGACTGGATTTTGACATCATAGCAGGGTTGTTACTTCATAGCCTGTATTGTGACATCATAGACAGGATTGTGACTTCATTGAGAGGATTCTTACTTCATAGACTGGATTGTTACTTACTACACAGGATTGTGGCTTCATAGAGAGCATTGTTACTTCATAGATTGGATTTTTACTTCATAGATAGGGTTGTTACATCATAGACAGGACTGTTACCTCATAGACTGGATTGTTACTTCATAGACTGTATTGTTACATCATAGACAGGATTGTGACTTCATAGATTGGATTCTTACTTCATAGACTGGATTTTGACTTCATAGAGAGGATGGATACTTCATATACAGAATTGTTACTTCATAGACTGGATTGTAACTTCATGGGCAGTTTTGTTTCCTCATGAACAGGATTGTCACTTCAAGGCAGGATTGTTACATCAGTGGGGATTGTTTTTTCATGCACAGGTTTGTTACTTCATACATAGGATTGTTACTTCATAGACAGGATTGTTACTTCATAGACAGGATTGTTACTTCGTAGACTGGATTGCTACTTCATAGAATAATTTTTACTTCATGGACAGTTTTGTTACTTCATAGACAGGATTGTGACTTCATAGAGAGGAAGGTTACTTCATTGACTGGATTGTGAATTCATAGGATCGTTACCTCATAGACAGGATTGTTACTTCATAGACTGGATTGTTACATCATTGAGAGGGTTGTTACATCATACACAGGATTGTTACTTCATAGAAAGGATTATGACTTCATAGACAGGATTGTTACTTCAAAGGCAGGATTGTTACTTCATAGACTGAAATGTTACATCATAGACAGGATTGTTACTTCGTAGAATGTATTGTATCTTCATAGACAGGATTGTGCCTTCATAGAGAGGATTCTTATTTCATAGACTGGATTGTGACTTAATACACAGGATTGTGGCATCATAGAGAGGATTGTTACTTCATAGACTGGATTTTGACTTCATAGAGAGGATTCTTACTTCATAGACTGTATTGTGACTTCATAGACATGATTGTTACTTCATAAACAGGATGTTACATCATATACTGGATTGTGACTTCATAGACATGAATGTGACTTCATAAACAGAATGTTACTTCATAGACTGTATTGTTACATCATAGAGAGGATTGTGACTTCATAGAGAGGATTCTTACTTCATAGACTGGATTTTGACTTCATAGGAAGGATTGTTACTTCACAGAATGCATTGTTACCTCATAGACAGTTTAGTTATTTCAAAGACAGGATTGTTCCCTCATAGAATGTATTGTTACACCATTGACAGTATTGTGACTTCATAGCGAGGATTCTTACATCATCGACTTGATTGTGACTTCATAGAGATAATTGTGACTTCATAAACAGGATTGTTACTTCATAGACTGGATTGTTACTTCATAGACAGGATTGTTACTTCATAGAATGTATTGTTACATCATAGGACTGTGACATCATAGAGAGGATTGTTTCTTCATAGACTGGATTTTAACCTCATTGGGAGGATTGTTACTTCATAGACAGGTTTGTTACTTCTTAGACAGGATTGTTCCCTCATAGAATGTATTGTTACATCATTGACAGTATTGTTACTTCATAGAGAGGATTCTTACTTCATAGACTTGATTGTGACTTCATAAACAAGATTGTGACTTCATGACAGGATTGTCACAACATAGACTGGATTGTTACATCATAGACACGATTGATACTTCATAACCAAGATTGTTACTTCATAGACTGGATTGTTACGTCATAGACAGGGGTGTTACATCATAGACAGGATTCTTACTTCATAGACAGGGGTGTTACATCATAGACAGGATTGTTACCTCATAGACAGGATTGTTACTTCGTAGACTGTATTGTTAATTCATACAGTTTTGCTACTTCATAGAGAGGATTGTCACCTCATAGACAGGATTGTTACTTCATACACTGTATTGTTACATCATAGACATGATTGTTACTTCATAGACTGTATTGTTACATCATATACAGGATTGTTCCCTCATAGAATGTATTGTTACATCATTGACAGTATTGTGACTTCATAGAGAGGATTCTTACTTCATAGACTGGATTTTTACTTCATAGAGAGGATGGATACTTCATAGACAGAATTGTTACTTCATATACTGGATTGTAACTTCATGGACAGGTTTGTTTCCTCATGAACAGGATTGTGACTTCGAGGCACGATTGTTAAATCTGTGGGGATTGTTTTTTCATGCACAGGTTTGTTACTTCATAGATAGAATTGTTACTTCATAGACAGGATTGTTATATCATAGACAGGTGTGTTACTTCATAGACATTACTGTTACTTCATGGACAGTTTTGTTACTTCATAGACAGGATTGTGACTTCATAGAGAGAATTGTGACTTCATAGACAGGTTTGTTACTTCATAGACAGGATTGTGACTTCATAGAAAGGTTTTTTTCATCATAAAGAGGATTGTGACATCATAGGCAGGATTTTTACATCAGTGGGGATTGTTTTTTTCATAGACAGGTTTGTTACTTCATAGACAGGATTGTGACTTCATAGACAGGATTGTGACTTCATACGCAGGATTGTTCCTTCATAGGCAGGGTTGTGACTTCACAGACAGTATTGTTATATCGTGTACAGGATTGTGACTTCATAGTATTGTTACTTCATAGACTGGATTGTGACTTCATAGACAGGATTCTTACCTCATAGACAGGATTGTTACTTCATAGATTGTATTGATACATCATAGATAAGATTAAGACTTAATCGAAAGTATTGTCACTTAATAGACAGTATTGTTACTTCTTAGACAGCATTGTTACATCAAAGACTGGATTGTTCCTTCATAGACAGGGTTGTTACATCATAGACAGGATTGTAACTTCATAGCAAGTTTTGTTACTTCATAGACAGGATTGTTACATCATAGACAAGATTGTTACTTCATAAACTGGATTTTCACTTCATAGGATTGTTACTTCATAGACCAGATTGTTACTTCATAGACAGTTTGTTACTTCATAGACTGGATTGTTACATCATAGGGTTGTTACCTCATATACAGGATTCTTACTTCATAGACTGTATTGTTACTTCATAGACCGGATTGTTACCTCATAGACAGGATTGTTACTTCATAGACAGTGTGTTACTTCATAGACTGGATTGTTACATCATAGGGTTGTTACCTCATATACAGGATTGTTACTTTATACAATGTATTGTTACTTCATAAACTGGATTTTGACTTCATAGACAGGTCTGTTACTTCATAGACCGGATTGTTAATTCATAGACAGCATCGTTACTTCATAGACAGTTTGTTACTTCATAGACTGGATTGTTACATCATAGAGAGGATTGTGACTTCATAGAGACGATTGTTGCTTCATAGACTAGATTTTGACTCTATAGGGAGACTGGATTGTGACTTCAAAGACAGGATTTTTACCTCATAGACTTTATTGATACAACAGAGAAAAGATTAAGACTTAATAAGGATTGTTACTTCATAAACAGTATTGTTACTTCATAGACAGCATTGTTACATGTTAGACTGGATTGTTACTTCATAGACAGGGTTGTGACATCATAGGCAGGATTGTCACTTCATAGCCAGTTTTGTTACTTCATAGACAGGGTTGTTACATCATAGACAGGATTCTTACTTCATAGACTGGATTTTGACTTCATAGCAGGGTTGTTACTTCATAGCCTGTATTGTGACATCATAGACAGGATTGTGACTTCATTCAGAGGATTCTTACTTCATAGACTGGATTATTACTTACTACACAGGATTGTGGCTTCATATTGAGGATGGTTACTTCATAGATTGGATTTTTACTTCATAGATAGGGTTGTTACATCATAGACAGGACTGTTACCTCATAGACTGGATTGTTACATCATAGTCTGTATTGTTACATCATAGACAGGATTGTGACTTCATAGATTGGATTCTTACTTCATAGTCTGGATTTTGACTGCATAGAGAGGATGGATACTTCATATACAGTATTGTTACTTCATAGACTGGATTGTAACTTCATGGGCAGTTTTGTTTCCTCATGAAGAGGATTGTGACTTCAAGGCAGGATTGTTACATCAGTGGGCATTGTTTTTTCATGCACAGGTTTGTTACTTCATACATAGGATTGTTACTTCATAGACAGGATTGTTACTTCATAGACTGGATTGTTACATCATTGAGAGGGTTGTTACATCATACACAGGATTGTTACTTCATAGAAAGGATTATGACTTCATAGACAGGATTGTTACTTCAAAGGCAGGATTCTTACTTCATAGACTGAAATGTTACATCATAGACAGGATTGTTACTTCGTAGAATGTATTGTATCTTCATAGACAGGATTGTGCCTTCATAGAGAGGATTCTTATTTCTTAGACTGGATTGTGACTTAATACACAGGATTGTGGCACCATAGAGAGGATTGTTACTTCATAGACTGGATTTTGACTTCATAGAGAGGATTCTTACTTCATAGACTGTATTGTGACTTCATAGACATGATTGTTACTTCATAAACAGGATGTTACATCATATACTGGATTGTGATTTCATAGACATGATTGTGACTTCATAAACAGAATGTTACTTCATAGACTGTATTGTTACATCATAGAGAGGATTGTGACTTCATAGAGAGGATTCTTACTTCATAGACTGGTTTTTGACTTCATAGGAAGGATTGTTACTTCACAGAATGCATTGTTACCTCATAGACAGTTTAGTTATTTCATAGACAGGATTGTTCCCTCATAGAATGTATTGTTACACCATTGACAGTATTGTGACTTCATAGAGAGGATTCTTACATCATCGACTTGATTGTGACTTCATAGAGATAATTGTGACTTCATAAACAGGATTGTTACTTCATAGACTGGATTGTTACTTCATAGACAGGATTGTTACTTCATAGAATGTATTGTTACATCATAGGACTGTGACATCATAGAGAGGATTGTTTCTTCATAGACTGGATTTTAACCTCATTGGGAGGATTGTTACTTCATAGACAGGTTTGTTACTTCTTAGACAGGATTGTTCCCTCATAGAATGTATTGTTACATCATTGACAGTATTGTTACTTCATAGAGAGGATTCTTACTTCATAGACTTGATTGTGACTTCATAAACAGGATTGTGACTTCATGACAGGATTTTCACAACATAGACTGGATTGTTACATCATAGACACGATTGATACTTCATAACCAAGATTGTTACTTCATAGAATGGATTGTTACGTCATAGACAGGAGTGTTACATCATAGACAGGATGGTTACCTCATAGACAGGGGTGTTACATCATAGACAGGATTGTTACTTCGTAGACTGTATTGTTAATTCATACAGTTTTGCTACTTCATAGAGAGGATTGTCACCTCATAGACAGGATTGTTACTTCATACACTGTATTGTTACATCATAGACATGATTGTTACTTCATAGACTGTATTGTTACATCATATACAGGATTGTTCCCTCATAGAATGTATTGTTACATCATTGACAGTATTGTGACTTCATAGAGAGGATTCTTACTTCATAGACTGGATTTTTACTTCATAGAGAGGATGGATACTTCATAGAATTGTTACTTCATATACTGGATTGTAACTTCATGGACAGGTTTGTTTCCTCATGAACAGGATTGTGACTTCGAGGCAGGATTGTTAAATCTGTGGGGATTGTTTTTTCATGCACAGGTTTGTTACTTCATAGATAGAATTGTTACTTCATAGACAGGATTGTTATATCATAGACAGGTGTGTTACTTCATAGACATTATTGTTACTTCATGGACAGTTTTGTTACTTCATAGACAGGATTGTGACTTCATAGAGAGAATTGTGACTTCATAGACAGGTTTGTTACTTCATAGACAGGATTGTGACTTCATAGAAAGGTTTTTTTCATCATAAAGAGGATTGTGACATCATAGGCAGGATTTTTACATCAGTGGGGATTGTTTTTTTCATAGACAGGTTTGTTACTTCATAGACAGGATTGTGACTTCATAGGATTGTGACTTCATACGCAGGATTGTTCCTTCATAGGCAGGGTTGTGACTTCACAGACAGTATTGTTATATCGTGTACAGGATTGTGACTTCATAGTATTGTTACTTCATAGACTGGATTGTGACTTCATAGACAGGATTCTTACCTCATAGACAGGATTGTTACTTCATAGACTGTATTGATACATCATAGATAAGATTAAGACTGAATCGAAAGTATTGTCACTTAATAGACAGTATTGTTACTTCATAGACAGCATTGTTACATCAAAGACTGGATTGTTCCTTCATAGACAGGGTTGTTACATCATAGACAGGATTGTTACTTCATAGCAAGTTTTGTTACTTCATAGACAGGATTGTTACATCATAGACAAGATTGTTACTTCATAAACTGGATTTTCACTTCATAGGATTGTTACTTCATAGACCAGATTGTTACTTCATAGTCAGTTTGTTACATCAAAGACTGGATTGTTCCTTCATAGACCCGGTTGCTACATCATAGACAGAATTGTTTCTTCATAGCAAGTTTTGTTACTTCATAGACAGGATTGTTACATCATAGACAAGATTGTTACTTCATAAACTGGATTTTCACTTCATAGGATTGTTACTTCATAGACCAGATTGTTACTTCATAGACAGTTTGTTACTTCATAGACTGGATTGTTACATCATAGGGTTGTTACCTCATATACAGGATTCTTACTTCATAGACTGTATTGTTACTTCATAGACCGGATTGTTACCTCATAGACAGGATTGTTACTTCATAGACAGTTTGTTACTTCATAGACTGGATTGTTACATCATAGAGAGGATTGTGACTTCATAGAGACGATTGTTACTTCATAGACTAGATTTTGACTCTATAGGGAGACTGGATTGTGACTTCAAAGACAGGATTGTTACCTCAGAGCCTTTATTGATACAACAGAGAAAAGATTAAGACTTAATAAGGATTGTTACTTCATAAACAGTATTGTTACTTCATAGACAGCATTGTTACATGTTAGACTGGATTTTTACTTCATAGACCGGGTTGTGACATCATAGACAGGATTGTCACTTCATAGCCAGTTTTGTTACTTCATAGACAGGGTTGTTACATCATAGACAGGATTCTTACTTCATAGACTGGATTTTGACTTCATAGCAGGGTTGTTAGTTCATAGCCTGTATTGTGACATCAGAGACAGGATTGTGACTTCATTGAGAGGATTCTTACTTCATAGACTGGATTGTTACTTACTACACAGGATTGTGGCTTCATAGAGAGGATTGTTACTTCATAGATTGGATTTTTACTTCATAGATAGGGTTGTTACATCATAGACAGGACTGTTACCTCATAGACTGGATTGTTACATCATAGACTGCATTGTTACATCATAGACAGGATTGTGACTTCATAGATTGGATTCTTACTTCATAGACTGGATTTTGACTTCATAGAGAGGATGGATACTTCATATACAGAATTGTTACTTCATAGACTGGATTGTAACTTCATGGGCAGTTTTGTTTCCTCATGAACAGGATTGTGACTTCAAGGCAGGATTGTTACATCAGTGGGCATTGTTTTTTCATGCACAGGTTTGTTACTTCATACATAGGATTGTTACTTCATAGACAGGATTGTTACTTCATAGACAGGATTGTTACTTCGTAGACTGGATTGCTACTTCATAGAATAATTTTTACTTCATGGACAGTTTTGTTACTTCATAGACAGGATTGTGACTTCATAGAGAGGAAGGTTACTTCATTGACTGGATTGTGAATTCATAGGATCCTTACCTCATAGACAGTATTGTTACTTCATAGACTGGATTTTAACCTCATTGGGAGGATTGTTACTTCATAGACAGGTTTGTTACTTCTTAGACAGGATTGTTCCCTCATAGAATGTATTGTTACATCATTGACAGTATTGTTACTTCATAGAGAGGATTCTTACTTCATAGACTTGATTGTGACTTCATAAACAGGATTGTGACTTCATGACAGGATTGTCACAACATAGACTGGATTGTTACATCATAGTCACGATTATTACTTCATAACCAAGATTGTTACTTCATAGACTGGATTGTTACGTCATAGACATTGGTGTTACATCATAGACAGGATTGTTACCTCAGAGACAGGGGTGTTACATCATAGACAGGATTGTTACTTCATAGACTGGATTGTTACATCATTGAGAGGGTTGTTACATCATACACAGGATTGTTACTTCATAGAAAGGATTATGACTTCATAGACAGGATTGTTACTTCAAAGGCAGGATTGTTACTTCATAGACTGAAATGTTACATCATAGACAGGATTGTTACTTCGTAGAATGTATTGTATCTTCATAGACAGGATTGTGCCTTCATAGAGAGGATTCTTATTTCATAGACTGGATTGTGACTTAATACACAGGATTGTGGCATCATAGAGAGGATTGTTACTTCATAGACTGGATTTTGACTTCATAGAGAGGATTCTTACTTCATAGACTGTATTGTGACTTCATAGACATGATTGTTACTTCATAAACAGGATGTTACATCATATAATGGATTGTGACTTCATAGACATGATTGTGACTTCATAAACAGAATGTTACTCCATAGACTGTATTGTTACATCATAGAGAGGATTGTGACTTCATAGAGAGGATTCTTACTTCATAGACTGGATTTTGACTTCATAGGAAGGATTGTTACTTCACAGAATGCATTCTTACCTCATAGACAATTTAGTTATTTCATAGACAGAATTATTCCCTCATAGAATGTATTGTTACACCATTGACAGTATTGTGACTTCATAGAGAGGATTCTTACATCATCGACTTGATTGTGACTTCATAGAGATAATTGTGACTTCATAAACAGGATTGTTACTTCATAGACTGGATTGTTACTTCATAGACAGGACTGTTACTTCATAGAATGTATTGTTACATCATAGGATTGTGACATCATAAAGAGGATTGTTTCTTCATAGACTGGATTTTAACCTCATTGGGAGGATTGTTACTTCATAGACAGGTTTGTTACTTCTTAGACAGGATTGTACCCTCATAGAATGTATTGTTACATCATTGACAGTATTCTTACTTCATAGAGAGGATTCTTACTTCATAGACTTGATTGTGACTTCATAAACAGGATTGTGACTTCATGACAGGATTGTCACAAGATAGACTGGATTGTTCCATCATAGACACGATTGTTACTTCATAACCAAGATTGTTACTTCATAGACTGGATTGTTACGTCATAGACAGGGGTGTTACATCATAGACAGGATTGTTACCTCATAGACAGGGGTGTTACATCATAGACAGGATTGTTACCTCATAGACAGGATTGTTACTTCATAGACTGTATTGTTAATTCATACAGTTTTGCTACTTCATAGAGAGGATTGTCACCTCATAGACAGGATTGTTACTTCATACACTGTATTGTTACATCATAGACATGATTGTTACTTCATAGACTGTATTGTTACATCATATACAGGATTGTTCCCTCATAGAATGTATTGTTACATCATTGACAGTATTGTGACTTCATAGAGAGGATTCTTACTTCATAGACTGGATTTTTACTTCATAGAGAGGATGGATACTTCATAGACAGAATTGTTACTTCATATACTGGATTGTAACTTCATGGACAGGTTTGTTTCCTCATGAACAGGATTGTGACTTCGAGGCACGATTGTTAAATCAGTGGGGATTGTTTTTTCATGCACAGGTTTGTTACTTCATAGATAGAATTGTTACTTCATAGACAGGATTGTTATATCATAGACAGGTGTGTTACTTCATAGACATTATTGTTACTTCATGGACAGTTTTGTTACTTCATAGACAGGATTGTGACTTCATAGAGAGAATTGTGACTTCATAGACAGGTTTGTTACTTCATAGACAGGATTGTGACTTCATAGAAAGGTTTTTTTCATCATAAAGAGGATTGTGACATCATAGGCAGGATTTTTACATCAGTGGGGATTGTTTTTTTCATAGACAGGTTTGTTACTTCATAGACAGGATTGTGACTTCATAGACAGGATTGTGACTTCATACGCAGGATTGTTCCTTCATAGGCAGGTTTGTGACTTCACAGACAGTATTGTTATATCGTGTACAGGATTGTGACTTCATAGTATTGTTACTTCATAGACTGGATTGTGACTTCATAGACAGGATTCTTACCTCATAGACAGGATTGTTACTTCATAGACTGTATTGATACATCATAGATAAGATTAAGACTTAATCGAAAGTATTGTCACTTAATAGACAGTATTGTTACTTCATAGACTGCATTGTTACATCAAAGACTGGATTGTTCCTTCATAGACAGGGTTGTTACATCATAGACAGGATTGTTACTTCATAAACTGGATTTTCACTTCATAGGATTGTTACTTCATAGACCAGATTGTTAATTCATAGACAGTTTGTTACATCAAAGACTGGATTGTTCCTTCATAGACAGGGTTGTTACATCATAGACAGGATTGTTACTTCATACCAAGTTTTGTTACTTCATAGACAGGATTGTTACATCATAGACAAGATTGTTACTTCATAAACTGGATTTTGACTTCATAAGATTGTTACTTCATAGACCAGATTGTTACTTCATAGACAGTTTGTTACTTCATAGACTGGATTGTTACATCATAGGGTTGTTACCTCATATACAGGATTCTTACTTCATAGACTGTATTGTTACTTCATAGACCGGATTGTTACCTCATAGACAGGATTGTTACTTCATAGACAGTTTGTTACTTCATAGACTGGATTGTTACATCATAGGGTTGTTACCTCATATACAGGATTGTTACTTTATACAATGTATTGTTACTTCATAAACTGGATTTTGACTTCATAGACAGGTCTGTTACTTCATAGACCGGATTGTTAATTCATAGACAGCATTGTTACTTCATAGTCAGTTTGTTACTTCATAGACGGGATTGTTACATCATAGAGAGGATTGTGACTTCATAGAGACGATTGTTACTTCATAGACTAGATTTTGACTCTATAGGGAGACTGGATTGTGACTTCAAAGACAGGATTGTTACCTCATAGACTTTATTGACACAACAGAGAAAAGATTAAGACTTAATCAGGATTGTTACTTCATAAACAGTATTGTTACTTCATAGACAGCGTTGTTACATGTTAGACTGGATTGTTACCTCATAGACCGGGTTGTGACATCATAGACAGGATTGTCACTTCATAGCCAGTTTTGTTACTTCATAGACAGGGTTGTTACATCATAGACAGGATTCTTACTTCATAGACTGGATTTTGACATCATAGAAGGGTTGTTACTTCATAGCCTGTATTGTGACATCATAGACAGGATTGTGACTTCATTGAGAGGATTCTTACTTCATAGACTGGATTGTTACTTACTACACAGGATTGTGGCTTCATAGAGAGCATTGTTACTTCATAGATTGGATTTTTACTTCATAGATAGGGTTGTTTCATCATAGACAGGACTGTTACCTCATAGACTGGATTGTTACTTCATAGACTGTATTGTTACATCATAGACAGGATTGTGACTTCATAGATTGGATTCTTACTTCATAGACTGGATTTTGACTTCATAGAGAGGATGGATACTTCATATACAGAATTGTTACTTCATAGACTGGATTGTAACTTCATGGGCAGTTTTGTTTCCTCATGAACAGGATTGTCACTTCAAGGCAGGATTGTTACATCAGTGGGGATTGTTTTTTCATGCACAGGTTTGTTACTTCATACATAGGATTGTTACTTCATAGACAGGATTGTTACTTCGTAGACTGGATTGCTACTTCATAGAATAATTTTTACTTCATGGACAGTTTTGTTACTTCATAGACAGGATTGTGACTTCATAGAGAGGAAGGTTACTTCATTGACTGGATTGTGAATTCATAGGATCGTTACCTCATAGACAGGATTGTTACTTCATAGACTGGATTGTTACATCATTGAGAGGGTTGTTACATCATACACAGGATTGTTACTTCATAGAAAGGATTATGACTTCATAGACAGGATTGTTACTTCAAAGGCAGGATTGTTACTTCATAGACTGAAATGTTACATCATAGACAGGATTGTTACTTCGTAGAATGTATTGTATCTTCATAGACAGGATTGTGCCTTCATAGAGAGGATTCTTATTTCATAGACTGGATTGTGACTTAATACACAGGATTGTGGCATCATAGAGAGGATTGTTACTTCATAGACTGGATTTTGACTTCATAGAGAGGATTCTTACTTCATAGACTGTATTGTGACTTCATAGACATGATTGTTACTTCATAAACAGGATGTTACATCATATACTGGATTGTGACTTCATAGACATGATTGTGACTTCATAAACAGAATGTTACTTCATAGACTGTATTGTTACATCATAGAGAGGATTGTGACTTCATAGAGAGGATTCTTACTTCATAGACTGGATTTTGACTTCATAGGAAGGATTGTTACTTCACAGAATGCATTGTTACCTCATAGACAGTTTAGTTATTTCAAAGACAGGATTGTTCCCTCATAGAATGTATTGTTACACCATTGACAGTATTGTGACTTCATAGAGAGGATTCTTACATCATCGACTTGATTGTGACTTCATAGAGATAATTGTGACTTCATAAACAGGATTGTTACTTCATAGACTGGATTGTTACTTCATAGACAGGATTGTTACTTCATAGAATGTATTGTTACATCATAGGACTGTGACATCATAGAGAGGATTGTTTCTTCATAGACTGGATTTTAACCTCATTGGGAGGATTGTTACTTCATAGACAGGTTTGTTACTTCTTAGACAGGATTGTTCCCTCATAGAATGTATTGTTACATCATTGACAGCATTGTTACTTCATAGAGAGGATTCTTACTTCATAGACTTTATTGTGACTTCATAAACAAGATTGTGACTTCATGACAGGATTGTCACAACATAGACTGGATTGTTACATCATAGACACGATTGATACTTCATAACCAAGATTGTTACTTCATAGACTGGATTGTTACGTCATAGACAGGGGTGTTACATCATAGACAGGATTCTTACTTCATAGACAGGGGTGTTACATCATAGACAGGATTGTTACCTCACAGACAGGATTGTTACTTCGTAGACTGTATTGTTAATTCATACAGTTTTGCTACTTCATAGAGAGGATTGTCACCTCATAGACAGGATTGTTACTTCATACACTGTATTGTTACATCATAGACATGATTGTTACTTCATAGACTGTATTGTTACATCATATACAGGATTGTTCCCTCATAGAATGTATTGTTACATCATTGACAGTATTGTGACTTCATAGAGAGGATTCTTACTTCATAGACTGGATTTTTACTTCATAGAGAGGATGGATACTTCATAGACAGAATTGTTACTTCATATACTGGATTGTAACTTCATGGACAGGTTTGTTTCCTCATGAACAGGATTGTGACTTCGAGGCACGATTGTTAAATCTGTGGGGATTGTTTTTTCATGCACAGGTTTGTTACTTCATAGATAGAATTGTTACTTCATAGACAGGATTGTTATATCATAGACAGGTGTGTTACTTCATAGACATTACTGTTACTTCATGGACAGTTTTGTTACTTCATAGACAGGATTGTGACTTCATAGAGAGAATTGTGACTTCATAGACAGGTTTGTTACTTCATAGACAGGATTGTGACTTCATAGAAAGGTTTTTTTCATCATAAAGAGGATTGTGACATCATAGGCAGGATTTTTACATCAGTGGGGATTGTTTTTTTCATAGACAGGTTTGTTACTTCATAGACAGGATTGTGACTTCATAGACAGGATTGTGACTTCATACGCAGGATTTTTCCTTCATAGGCAGGGTTGTGACTTCACAGACAGTATTGTTATATCGTGTACAGGATTGTGACTTCATAGTATTGTTACTTCATAGACTGGATTGTGACTTCATAGACAGGATTCTTACCTCATAGACAGGATTGTTACTTCATAGATTGTATTGATACATCATAGATAAGATTAAGACTTAATCGAAAGTATTGTCACTTAATAGACAGTATTGTTACTTCTTAGACAGCATTGTTACATCAAAGACTGGATTGTTCCTTCATAGACAGGGTTGTTACATCATAGACAGGATTGTAACTTCATAGCAAGTTTTGTTACTTCATAGACAGGATTGTTACATCATAGACAAGATTGTTACTTCATAAACTGGATTTTCACTTCATAGACCAGATTGTTACTTCATAGTCAGTTTGTTACATCAAAGACTGGATTGTTCCTTCATAGACACGGTTGTTACATCATAGACAGGATTGTTTCTTCATAGCAAGTTTTGTTACTTCATAGACAGGATTGTTACATCATAGACAAGATTGTTACTTCATAAACTGGATTTTCACTTCATAGGATTGTTACTTCATAGACCAGATTGTTACTTCATAGACAGTTTGTTACTTCATAGACTGGATTGTTACATCATAGGGTTGTTACCTCATATACAGGATTCTTACTTCATAGACTGTATTGTTACTTCATAGACCGGATTGTTACCTCATAGACAGGATTGTTACTTCATAGACAGTTTGTTACTTCATAGACTGGATTGTTACATCATAGGGTTGTTACCTCATATACAGGATTGTTACTTTATACAATGTATTGTTACTTCATAAACTGGATTTTGACTTCATAGACATGTCTGTTACTTCATAGACCGGATTGTTAATTCATAGACAGCATCGTTACTTCATACACAGTTTGTTACTTCATAGACTGGATTGTTACATCATAGAGAGGATTGTGACTTCATAGAGACGATTGTTACTTCATAGACTAGATTTTGACTCTATAGGGAGACTGGATTGTGACTTCAAAGACAGGATTGTTACCTCATAGACTTTATTGATACAACAGAGAAAAGATTAAGACTCAATAAGGATTGTTACTTCATAAACAGTATTGTTACTTCATAGACAGCATTGTTACATGTTAGACTGGATTGTTACTTCATAGACCGGGTTGTGACATCATAGACAGGATTGTCACTTCATAGCCAGTTTTGTTACTTCATAGACAGGGTTGTTACATCATAGACAGGATTCTTACTTCATAGACTGGATTTTGACATCATAGCAGGGTTGTTACTTCATAGCCTGTATTGTGACATCATAGACAGGATTGTGACTTCATTGAGAGGATTCTTACTTCATAGACTGGATTGTTACTTACTACACAGGATTGTAGCTTCATAGAGAGCATTGTTACTTCATAGATTGGATTTTTACTTCATAGATAGGGTTGTTACATCATAGACAGGACTGTTACCTCATAGACTGGATTGTTACTTCATAGACTGTATTGTTACATCATAGACAGGATTGTGACTTCCTAGATTGGATTCTTACTTCATAGACTGGATTTTGACTTCATAGAGAGGATGGATACTTCATATACAGAATTGTTACTTCATACACTGGATTGTAACTTCATGGGCAGTTTTGTTTCCTCATGAACAGGATTGTGACTTCAAGGCAGGATTGTTACATCAGTGGGCATTGTTTTTTCATGCACAGGTTTGTTACTTCATACATAGGATTGTTACTTCATAGACAGGATTGTTACTTCATAGACAGGATTGTTACTTCATAGACTGGATTGCTACTTCATAGAATATTTTTTACTTCTTGGACAGTTTTGTTACTTCATAGACAGGATTGTGACTTCATAGAGACGAAGGTTACTTCATAGACTGGATTGTGAATTCAGAGGATCGTTACCTCATAGACAGTATTGTTACTTCATAGACTGGATTTTAACCTCATTGGGAGGATTGTTACTTCATAGACAGGTTTGTTACTTCTTAGACAGGATTGTTCCCTCATAGAATGTATTGTTACATCATTGACAGTATTGTTACTTCATAGAGAGGATTCTTACTTCATAGACTTGATTGTGACTTCATAAACAGGATTGTGACTTCATGACAGGATTGTCACAACATAGACTGGATTGTTACATCATAGTCACGATTGTTACTTCATAACCAAGATTACTTCATAGACTGGATTGTTACGTCAAAGACCTTGGTGTTACATCATACACAGGATTGTTACTTCATAGACTGGATTGTTACATCATTGAGAGGGTTGTTACATCATACACAGGATTGTTACTTCATAGAAAGGATTATGACTTCATAGACAGGATTGTTACTTCATAGACTGAAATGTTACATCATAGACAGGATTGTTACTTCGTAGAATGTATTGTATCTTCATAGACAGGATTGTGCCTTCATAGAGAGGATTCTTATTTCATAGACTGGATTGTGACTTAATACACAGGATTGTGGCATCATAGAGAGGATTGTTACTTCATAGACTGGATTTTGACTTCATAGAGAGGATTCTTACTTCATAGACTGTATTGTGACTTCATAGACATGATTGTTACTTCATAAACAGGATGTTACATCATATACTGGATTGTGACTTCATAGACATGATTGTGACTTCATAAACAGAATGTTACTTCATAGACTGTATTGTTACATCATAGAGAGGATTGTGACTTCATAGAGAGGATTCTTACTTCATAGACTGGATTTTGACTTCATAGGAAGGATTGTTACTTCACAGAATGCATTGTTACCTCATAGACAGTTTAGTTATTTCAAAGACAGGATTGTTCCCTCATAGAATGTATTGTTACACCATTGACAGTATTGTGACTTCATAGAGAGGATTCTTACATCATCGACTTCATTGTGACTTCATAGAGATAATTGTGACTTCATAAACAGGATTGTTACTTCATAGACTGGATTGTTACTTCATAGACAGGATTGTTACTTCATAGAATGTATTGTTACATCATAGGACTATGACATCATAGAGAGGATTGTTTCTTCATAGACTGGATTTTAACCTCATTGGGAGGATTGTTACTTCATAGACAGGTTTGTTACTTCTTAGACAGGATTGTTCCCTCATAGAATGTATTGTTACATCATTGACAGCATTGTTACTTCATAGAGAGGATTCTTACTTCATAGACTTGATTGTGACTTCATAAACAAGATTGTGACTTCATGACAGGATTGTCACAACATAGACTGGATTGTTACATCATAGACACGATTGATACTTCATAACCAAGATTGTTACTTCATAGACTGGATTGTTACGTCATAGACAGGGGTGTTACATCATAGACAGGATTCTTACTTCATAGACAGGGGTGTTACATCATAGACAGGATTGTTACCTCATAGACAGGATTGTTACTTCGTAGACTGTATTGTTAATTCATACAGTTTTGCTACTTCATAGAGAGGATTGTCACCTCATAGACAGGATTGTTACTTCATACACTGTATTGTTACATCATAGACATGATTGTTACTTCATAGACTGTATTGTTACATCATATACAGGATTGTTCCCTCATAGAATGTATTGTTACATCATTGACAGTATTGTGACTTCATAGAGAGGATTCTTACTTCATAGACTGGATTTTTACTTCATAGAGAGGATGGATACTTCATAGACAGAATTGTTACTTCATATACTGGATTGTAACTTCATGGACAGGTTTGTTTCCTCATGAACAGGATTGTGACTTCGAGGCAGGATTGTTAAATCAGTGGGGATTGTTTTTTCATGCACAGGTTTGTTACTTCATAGATAGAATTGTTACTTCATAGACAGGATTGTTATATCATAGACAGGTGTGTTATTTCATAGACATTACTGTTACTTCATGGACAGTTTTGTTACTTCATAGACAGGATTGTGACTTCATAGAGAGAATTGTGACTTCATAGACAGGTTTGTTACTTCATAGACAGGATTGTGACTTCATAGAAAGGTTTTTTTCATCATAAAGAGGATTGTGACATCATAGGCAGGATTTTTACATCAGTGGGGATTGTTTTTTTCATAGACAGGTTTGTTACTTCATAGACAGGATTGTGACTTCATAGACAGGATTGTGACTTCATACGCAGGATTTTTCCTTCATAGGCAGGGTTGTGACTTCACAGACAGTATTGTTATATCGTGTACAGGATTGTGACTTCATAGTATTGTTACTTCATAGACTGGATTGTGACTTCATAGACAGGATTCTTACCTCATAGACAGGATTGTTACTTCATAGATTGTATTGATACATCATAGATAAGATTAAGACTTAATCGAAAGTATTGTCACTTAATAGACAGTATTGTTACTTCTTGGACAGCATTGTTACATCAAAGACTGGATTGTTCCTTCATAGACAGGGTTGTTACATCATAGACAGGATTGTAACTTCATAGCAAGTTTTGTTACTTCATAGACAGGATTGTTACATCATAGACAAGATTGTTACTTCATAAACTGGATTTTCACTTCATAGACCAGATTGTTACTTCATAGTCAGTTTGTTACATCAAAGACTGGATTGTTCCTTCATAGACACGGTTGTTACATCATAGACAGGATTGTTTCTTCATAGCAAGTTTTGTTACTTCATAGACAGGATTGTTACATCATAGACAAGATTGTTACTTCATAAACTGGATTTTCACTTCATAAGATTGTTACTTCATAGACCAGATTGTTACTTCATAGACAGTTTGTTACTTCATAGACTGGATTGTTACATCATAGGGTTGTTACCTCATATACAGGATTCTTACTTCATAGACTGTATTGTTACTTCATAGACCGGATTGTTACCTCATAGACAGGATTGTTACTTCATAGACAGTTTGTTACTTCATAGACTGGATTGTTACATCATAGGGTTGTTACCTCATATACAGGATTGTTACTTTATACAATGTATTGTTACTTCATAAACTGGATTTTGACTTCATAGACATGTCTGTTACTTCATAGACCGGATTGTTAATTCATAGACAGCATCGTTACTTCATACACAGTTTGTTACTTCATAGACTGGATTGTTACATCATAGAGAGGATTGTGACTTCATAGAGACGATTGTTACTTCATAGACTAGATTTTGACTCTATATGGAGACTGGATTGTGACTTCAAAGACAGGATTGTTACCTCATAGACTTTATTGATACAACAGAGAAAAGATTAAGACTCAATAAGGATTGTTACTTCATAAACAGTATTGTTACTTCATAGACAGCATTGTTACATGTTAGACTGGATTGTTACTTCATAGACCGGGTTGTGACATCATAGACAGGATTGTCACTTCATAGCCAGTTTTGTTACTTCATAGACAGGGTTGTTACATCATAGACAGGATTCTTACTTCATAGACTGGATTTTGACATCATAGCAGGGTTGTTACTTCATAGCCTGTATTGTGACATCATAGACAGGATTGTGACTTCATTGAGAGGATTCTTACTTCATAGACTGGATTGTTACTTACTACACAGGATTGTAGCTTCATAGAGAGCATTGTTACTTCATAGATTGGATTTTTACTTCATAGATAGGGTTGTTACATCATAGACAGGACTGTTACCTCATAGACTGGATTGTTACTTCATAGACTGTATTGTTACATCATAGACAGGATTGTGACTTCATAGATTGGATTCTTACTTCATAGACTGGATTTTGACTTCATAGAGAGGATGGATACTTCATATACAGAATTGTTACTTCATACACTGGATTGTAACTTCATGGGCAGTTTTGTTTCCTCATGAACAGGATTGTGACTTCAAGGCAGGATTGTTACATCAGTGAGCATTGTTTTTTCATGCACAGGTTTGTTACTTCATACAAAGGATAGTTACTTCATAGACAGGATTGTTACTTCATAGACAGGATTGTTACTTCGAAGACTGGATTGCTACTTCATAGAATATTTTTTACTTCTTGGACAGTTTTGTTACTTCATAGACAGGATTGTGACTTCATAGAGACGAAGGTTACTTCATAGACTGGATTGTGAATTCATAGGATCGTTACCTCATAGACAGTATTGTTACTTCATAGACTGGATTTTAACCTCATTGGGAGGATTGTTACTTCATAGACAGGTTTGTTACTTCTTAGACAGGATTGTTCCCTCATAGAATGTATTGTTACATCATTGACAGTATTGTTACTTCATAGAGAGGATTCTTACTTCATAGACTTGATTGTGACTTCATAAACAGGATTGTGACTTCATGACAGGATTGTCACAACATAGACTGGATTGTTACATCATAGTCACGATTGTTACTTCATAACCAAGATTGTTACTTCATAGACTGGATTGTTACGTCATAGACCTTGGTGTTACATCATACACAGGATTGTTACTTCATAGACTGGATTGTTACATCATTGAGAGGGTTGTTACATCATACACAGGATTGTTACTTCATAGAAAGGATTATGACTTCATAGACAGGATTGTTACTTCATAGACTGAAATGTTACATCATAGACAGGATTGTTACTTCGTAGAATGTATTGTATCTTCATAGACAGGATTGTGCCTTCATAGAGAGGATTCTTATTTCATAGACTGGATTGTGACTTAATACACAGGATTGTGGCATCATAGAGAGGATTGTTACTTCATAGACTGGATTTTGACTTCATAGAGAGGATTCTTACTTCATAGACTGTATTGTGACTTCATAGACATGATTGTTACTTCATAAACAGGATGTTACATCATATACTGGATTGTGACTTCATAGACATGATTGTGACTTCATAAACAGAATGTTACTTCATAGACTGTATTGTTACATCATAGAGAGGATTGTGACTTCATAGAGAGGATTCTTACTTCATAGACTGGATTTTGACTTCATAGGAAGGATTGTTACTTCACAGAATGCATTGTTACCTCATAGACAGTTTAGTTATTTCATAGACAGGATTGTTCCCTCATAGAATGTATTTTTACACCATTGACAGTATTGTGACTTCATAGAGAGGGTTCTTACATCATCGACTTGATTGTGACTTCATAGAGATAATTGTGACTTCATAAACAGGATTGTTACTTCATAGACTGGATTGTTACTTCATAGACAGGATTGTTACTTCATAGAATGTATTGTTACATCATAGGACTGTGACATCATAGAGAGGATTGTTTCTTCATAGACTGGATTTTAACCTCATTGGGAGGATTGTTACTTCATAGACAGGTTTGTTACTTCTTAGACAGGATTGTTCCCTCATAGAATGTATTGTTACATCATTGACAGTATTGTTACTTCATAGAGAGGATTCTTACTTCATAGACTTGATTGTGACTTCATAAACAGGATTGTGACTTCATGACAGGATTGTCACAACATAGACTGGATTGTTACATCATAGACACGATTGTTACTTCATAACCAAGATTGTTACTTCATAGACTGGATTGTTACGTCATAGACATTGGTGTTACATCATAGACAGGATTGTTACCTCAGAGACAGGGGTGTTACATCATAGACAGGATTGTTACCTCATAGACAGGATTGTTACTTCATAGACTGTATTGTTAATTCATACAGTTTTGCTACTTCATAGAGAGGATTGTCACCTCATAGACAGGATTGTTACTTCATACACTGTATTGTTACATCATAGACATGATTGTTACTTCATAGACTGTATTGTTACATCATATACAGGATTGTTCCCTCATAGAATGTATTGTTACATCATTGACAGTATTGTGACTTCATAGAGAGGATTCTTACTTCATAGACTGGATTTTTACTTCATAGAGAGGATGGATACTTCATAGACAGAATTGTTACTTCATATACTGGATTGTAACTTCATGGACAGGTTTGTTTCCTCATGAACAGGATTGTGACTTCGAGGCAGGATTGTTAAATCAGTGGGGATTGTTTTTTCATGCACAGGTTTGTTACTTCATAGATAGAATTGTTACTTCATAGACAGGATTGTTATATCATAGACAGGTGTGTTACTTCATAGACATTATTGTTACTTCATGGACAGTTTTGTTACTTCATAGACAGGATTGTGACTTCATAGAGAGAATTGTGACTTCATAGACAGGTTTGTTACTTCATAGACAGGATTGTGACTTCATAGAAAGGTTTTTTTCATCATAAAGAGGATTGTGACATCATAGGCAGGATTTTTACATCAGTGGGGATTGTTTTTTTCATAGACAGGTTTGTTACTTCATAGACAGGATTGTGACTTCATAGACAGGATTGTGACTTCATACGCAGGATTGTTCCTTCATAGGCAGGTTTGTGACTTCACAGACAGTATTGTTATATCGTGTACAGGATTGTGACTTCATAGTATTGTTACTTCATAGACTGGATTGTGACTTCATAGACAGGATTCTTACCTCATAGACAGGATTGTTACTTCATAGACTGTATTGATACATCATAGATAAGATTAAGACTTAATCGAAAGTATTGTCACTTAATAGACAGTATTGTTACTTCATAGACAGCATTGTTACATCAAAGACTGGATTGTTCCTTCATAGACAGGGTTGTTACATCATAGACAGGATTGTTACTTCATAAACTGGATTTTCACTTCATAGGATTGTTACTTCATAGACCAGATTGTTAATTCATAGACAGTTTGTTACATCAAAGACTGGATTGTTCCTTCATAGACAGGGTTGTTACATCATAGACAGGATTGTTACTTCATACCAAGTTTTGTTACTTCATAAACAGGATTGTTACATCATAGACAAGATTGTTACTTCATAAACTGGATTTTGACTTCATAAGATTGTTACTTCATAGACCAGATTGTTACTTCATAGACAGTTTGTTACTTCATAGACTGGATTGTTACATCATAGGGTTGTTACCTCATATACAGGATTCTTACTTCATAGACTGTATTGTTACTTCATAGACCGGATTGTTACCTCATAGACAGGATTGTTACTTCATAGACAGTTTGTTACTTCATAGACTGGATTGTTACATCATAGGGTTGTTACCTCATATACAGGATTGTTACTTTATACAATGTATTGTTACTTCATAAACTGGATTTTGACTTCATAGACAGGTCTGTTACTTCATAGACCGGATTGTTAATTCATAGACAGCATTGTTACTTCATAGTCAGTTTGTTACTTCATAGACTGGATTGTTACATCATAGAGAGGATTGTGACTTCATAGAGACGATTGTTACTTCATAGACTAGATTTTGACTCTATAGGGAGACTGGATTGTGACTTCAAAGACAGGATTGTTACCTCATAGACTTTATTGACACAACAGAGAAAAGATTAAGACTTAATCAGGATTGTTACTTCATAAACAGTATTGTTACTTCATAGACAGCGTTGTTACATGTTAGACTGGATTGTTACCTCATAGACAGGGTTGTGACATCATAGACAGGATTGTCACTTCATAGCCAGTTTTGTTACTTCATAGACAGGGTTGTTACATCATAGACAGGATTCTTACTTCATAGACTGGATTTTGACATCATAGCAGGGTTGTTACTTCATAGCCTGTATTGTGACATCATAGACAGGATTGTGACTTCATTGAGAGGATTCTTACTTCATAGACTGGATTGTTACTTACTACACAGGATTGTGGCTTCATAGAGAGCATTGTTACTTCATAGATTGGATTTTTACTTCATAGATAGGGTTGTTACATCATAGACAGGACTGTTACCTCATAGACTGGATTGTTACTTCATAGACTGTATTGTTACATCATAGACAGGATTGTGACTTCCTAGATTGGATTCTTACTTCATAGACTGGATTTTGACTTCATAGAGAGGATGGATACTTCATATACAGAATTGTTACTTCATAGACTGGATTGTAACTTCATGGGCAGTTTTGTTTCCTCATGAACAGGATTGTCACTTCAAGGCAGGATTGTTACATCAGTGGGGATTGTTTTTTCATGCACAGGTTTGTTACTTCATACATAGGATTGTTACTTCATAGACAGGATTGTTACTTCATAGACAGGATTGTTACTTCGTAGACTGGATTGCTACTTCATAGAATAATTTTTACTTCATGGACAGTTTTGTTACTTCATAGACAGGATTGTGACTTCATAGAGAGGAAGGTTACTTCATTGACTGGATTGTGAATTCATAGGATCGTTACCTCATAGACAGGATTGTTACTTCATAGACTGGATTGTTACATCATTGAGAGGGTTGTTACATCATACACAGGATTGTTACTTCATAGAAAGGATTATGACTTCATAGACAGGATTGTTACTTCAAAGGCAGGATTGTTACTTCATAGACTGAAATGTTACATCATAGACAGGATTGTTACTTCGTAGAATGTATTGTATCTTCATAGACAGGATTGTGCCTTCATAGAGAGGATTCTTATTTCATAGACTGGATTGTGACTTAATACACAGGATTGTGGCATCATAGAGAGGATTGTTACTTCATAGACTGGATTTTGACTTCATAGAGAGGATTCTTACTTCATAGACTGTATTGTGACTTCATAGACATGATTGTTACTTCATAAACAGGATGTTACATCATATACTGGATTGTGACTTCATAGACATGATTGTGACTTCATAAACAGAATGTTACTTCATAGACTGTATTGTTACATCATAGAGAGGATTGTGACTTCATAGAGAGGATTCTTACTTCATAGACTGGATTTTGACTTCATAGGAAGGATTGTTACTTCACAGAATGCATTGTTACCTCATAGACAGTTTAGTTATTTCAAAGACAGGATTGTTCCCTCATAGAATGTATTGTTACACCATTGACAGTATTGTGACTTCATAGAGAGGATTCTTACATCATCGACTTGATTGTGACTTCATAGAGATAATTGTGACTTCATAAACAGGATTGTTACTTCATAGACTGGATTGTTACTTCATAGACAGGATTGTTACTTCATAGAATGTATTGTTACATCATAGGACTGTGACATCATAGAGAGGATTGTTTCTTCATAGACTGGATTTTAACCTCATTGGGAGGATTGTTACTTCATAGACAGGTTTGTTACTTCTTAGACAGGATTGTTCCCTCATAGAATGTATTGTTACATCATTGACAGTATTGTTACTTCATAGAGAGGATTCTTACTTCATAGACTTGATTGTGACTTCATAAACAAGATTGTGACTTCATGACAGGATTGTCACAACATAGACTGGATTGTTACATCATAGACACGATTGATACTTCATAACCAAGATTGTTACTTCATAGACTGGATTGTTACGTCATAGACAGGGGTGTTACATCATAGACAGGATTCTTACTTCATAGACAGGGGTGTTACATCATAGACAGGATTGTTACCTCATAGACAGGATTGTTACTTCGTAGACTGTATTGTTAATTCATACAGTTTTGCTACTTCATAGAGAGGATTGTCACCTCATAGACAGGATTGTTACTTCATACACTGTATTGTTACATCATAGACATGATTGTTACTTCATAGACTGTATTGTTACATCATATACAGGATTGTTCCCTCATAGAATGTATTGTTACATCATTGACAGTATTGTGACTTCATAGAGAGGATTCTTACTTCATAGACTGGATTTTTACTTCATAGAGAGGATGGATACTTCATAGACAGAATTGTTACTTCATATACTGGATTGTAACTTCATGGACAGGTTTGTTTCCTCATGAACAGGATTGTGACTTCGAGGCAGGATTGTTAAATCAGTGGGGATTGTTTTTTCATGCACAGGTTTGTTACTTCATAGATAGAATTGTTACTTCATAGACAGGATTGTTATATCATAGACAGGTGTGTTATTTCATAGACATTACTGTTACTTCATGGACAGTTTTGTTACTTCATAGACAGGATTGTGACTTCATAGAGAGAATTGTGACTTCATAGACAGGTTTGTTACTTCATAGACAGGATTGTGACTTCATAGAAAGGTTTTTTTCATCATAAAGAGGATTGTGACATCATAGGCAGGATTTTTACATCAGTGGGGATTGTTTTTTTCATAGACAGGTTTGTTACTTCATAGACAGGATTGTGACTTCATAGACAGGATTGTGACTTCATACGCAGGATTTTTCCTTCATAGGCAGGGTTGTGACTTCACAGACAGTATTGTTATATCGTGTACAGGATTGTGACTTCATAGTATTGTTACTTCATAGACTGGATTGTGACTTCATAGACAGGATTCTTACCTCATAGACAGGATTGTTACTTCATAGATTGTATTGATACATCATAGATAAGATTAAGACTTAATCGAAAGTATTGTCACTTAATAGACAGTATTGTTACTTCTTGGACAGCATTGTTACATCAAAGACTGGATTGTTCCTTCATAGACAGGGTTGTTACATCATAGACAGGATTGTAACTTCATAGCAAGTTTTGTTACTTCATAGACAGGATTGTTACATCATAGACAAGATTGTTACTTCATAAACTGGATTTTCACTTCATAGACCAGATTGTTACTTCATAGTCAGTTTGTTACATCAAAGACTGGATTGTTCCTTCATAGACACGGTTGTTACATCATAGACAGGATTGTTTCTTCATAGCAAGTTTTGTTACTTCATAGACAGGATTGTTACATCATAGACAAGATTGTTACTTCATAAACTGGATTTTCACTTCATAAGATTGTTACTTCATAGACCAGATTGTTACTTCATAGACAGTTTGTTACTTCATAGACTGGATTGTTACATCATAGGGTTGTTACCTCATATACAGGATTCTTACTTCATAGACTGTATTGTTACTTCATAGACCGGATTGTTACCTCATAGACAGGATTGTTACTTCATAGACAGTTTGTTACTTCATAGACTGGATTGTTACATCATAGGGTTGTTACCTCATATACAGGATTGTTACTTTATACAATGTATTGTTACTTCATAAACTGGATTTTGACTTCATAGACATGTCTGTTACTTCATAGACCGGATTGTTAATTCATAGACAGCATCGTTACTTCATACACAGTTTGTTACTTCATAGACTGGATTGTTACATCATAGAGAGGATTGTGACTTCATAGAGACGATTGTTACTTCATAGACTAGATTTTGACTCTATATGGAGACTGGATTGTGACTTCAAAGACAGGATTGTTACCTCATAGACTTTATTGATACAACAGAGAAAAGATTAAGACTCAATAAGGATTGTTACTTCATAAACAGTATTGTTACTTCATAGACAGCATTGTTACATGTTAGACTGGATTGTTACTTCATAGACCGGGTTGTGACATCATAGACAGGATTGTCACTTCATAGCCAGTTTTGTTACTTCATAGACAGGGTTGTTACATCATAGACAGGATTCTTACTTCATAGACTGGATTTTGACATCATAGCAGGGTTGTTACTTCATAGCCTGTATTGTGACATCATAGACAGGATTGTGACTTCATTGAGAGGATTCTTACTTCATAGACTGGATTGTTACTTACTACACAGGATTGTAGCTTCATAGAGAGCATTGTTACTTCATAGATTGGATTTTTACTTCATAGATAGGGTTGTTACATCATAGACAGGACTGTTACCTCATAGACTGGATTGTTACTTCATAGACTGTATTGTTACATCATAGACAGGATTGTGACTTCATAGATTGGATTCTTACTTCATAGACTGGATTTTGACTTCATAGAGAGGATGGATACTTCATATACAGAATTGTTACTTCATACACTGGATTGTAACTTCATGGGCAGTTTTGTTTCCTCATGAACAGGATTGTGACTTCAAGGCAGGATTGTTACATCAGTGAGCATTGTTTTTTCATGCACAGGTTTGTTACTTCATACAAAGGATAGTTACTTCATAGACAGGATTGTTACTTCATAGACAGGATTGTTACTTCGAAGACTGGATTGCTACTTCATAGAATATTTTTTACTTCTTGGACAGTTTTGTTACTTCATAGACAGGATTGTGACTTCATAGAGACGAAGGTTACTTCATAGACTGGATTGTGAATTCATAGGATCGTTACCTCATAGACAGTATTGTTACTTCATAGACTGGATTTTAACCTCATTGGGAGGATTGTTACTTCATAGACAGGTTTGTTACTTCTTAGACAGGATTGTTCCCTCATAGAATGTATTGTTACATCATTGACAGTATTGTTACTTCATAGAGAGGATTCTTACTTCATAGACTTGATTGTGACTTCATAAACAGGATTGTGACTTCATGACAGGATTGTCACAACATAGACTGGATTGTTACATCATAGTCACGATTGTTACTTCATAACCAAGATTGTTACTTCATAGACTGGATTGTTACGTCATAGACCTTGGTGTTACATCATACACAGGATTGTTACTTCATAGACTGGATTGTTACATCATTGAGAGGGTTGTTACATCATACACAGGATTGTTACTTCATAGAAAGGATTATGACTTCATAGACAGGATTGTTACTTCATAGACTGAAATGTTACATCATAGACAGGATTGTTACTTCGTAGAATGTATTGTATCTTCATAGACAGGATTGTGCCTTCATAGAGAGGATTCTTATTTCATAGACTGGATTGTGACTTAATACACAGGATTGTGGCATCATAGAGAGGATTGTTACTTCATAGACTGGATTTTGACTTCATAGAGAGGATTCTTACTTCATAGACTGTATTGTGACTTCATAGACATGATTGTTACTTCATAAACAGGATGTTACATCATATACTGGATTGTGACTTCATAGACATGATTGTGACTTCATAAACAGAATGTTACTTCATAGACTGTATTGTTACATCATAGAGAGGATTGTGACTTCATAGAGAGGATTCTTACTTCATAGACTGGATTTTGACTTCATAGGAAGGATTGTTACTTCACAGAATGCATTGTTACCTCATAGACAGTTTAGTTATTTCATAGACAGGATTGTTCCCTCATAGAATGTATTTTTACACCATTGACAGTATTGTGACTTCATAGAGAGGGTTCTTACATCATCGACTTGATTGTGACTTCATAGAGATAATTGTGACTTCATAAACAGGATTGTTACTTCATAGACTGGATTGTTACTTCATAGACAGGATTGTTACTTCATAGAATGTATTGTTACATCATAGGACTGTGACATCATAGAGAGGATTGTTTCTTCATAGACTGGATTTTAACCTCATTGGGAGGATTGTTACTTCATAGACAGGTTTGTTACTTCTTAGACAGGATTGTTCCCTCATAGAATGTATTGTTACATCATTGACAGTATTGTTACTTCATAGAGAGGATTCTTACTTCATAGACTTGATTGTGACTTCATAAACAGGATTGTGACTTCATGACAGGATTGTCACAACATAGACTGGATTGTTACATCATAGACACGATTGTTACTTCATAACCAAGATTGTTACTTCATAGACTGGATTGTTACGTCATAGACATTGGTGTTACATCATAGACAGGATTGTTACCTCAGAGACAGGGGTGTTACATCATAGACAGGATTGTTACCTCATAGACAGGATTGTTACTTCATAGACTGTATTGTTAATTCATACAGTTTTGCTACTTCATAGAGAGGATTGTCACCTCATAGACAGGATTGTTACTTCATACACTGTATTGTTACATCATAGACATGATTGTTACTTCATAGACTGTATTGTTACATCATATACAGGATTGTTCCCTCATAGAATGTATTGTTACATCATTGACAGTATTGTGACTTCATAGAGAGGATTCTTACTTCATAGACTGGATTTTTACTTCATAGAGAGGATGGATACTTCATAGACAGAATTGTTACTTCATATACTGGATTGTAACTTCATGGACAGGTTTGTTTCCTCATGAACAGGATTGTGACTTCGAGGCAGGATTGTTAAATCAGTGGGGATTGTTTTTTCATGCACAGGTTTGTTACTTCATAGATAGAATTGTTACTTCATAGACAGGATTGTTATATCATAGACAGGTGTGTTACTTCATAGACATTATTGTTACTTCATGGACAGTTTTGTTACTTCATAGACAGGATTGTGACTTCATAGAGAGAATTGTGACTTCATAGACAGGTTTGTTACTTCATAGACAGGATTGTGACTTCATAGAAAGGTTTTTTTCATCATAAAGAGGATTGTGACATCATAGGCAGGATTTTTACATCAGTGGGGATTGTTTTTTTCATAGACAGGTTTGTTACTTCATAGACAGGATTGTGACTTCATAGACAGGATTGTGACTTCATACGCAGGATTGTTCCTTCATAGGCAGGTTTGTGACTTCACAGACAGTATTGTTATATCGTGTACAGGATTGTGACTTCATAGTATTGTTACTTCATAGACTGGATTGTGACTTCATAGACAGGATTCTTACCTCATAGACAGGATTGTTACTTCATAGACTGTATTGATACATCATAGATAAGATTAAGACTTAATCGAAAGTATTGTCACTTAATAGACAGTATTGTTACTTCATAGACAGCATTGTTACATCAAAGACTGGATTGTTCCTTCATAGACAGGGTTGTTACATCATAGACAGGATTGTTACTTCATAAACTGGATTTTCACTTCATAGGATTGTTACTTCATAGACCAGATTGTTAATTCATAGACAGTTTGTTACATCAAAGACTGGATTGTTCCTTCATAGACAGGGTTGTTACATCATAGACAGGATTGTTACTTCATACCAAGTTTTGTTACTTCATAAACAGGATTGTTACATCATAGACAAGATTGTTACTTCATAAACTGGATTTTGACTTCATAAGATTGTTACTTCATAGACCAGATTGTTACTTCATAGACAGTTTGTTACTTCATAGACTGGATTGTTACATCATAGGGTTGTTACCTCATATACAGGATTCTTACTTCATAGACTGTATTGTTACTTCATAGACCGGATTGTTACCTCATAGACAGGATTGTTACTTCATAGACAGTTTGTTACTTCATAGACTGGATTGTTACATCATAGGGTTGTTACCTCATATACAGGATTGTTACTTTATACAATGTATTGTTACTTCATAAACTGGATTTTGACTTCATAGACAGGTCTGTTACTTCATAGACCGGATTGTTAATTCATAGACAGCATTGTTACTTCATAGTCAGTTTGTTACTTCATAGACTGGATTGTTACATCATAGAGAGGATTGTGACTTCATAGAGACGATTGTTACTTCATAGACTAGATTTTGACTCTATAGGGAGACTGGATTGTGACTTCAAAGACAGGATTGTTACCTCATAGACTTTATTGACACAACAGAGAAAAGATTAAGACTTAATCAGGATTGTTACTTCATAAACAGTATTGTTACTTCATAGACAGCGTTGTTACATGTTAGACTGGATTGTTACCTCATAGACAGGGTTGTGACATCATAGACAGGATTGTCACTTCATAGCCAGTTTTGTTACTTCATAGACAGGGTTGTTACATCATAGACAGGATTCTTACTTCATAGACTGGATTTTGACATCATAGCAGGGTTGTTACTTCATAGCCTGTATTGTGACATCATAGACAGGATTGTGACTTCATTGAGAGGATTCTTACTTCATAGACTGGATTGTTACTTACTACACAGGATTGTGGCTTCATAGAGAGCATTGTTACTTCATAGATTGGATTTTTACTTCATAGATAGGGTTGTTACATCATAGACAGGACTGTTACCTCATAGACTGGATTGTTACTTCATAGACTGTATTGTTACATCATAGACAGGATTGTGACTTCCTAGATTGGATTCTTACTTCATAGACTGGATTTTGACTTCATAGAGAGGATGGATACTTCATATACAGAATTGTTACTTCATAGACTGGATTGTAACTTCATGGGCAGTTTTGTTTCCTCATGAACAGGATTGTCACTTCAAGGCAGGATTGTTACATCAGTGGGGATTGTTTTTTCATGCACAGGTTTGTTACTTCATACATAGGATTGTTACTTCATAGACAGGATTGTTACTTCATAGACAGGATTGTTACTTCGTAGACTGGATTGCTACTTCATAGAATAATTTTTACTTCATGGACAGTTTTGTTACTTCATAGACAGGATTGTGACTTCATAGAGAGGAAGGTTACTTCATTGACTGGATTGTGAATTCATAGGATCGTTACCTCATAGACAGGATTGTTACTTCATAGACTGGATTGTTACATCATTGAGAGGGTTGTTACATCATACACAGGATTGTTACTTCATAGAAAGGATTATGACTTCATAGACAGGATTGTTACTTCAAAGGCAGGATTGTTACTTCATAGACTGAAATGTTACATCATAGACAGGATTGTTACTTCGTAGAATGTATTGTATCTTCATAGACAGGATTGTGCCTTCATAGAGAGGATTCTTATTTCATAGACTGGATTGTGACTTAATACACAGGATTGTGGCATCATAGAGAGGATTGTTACTTCATAGACTGGATTTTGACTTCATAGAGAGGATTCTTACTTCATAGACTGTATTGTGACTTCATAGACATGATTGTTACTTCATAAACAGGATGTTACATCATATACTGGATTGTGACTTCATAGACATGATTGTGACTTCATAAACAGAATGTTACTTCATAGACTGTATTGTTACATCATAGAGAGGATTGTGACTTCATAGAGAGGATTCTTACTTCATAGACTGGATTTTGACTTCATAGGAAGGATTGTTACTTCACAGAATGCATTGTTACCTCATAGACAGTTTAGTTATTTCAAAGACAGGATTGTTCCCTCATAGAATGTATTGTTACACCATTGACAGTATTGTGACTTCATAGATAGGATTCTTACATCATCGACTTGATTGTGACTTCATAGAGATAATTGTGACTTCATAAACAGGATTGTTACTTCATAGACTGGATTGTTACTTCATAGACAGGATTGTTACTTCATAGAATGTATTGTTACATCATAGGACTGTGACATCATAGAGAGGATTGTTTCTTCATAGACTGGATTTTAACCTCATTGGGAGGATTGTTACTTCATAGACAGGTTTGTTACTTCTTAGACAGGATTGTTCCCTCATAGAATGTATTGTTACATCATTGACAGTATTGTTACTTCATAGAGAGGATTCTTACTTCATAGACTTGATTGTGACTTCATAAACAAGATTGTGACTTCATGACAGGATTGTCACAACATAGACTGGATTGTTACATCATAGACACGATTGATACTTCATAACCAAGATTGTTACTTCATAGACTGGATTGTTACGTCATAGACAGGGGTGTTACATCATAGACAGGATTCTTACTTCATAGACAGGGGTGTTACATCATAGACAGGATTGTTACCTCATAGACAGGATTGTTACTTCGTAGACTGTATTGTTAATTCATACAGTTTTGCTACTTCATAGAGAGGATTGTCACCTCATAGACAGGATTGTTACTTCATACACTGTATTGTTACATCATAGACATGATTGTTACTTCATAGACTGTATTGTTACATCATATACAGGATTGTTCCCTCATAGAATGTATTGTTACATCATTGACAGTATTGTGACTTCATAGAGAGGATTCTTACTTCATAGACTGGATTTTTACTTCATAGAGAGGATGGATACTTCATAGACAGAATTGTTACTTCATATACTGGATTGTAACTTCATGGACAGGTTTGTTTCCTCATGAACAGGATTGTGACTTCGAGGCACGATTGTTAAATCTGTGGGGATTGTTTTTTCATGCACAGGTTTGTTACTTCATAGATAGAATTGTTACTTCATAGACAGGATTGTTATATCATAGACAGGTGTGTTACTTCATAGACATTACTGTTACTTCATGGACAGTTTTGTTACTTCATAGACAGGATTGTGACTTCATAGAGAGAATTGTGACTTCATAGACAGGTTTGTTACTTCATAGACAGGATTGTGACTTCATAGAAAGGTTTTTTTCATCATAAAGAGGATTGTGACATCATAGGCAGGATTTTTACATCAGTGGGGATTGTTTTTTTCATAGACAGGTTTGTTACTTCATAGACAGGATTGTGACTTCATAGACAGGATTGTGACTTCATACGCAGGATTTTTCCTTCATAGGCAGGGTTGTGACTTCACAGACAGTATTGTTATATCGTGTACAGGATTGTGACTTCATAGTATTGTTACTTCATAGACTGGATTGTGACTTCATAGACAGGATTCTTACCTGATAGACAGGATTGTTACTTCATAGATTGTATTGATACATCATAGATAAGATTAAGACTTAATCGAAAGTATTGTCACTTAATAGACAGTATTGTTACTTCTTAGACAGCATTGTTACATCAAAGACTGGATTGTTCCTTCATAGACAGGGTTGTTACATCATAGACAGGATTGTAACTTCATAGCAAGTTTTGTTACTTCATAGACAGGATTGTTACATCATAGACAAGATTGTTACTTCATAAACTGGATTTTCACTTCATAGACCAGATTGTTACTTCATAGTCAGTTTGTTACATCAAAGACTGGATTGTTCCTTCATAGACACGGTTGTTACCTCATAGACAGGATTGTTTCTTCATACCAAGTTTTGTTACTTCATAGACAGGATTGTTACATCATAGACAAGATTGTTACTTCATAAACTGGATTTTCACTTCATAGGATTGTTACTTCATAGACCAGATTGTTACTTCATAGACAGTTTGTTACTTCATAGACTGGATTGTTACATCATAGGGTTGTTACCTCATATACAGGATTCTTACTTCATAGACTGTATTGTTACTTCATAGACCGGATTGTTACCTCATAGACAGGATTGTTACTTCATAGACAGTTTGTTACTTCATAGACTGGATTGTTACATCATAGGGTTGTTACCTCATATACAGGATTGTTACTTTATACAATGTATTGTTACTTCATAAACTGGATTTTGACTTCATAGACATGTCTGTTACTTCATAGACCGGATTGTTAATTCATAGACAGCATCGTTACTTCATACACAGTTTGTTACTTCATAGACTGGATTGTTACATCATAGAGAGGATTGTGACTTCATAGAGACGATTGTTACTTCATAGACTAGATTTTGACTCTATAGGGAGACTGGATTGTGACTTCAAAGACAGGATTGTTACCTCATAGACTTTATTGATACAACAGAGAAAAGATTAAGACTCAATAAGGATTGTTACTTCATAAACAGTATTGTTACTTCATAGACAGCATTGTTACATGTTAGACTGGATTGTTACTTCATAGACCGGGTTGTGACATCATCGACAGGATTGTCACTTCATAGCCAGTTTTGTTACTTCATAGACAGGGTTGTTACATCATAGACAGGATTCTTACTTCATAGACTGGATTTTGACATCATAGCAGGGTTGTTACTTCATAGCCTGTATTGTGACATCATAGACAGGATTGTGACTTCATTGAGAGGATTCTTACTTCATAGACTGGATTGTTACTTACTACACAGGATTGTGGCTTCATAGAGAGCATTGTTACTTCATAGATTGGATTTTTACTTCATAGATAGGGTTGTTACATCATAGACAGGACTGTTACCTCATAGACTGGATTGTTACTTCATAGACTGTATTGTTACATCATAGACAGGATTGTGACTTCATAGATTGGATTCTTACTTCATAGACTGGATTTTGACTTCATAGAGAGGATGGATACTTCATATACAGAATTGTTACTTCATACACTGGATTGTAACTTCATGGGCAGTTTTGTTTCCTCATGAACAGGATTGTGACTTCAAGGCAGGATTGTTACAAAAGTGGGCATTGTTTTTTCATGCACAGGTTTGTTACTTCATACATAGGATTGTTACTTCATAGACAGGATTGTTACTTCGTAGACTGGATTGCTACTTCATAGAATATTTTTTACTTCTTGGACAGTTTTGTTACTTCATAGACAGGATTGTGACTTCATAGAGAGGAAGGTTACTTCATAGACTGGATTGTGAATTCATAGGATCGTTACCTCATAGACAGTATTGTTACTTCATAGACTGGATTTTAACCTCATTGGGAGGATTGTTACTTCATAGACAGGTTTGTTACTTCTTAGACAGGATTGTTCCCTCATAGAATGTATTGTTACATCATTGACAGTATTGTTACTTCATAGAGAGGATTCTTACTTCATAGACTTGATTGTGACTTCATAAACAGGATTGTGACTTCATGACAGGATTGTCACAACATAGACTGGATTGTTACATCATAGTCACGATTGTTACTTCATAACCAAGATTGTTACTTCATAGACTGGATTGTTACATCATAGACCTTGGTGTTACATCATACACAGGATTGTTACTTCATAGACTGGATTGTTACATCATTGAGAGGGTTGTTACATCATACACAGGATTGTTACTTCATAGAAAGGATTATGACTTCATAGACAGGATTGTTACTTCATAGACTGAAATGTTACATCATAGACAGGATTGTTACTTCGTAGAATGTATTGTATCTTCATAGACAGGATTGTGCCTTCATAGAGAGGATTCTTATTTCATAGACTGGATTGTGACTTAATACACAGGATTGTGGCATCATAGAGAGGATTGTTACTTCATAGACTGGATTTTGACTTCATAGAGAGGATTCTTACTTCATAGACTGTATTGTGACTTCATAGACATGATTGTTACTTCATAAACAGGATGTTACATCATATACTGGATTGTGACTTCATAGACATGATTGTGACTTCATAAACAGAATGTTACTTCATAGACTGTATTGTTACATCATAGAGAGGATTGTGACTTCATAGAGAGGATTCTTACTTCATAGACTGGATTTTGACTTCATAGGAAGGATTGTTACTTCACAGAATGCATTGTTACCTCATAGACAGTTTAGTTATTTCATAGACAGGATTGTTCCCTCATAGAATGTATTTTTACACCATTGACAGTATTGTGACTTCATAGAGAGGGTTCTTACATCATCGACTTGATTGTGACTTCATAGAGATAATTGTGACTTCATAAACAGGATTGTTACTTCATAGACTGGATTGTTACTTCATAGACAGGATTGTTACTTCATAGAATGTATTGTTACATCATAGGACTGTGACATCATAGAGAGGATTGTTTCTTCATAGACTGGATGTTAACCTCATTGGGAGGATTGTTACTTCATAGACAGGTTTGTTACTTCTTAGACAGGATTGTTCCCTCATAGAATGTATTGTTACATCATTGACAGTATTGTTACTTCATAGAGAGGATTCTTACTTCATAGACTTGATTGTGACTTCATAAACAGGATTGTGACTTCATGACAGGATTGTCACAAGATAGACTGGATTGTTACATCATCGACACGATTGTTACTTCATAACCAAGATTGTTACTTCATAGACTGGATTGTTACGTCATAGACATTGGTGTTACATCATAGACAGGATTGTTACCTCATAGACAGGGGTGTTACATCATAGACAGGATTGTTACCTCATAGACAGGATTGTTACTTCATAGACTGTATTGTTAATTCATACAGTTTTGCTACTTCATAGAGAGGATTGTCACCTCATAGACAGGATTGTTACTTCATACACTGTATTGTTACATCATAGACATGATTGTTACTTCATAGACTGTATTGTTACATCATATACAGGATTGTTCCCTCATAGAATGTATTGTTACATCATTGACAGTATTGTGACTTCATAGAGAGGATTCTTACTTCATAGACTGGATTTTTACTTCATAGAGAGGATGGATACTTCATAGACAGAATTGTTACTTCATATACTGGATTGTAACTTCATGGACAGGTTTGTTTCCTCATGAACAGGATTGTGACTTCGAGGCAGGATTGTTAAATCAGTGGGGATTGTTTTTTCATGCACAGGTTTGTTACTTCATAGATAGAATTGTTACTTCATAGACAGGATTGTTATATCATAGACAGGTGTGTTACTTCATAGACATTATTGTTACTTCATGGACAGTTTTGTTACTTCATAGACAGGATTGTGACTTCATAGAGAGAATTGTGACTTCATAGACAGGTTTGTTACTTCATAGACAGGATTGTGACTTCATAGAAAGGTTTTTTTCATCATAAAGAGGATTGTGACATCATAGGCAGGATTTTTACATCAGTGGGGATTGTTTTTTTCATAGACAGGTTTGTTACTTCATAGACAGGATTGTGACTTCATAGACAGGATTGTGACTTCATACGCAGGATTGTTCCTTCATAGGCAGGTTTGTGACTTCACAGACAGTATTGTTATATCGTGTACAGGATTGTGACTTCATAGTATTGTTACTTCATAGACTGGATTGTGACTTCATAGACAGGATTCTTACCTCATAGACAGGATTGTTACTTCATAGACTGTATTGATACATCATAGATAAGATTAAGACTTAATCGAAAGTATTGTCACTTAATAGACAGTATTGTTACTTCATAGACAGCATTGTTACATCAAAGACTGGATTGTTCCTTCATAGACAGGGTTGTTACATCATAGACAGGATTGTTACTTCATAAACTGGATTTTCACTTCATAGGATTGTTACTTCATAGACCAGATTGTTAATTCATAGACAGTTTGTTACATCAAAGACTGGATTGTTCCTTCATAGACAGGGTTGTTACATCATAGACAGGATTGTTACTTCATACCAAGTTTTGTTACTTCATAAACAGGATTGTTACATCATAGACAAGATTGTTACTTCATAAACTGGATTTTGACTTCATAAGATTGTTACTTCATAGACCAGATTGTTACTTCATAGACAGTTTGTTACTTCATAGACTGGATTGTTACATCATAGGGTTGTTACCTCATATACAGGATTCTTACTTCATAGACTATATTGTTACTTCATAGACCGGATTGTTACCTCATAGACAGGATTGTTACTTCATAGACAGTTTGTTACTTCATAGACTGGATTGTTACATCATAGGGTTGTTACCTCATATACAGGATTGTTACTTTATACAATGTATTGTTACTTCATAAACTGGATTTTGACTTCATAGACAGGTCTGTTACTTCATAGACCGGATTGTTAATTCATAGACAGCATTGTTACTTCATAGTCAGTTTGTTACTTCATAGACGGGATTGTTACATCATAGAGAGGATTGTGACTTCATAGAGACGATTGTTACTTCATAGACTAGATTTTGACTCTATAGGGAGACTGGATTGTGACTTCAAAGACAGGATTGTTACCTCATAGACTTTATTGACACAACAGAGAAAAGATTAAGACTTAATCAGGATTGTTACTTCATAAACAGTATTGTTACTTCATAGACAGCGTTGTTACATGTTAGACTGGATTGTTACCTCATAGACAGGGTTGTGACATCATAGACAGGATTGTCACTTCATAGCCAGTTTTGTTACTTCATAGACAGGGTTGTTACATCATAGACAGGATTCTTACTTCATAGACTGGATTTTGACATCATAGCAGGGTTGTTACTTCATAGCCTGTATTGTGACATCATAGACAGGATTGTGACTTCATTGAGAGGATTCTTACTTCATAGACTGGATTGTTACTTACTACACAGGATTGTGGCTTCATAGAGAGCATTGTTACTTCATAGATTGGATTTTTACTTCATAGATAGGGTTGTTACATCATAGACAGGACTGTTACCTCATAGACTGGATTGTTACTTCATAGACTGTATTGTTACATCATAGACAGGATTGTGACTTCATAGATTGGATTCTTACTTCATAGACTGGATTTTGACTTCATAGAGAGGATGGATACTTCATATACAGTATTGTTACTTCATAGACTGGATTGTAACTTCATGGGCAGTTTTGTTTCCTCATGAACAGGATTGTCACTTCAAGGCAGGATTGTTACATCAGTGGGGATTGTTTTTTCATGCACAGGTTTGTTACTTCATACATAGGATTGTTACTTCATAGACAGGATTGTTACTTCATAGACAGGATTGTTACTTCGTAGACTGGATTGCTACTTCATAGAATAATTTTTACTTCATGGACAGTTTTGTTACTTCATAGACAGGATTGTGACTTCATAGAGAGGAAGGTTACTTCATTGACTTGATTGTGAATTCATAGGATCGTTACCTCATAGACAGGATTGTTACTTCATAGACTGGATTGTTACATCATTGAGAGGGTTGTTACATCATACACAGGATTGTTACTTCATAGAAAGGATTATGACTTCATAGACAGGATTGTTACTTCAAAGGCAGGATTGTTACTTCATAGACTGAAATGTTACATCATAGACAGGATTGTTACTTCGTAGAATGTATTGTATCTTCATAGACAGGATTGTGCCTTCATAGAGAGGATTCTTATTTCATAGACTGGATTGTGACTTAATACACAGGATTGTGGCATCATAGAGAGGATTGTTACTTCATAGACTGGATTTTGACTTCATAGAGAGGATTCTTACTTCATAGACTGTATTGTGACTTCATAGACATGATTGTTACTTCATAAACAGGATGTTACATCATATACTGGATTGTGACTTCATAGACATGACTGTGACTTCATAAACAGAATGTTACTTCATAGACTGTATTGTTACATCATAGAGAGGATTGTGACTTCATAGAGAGGATTCTTACTTCATAGACTGGATTTTGACTTCATAGGAAGGATTGTTACTTCACAGAATGCATTGTTACCTCATAGACAGTTTAGTTATTTCAAAGACAGGATTGTTTCCTCATAGAATGTATTGTTACACCATTGACAGTATTGTGACTTCATAGAGAGGATTCTTACATCATCGACTTGATTGTGACTTCATAGAGATAATTGTGACTTCATAAACAGGATTGTTACTTCATAGACTGGATTGTTACTTCATAGACAGGATTGTTACTTCATAGAATGTATTGTTACATCATAGGACTGTGACATCATAGAGAGGATTGTTTCTTCATAGACTGGATTTTAACCTCATTGGGAGGATTGTTACTTCATAGACAGGTTTGTTACTTCTTAGACAGGATTGTTCCCTCATAGAATGTATTGTTACATCATTGACAGTATTGTTACTTCATAGAGAGGATTCTTACTTCATAGACTTGATTGTGACTTCATAAACAAGATTGTGACTTCATGACAGGATTGTCACAACATAGACTGGATTGTTACATCATAGACACGATTGATACTTCATAACCAAGATTGTTACTTCATAGACTGGATTGTTACGTCATAGACAGGGGTGTTACATCATAGACAGGATTCTTACTTCATAGACAGGGGTGTTACATCATAGACAGGATTGTTACCTCATAGACAGGATTGTTACTTCGTAGACTGTATTGTTAATTCATACAGTTTTGCTACTTCATAGAGAGGATTGTCACCTCATAGACAGGATTGTTACTTCATACACTGTATTGTTACATCATAGACATGATTGTTACTTCATAGACTGTATTGTTACATCATATACAGGATTGTTCCCTCATAGAATGTATTGTTACATCATTGACAGTATTGTGACTTCATAGAGAGGATTCTTACTTCATAGACTGGATTTTTACTTCATAGAGAGGATGGATACTTCATAGACAGAATTGTTACTTCATATACTGGATTGTAACTTCATGGACAGGTTTGTTTCCTCATGAACAGGATTGTGACTTCGAGGCACGATTGTTAAATCTGTGGGGATTGTTTTTTCATGCACAGGTTTGTTACTTCATAGATAGAATTGTTACTTCATAGACAGGATTGTTATATCATAGACAGGTGTGTTACTTCATAGACATTATTGTTACTTCATGGACAGTTTTGTTACTTCATAGACAGGATTGTGACTTCATAGAGAGAATTGTGACTTCATAGACAGGTTTGTTACTTCATAGACAGGATTGTGACTTCATAGAAAGGTTTTTTTCATCATAAAGAGGATTGTGACATCATAGGCAGGATTTTTACATCAGTGGGGATTGTTTTTTTCATAGACAGGTTTGTTACTTCATAGACAGGATTGTGACTTCATAGACAGGATTGTGACTTCATACGCAGGATTGTTCCTTCATAGGCAGGTTTGTGACTTCACAGACAGTATTGTTATATCGTGTACAGGATTGTGACTTCATAGTATTGTTACTTCATAGACTGGATTGTGACTTCATAGACAGGATTCTTACCTCATAGACAGGATTGTTACTTCATAGACTGTATTGATACATCATAGATAAGATTAAGACTTAATCGAAAGTATTGTCACTTAATAGACAGTATTGTTACTTCATAGACAGCATTGTTACATCAAAGACTGGATTGTTCCTTCATAGACAGGGTTGTTACATCATAGACAGGATTGTTACTTCATAAACTGGATTTTCACTTCATAGGATTGTTACTTCATAGACCAGATTGTTAATTCATAGACAGTTTGTTACATCAAAGACTGGATTGTTCCTTCATAGACAGGGTTGTTACATCATAGACAGGATTGTTACTTCATACCAAGTTTTGTTACTTCATAAACAGGATTGTTACATCATAGACAAGATTGTTACTTCATAAACTGGATTTTGACTTCATAAGATTGTTACTTCATAGACCAGATTGTTACTTCATAGACAGTTTGTTACTTCATAGACTGGATTGTTACATCATAGGGTTGTTACCTCATATACAGGATTCTTACTTCATAGACTGTATTGTTACTTCATAGACCGGATTGTTACCTCATAGACAGGATTGTTACTTCATAGTCAGTTTGTTACTTCATAGACTGGATTGTTACATCATAGGGTTGTTACCTCATATACAGGATTGTTACTTTATAGAATGTATTGTTACTTCATAAACTGGATTTTGACTTCATAGACAGGTCTGTTACTTCATAGACCGGATTGTTAATTCATAGACAGCATTGTTACTTCATAGTCAGTTTGTTACTTCATAGACTGGATTGTTACATCATAGAGAGGATTGTGACTTCATAGAGACGATTGTTACTTCATAGACTAGATTTTGACTCTATAGGGAGACTGGATTGTGACTTCAAAGACAGGATTGTTACCTCATAGACTTTATTGACACAACAGAGAAAAGATTAAGACTTAATCAGGATTGTTACTTCATAAACAGTATTGTTACTTCATAGACAGCGTTGTTACATGTTAGACTGGATTGTTACCTCATAGACAGGGTTGTGACATCATAGACAGGATTGTCACTTCATAGCCAGTTTTGTTACTTCATAGACAGGGTTGTTACATCATAGACAGGATTCTTACTTCATAGACTGGATTTTGACATCATAGCAGGGTTGTTACTTCATAGCCTGTATTGTGACATCATAGACAGGATTGTGACTTCATTGAGAGGATTCTTACTTCATAGACTGGATTGTTACTTACTACACAGGATTGTGGCTTCATAGAGAGCATTGTTACTTCATAGATTGGATTTTTACTTCATAGATAGGGTTGTTACATCATAGACAGGACTGTTACCTCATAGACTGGATTGTTACTTCATAGACTGTATTGTTACATCATAGACAGGATTGTGACTTCATAGATTGGATTCTTACTTCATAGACTGGATTTTGACTTCATAGAGAGGATGGATACTTCATATACAGAATTGTTACTTCATAGACTGGATTGTAACTTCATGGGCAGTTTTGTTTCCTCATGAACAGGATTGTCACTTCAAGGCAGGATTGTTACATCAGTGGGGATTGTTTTTTCATGCACAGGTTTGTTACTTCATACATAGGATTGTTACTTCATAGACAGGATTGTTACTTCATAGACAGGATTGTTACTTCGTAGACTGGATTGCTACTTCATAGAATAATTTTTACTTCATGGACAGTTTTGTTACTTCATAGACAGGATTGTGACTTCATAGAGAGGAAGGTTACTTCATTGACTGGATTGTGAATTCATAGGATCGTTACCTCATAGACAGGATTGTTACTTCATAGACTGGATTGTTACATCATTGAGAGGGTTGTTACATCATACACAGGATTGTTACTTCATAGAAAGGATTATGACTTCATAGACAGGATTGTTACTTCAAAGGCAGGATTGTTACTTCATAGACTGAAATGTTACATCATAGACAGGATTGTTACTTCGTAGAATGTATTGTATCTTCATAGACAGGATTGTGCCTTCATAGAGAGGATTCTTATTTCATAGACTGGATTGTGACTTAATACACAGGATTGTGGCATCATAGAGAGGATTGTTACTTCATAGACTGGATTTTGACTTCATAGAGAGGATTCTTACTTCATAGACTGTATTGTGACTTCATAGACATGATTGTTACTTCATAAACAGGATGTTACATCATATACTGGATTGTGACTTCATAGACATGACTGTGACTTCATAAACAGAATGTTACTTCATACACTGTATTGTCACATCATAGAGAGGATTGTGACTTCATAGAGAGGATTCTTACTTCATAGACTGGATTTTGACTTCATAGGAAGGATTGTTACTTCACAGAATGCATTGTTACCTCATAGACAGTTTAGTTATTTCAAAGACAGGATTGTTTCCTCATAGAATGTATTGTTACACCATTGACAGTATTGTGACTTCATAGAGAGGATTCTTACATCATCGACTTGATTGTGACTTCATCGAGATAATTGTGACTTCATAAACAGGATTGTTACTTCATAGACTGGATTGTTACTTCATAGACAGGATTGTTACTTCATAGAATGTATTGTTACATCATAGGACTGTGACATCATAGAGAGGATTGTTTCTTCATAGACTGGATTTTAACCTCATTGGGAGGATTGTTACTTCATAGACAGGTTTGTTACTTCTTAGACAGGATTGTTCCCTCATAGAATGTATTGTTACATCATTGACAGTATTGTTACTTCATAGAGAGGATTCTTACTTCATAGACTTGATTGTGACTTCATAAACAAGATTGTGACTTCATGACAGGATTGTCACAACATAGACTGGATTGTTACATCATAGACACGATTGATACTTCATAACCAAGATTGTTACTTCATAGACTGGATTGTTACGTCATAGACAGGGGTGTTACATCATAGACAGGATTCTTACTTCATAGACAGGGGTGTTACATCATAGACAGGATTGTTACCTCATAGAAAGGATTGTTACTTCGTAGACTGTATTGTTAATTCATACAGTTTTGCTACTTCATAGAGAGGATTGTCACCTCATAGACAGGATTGTTACTTCATACACTGTATTGTTACATCATAGACATGATTGTTACTTCATAGACTGTATTGTTACATCATATACAGGATTGTTCCCTCATAGAATGTATTGTTACATCATTGACAGTGTTGTGACTTCATAGAGAGGATTCTTACTTCATAGACTGGATTTTTACTTCATAGAGAGGATGTATACTTCATAGACAGAATTGTTACTTCATATACTGGATTGTAACTTCATGGACAGGTTTGTTTCCTCATGAACAGGATTTGATTCGAGGCACGATTGTTAAATCTGTGGGGATTGTTTTTTCATGCACAGGTTTGTTACTTCATAGATAGAATTGTTACTTCATAGACAGGATTGTTATATCATAGACAGGTGTGTTACCTCATAGACATTACTGTTACTTCATGGACAGTTTTGTTACTTCATAGACAGGATTGTGACTTCATAGAGAGAATTGTGACTTCATAGACAGGTTTGTTACTTCATAGACAGGATTGTGACTTCATAGAAAGGTTTTTTTCATCATAAAGAGGATTGTGACATCATAGGCAGGATTTTTACATCAGTGGGGATTGTTTTTTTCATAGACAGGTTTGTTACTTCATAGACAGGATTGTGACTTCATAGACAGGATTGTGACTTCATACGCAGGATTGTTCCTTCATAGGCAGGGTTGTGACTTCACAGACAGTATTGTTATATCGTGTACAGGATTGTGACTTCATAGTATTGTTACTTCATAGACTGGATTGTGACTTCATAGACAGGATTCTTACCTCATAGACAGGATTGTTACTTCATAGATTGTATTGATACATCATAGATAAGATTAAGACTTAATCGAAAGTATTGTCACTTAATAGACAGTATTGTTACTTCTTAGACAGCATTGTTACATCAAAGACTGGATTGTTCCTTCATAGACAGGGTTGTTACATCATAGACAGGATTGTAACTTCATAGCAAGTTTTGTTACTTCATAGACAGGATTGTTACATCATAGACAAGATTGTTACTTCATAAACTGGATTTTCACTTCATAGACCAGATTGTTACTTCATAGTCAGTTTGTTACATCAAAGACTGGATTGTTCCTTCATAGACACGGTTGTTACATCATAGACAGGATTGTTTCTTCATAGCAAGTTTTGTTACTTCATAGACAGGATTGTTACATCATAGACAAGATTGTTACTTCATAAACTGGATTTTCACTTCATAGGATTGTTACTTCATAGACCAGATTGTTACTTCATAGACAGTTTGTTACTTCATAGACTGGATTGTTACATCATAGGGTTGTTACCTCATATACAGGATTCTTACTTCATAGACTGTATTGTTACTTCATAGACCGGATTGTTACCTCATAGACAGGATTGTTACTTCATAGACATTTTGTTACTTCATAGACTGGATTGTTACATCATAGGGTTGTTACCTCATATACAGGATTGTTACTTTATACAATGTATTGTTACTTCATAAACTGGATTTTGACTTCATAGACATGTCTGTTACTTCATAGACCGGATTGTTAATTCATAGACAGCATCGTTACTTCATACACAGTTTGTTACTTCATAGACTGGATTGTTACATCATAGAGAGGATTGTGACTTCATAGAGACGATTGTTACTTCATAGACTAGATTTTGACTCTATAGGGAGACTGGATTGTGACTTCAAAGACAGGATTGTTACCTCATAGACTTTATTGATACAACAGAGAAAAGATTAAGACTCAATAAGGATTGTTACTTCATAAACAGTATTGTTACTTCATAGACAGCATTGTTACATGTTAGACTGGATTGTTACTTCATAGAGCGGGTTGTGACATCATAGACAGGATTGTCACTTCATAGCCAGTTTTGTTACTTCATAGACAGGGTTGTTACATCATAGACAGGATTCTTACTTCATAGACTGGATTTTGACATCATAGCAGGGTTGTTACTTCATAGCCTGTATTGTGACATCATAGACAGGATTGTGACTTCATTGAGAGGATTCTTACTTCATAGACTGGATTGTTACTTACTACACAGGATTGTGGCTTCATAGAGAGCATTGTTACTTCATAGATTGGATTTTTACTTCATAGATAGGGTTGTTACATCATAGACAGGACTGTTACCTCATAGACTGGATTGTTACTTCATAGACTGTATTGTTACATCATAGACAGGATTGTGACTTCATAGATTGGATTCTTACTTCATAGACTGGATTTTGACTTCATAGAGAGGATGGATACTTCATATACAGAATTGTTACTTCATAGACTGGATTGTAACTTCATGGGCAGTTTTGTTTCCTCATGAACAGGATTGTCACTTCAAGGCAGGATTGTTACATCAGTGGGGATTGTTTTTTCATGCACAGGTTTGTTACTTCATACATAGGATTGTTACTTCATAGACAGGATTGTTACTTCATAGACAGGATTGTTACTTCGTAGACTGGATTGCTACTTCATAGAATAATTTTTACTTCATGGACAGTTTTGTTACTTCATAGACAGGATTGTGACTTCATAGAGAGGAAGGTTACTTCATTGACTGGATTGTGAATTCATAGGATCGTTACCTCATAGACAGGATTGTTACTTCATAGACTGGATTGTTACATCATTGAGAGGGTTGTTACATCATACACAGGATTGTTACTTCATAGAAAGGATTATGACTTCATAGACAGGATTGTTACTTCAAAGGCAGGATTGTTACTTCATAGACTGAAATGTTACATCATAGACAGGATTGTTACTTCGTAGAATGTATTGTATCTTCATAGACAGGATTGTGCCTTCATAGAGAGGATTCTTATTTCATAGACTGGATTGTGACTTAATACACAGGATTGTGGCATCATAGAGAGGATTGTTACTTCATAGACTGGATTTTGACTTCATAGAGAGGATTCTTACTTCATAGACTGTATTGTGACTTCATAGACATGATTGTTACTTCATAAACAGGATGTTACATCATATACTGGATTGTGACTTCATAGACATGACTGTGACTTCATAAACAGAATGTTACTTCATAGACTGTATTGTTACATCATAGAGAGGATTGTGACTTCATAGAGAGGATTCTTACTTCATAGACTGGATTTTGACTTCATAGGAAGGATTGTTACTTCACAGAATGCATTGTTACCTCATAGACAGTTTAGTTATTTCAAAGACAGGATTGTTTCCTCATAGAATGTATTGTTACACCATTGACAGTATTGTGACTTCATAGAGAGGATTCTTACATCATCGACTTGATTGTGACTTCATAGAGATAATTGTGACTTCATAAACAGGATTGTTACTTCATAGACTGGATTGTTACTTCATAGACAGGATTGTTACTTCATAGAATGTATTGTTACATCATAGGACTGTGACATCATAGAGAGGATTGTTTCTTCATAGACTGGATTTTAACCTCATTGGGAGGATTGTTACTTCATAGACAGGTTTGTTACTTCTTAGACAGGATTGTTCCCTCATAGAATGTATTGTTACATCATTGACAGTATTGTTACTTCATAGAGAGGATTCTTACTTCATAGACTTGATTGTGACTTCATAAACAAGATTGTGACTTCATGACAGGATTGTCACAACATAGACTGGATTGTTACATCATAGACACGATTGATACTTCATAACCAAGATTGTTACTTCATAGACTGGATTGTTACGTCATAGACAGGGGTGTTACATCATAGACAGGATTCTTACTTCATAGACAGGGGTGTTACATCATAGACAGGATTGTTACCTCACAGACAGGATTGTTACTTCGTAGACTGTATTGTTAATTCATACAGTTTTGCTACTTCATAGAGAGGATTGTCACCTCATAGACAGGATTGTTACTTCATACACTGTATTGTTACATCATAGACATGATTGTTACTTCATAGACTGTATTGTTACATCATATACAGGATTGTTCCCTCATAGAATGTATTGTTACATCATTGACAGTATTGTGACTTCATAGAGAGGATTCTTACTTCATAGACTGGATTTTTACTTCATAGAGAGGATGGATACTTCATAGACAGAATTGTTACTTCATATACTGGATTGTAACTTCATGGACAGGTTTGTTTCCTCATGAACAGGATTGTGACTTCGAGGCACGATTGTTAAATCTGTGGGGATTGTTTTTTCATGCACAGGTTTGTTACTTCATAGATAGAATTGTTACTTCATAGACAGGATTGTTATATCATAGACAGGTGTGTTACCTCATAGACATTACTGTTACTTCATGGACAGTTTTGTTACTTCATAGACAGGATTGTGACTTCATAGAGAGAATTGTGACTTCATAGACAGGTTTGTTACTTCATAGACAGGATTGTGACTTCATAGAAAGGTTTTTTTCATCATAAAGAGGATTGTGACATCATAGGCAGGATTTTTACATCAGTGGGGATTGTTTTTTTCATAGACAGGTTTGTTACTTCATAGACAGGATTGTGACTTCATAGACAGGATTGTGACTTCATACGCAGGATTGTTCCTTCATAGGCAGGGTTGTGACTTCACAGACAGTATTGTTATATCGTGTACAGGATTGTGACTTCATAGTATTGTTACTTCATAGACTGGATTGTGACTTCATAGACAGGATTCTTACCTCATAGACAGGATTGTTACTTCATAGATTGTATTGATACATCATAGATAAGATTAAGACTTAATCGAAAGTATTGTCACTTAATAGACAGTATTGTTACTTCTTAGACAGCATTGTTACATCAAAGACTGGATTGTTCCTTCATAGACAGGGTTGTTACATCATAGACAGGATTGTAACTTCATAGCAAGTTTTGTTACTTCATAGACAGGATTGTTACATCATAGACAAGATTGTTACTTCATAAACTGGATTTTCACTTCATAGACCAGATTGTTACTTCATAGTCAGTTTGTTACATCAAAGACTGGATTGTTCCTTCATAGACACGGTTGTTACATCATAGACAGGATTGTTTCTTCATAGCAAGTTTTGTTACTTCATAGACAGGATTGTTACATCATAGACAAGATTGTTACTTCATAAACTGGATTTTCACTTCATAGGATTGTTACTTCATAGACCAGATTGTTACTTCATAGACAGTTTGTTACTTCATAGACTGGATTGTTACATCATAGGGTTGTTACCTCATATACAGGATTCTTACTTCATAGACTGTATTGTTACTTCATAGACCGGATTGTTACCTCATAGACAGGATTGTTACTTCATAGACAGTTTGTTACTTCATAGACTGGATTGTTACATCATAGGGTTGTTACCTCATATACAGGATTGTTACTTTATACAATGTATTGTTACTTCATAAACTGGATTTTGACTTCATAGACATGTCTGTTACTTCATAGACCGGATTGTTAATTCATAGACAGCATCGTTACTTCATACACAGTTTGTTACTTCATAGACTGGATTGTTACATCATAGAGAGGATTGTGACTTCATAGAGACGATTGTTACTTCATAGACTAGATTTTGACTCTATAGGGAGACTGGATTGTGACTTCAAAGACAGGATTGTTACCTCATAGACTTTATTGATACAACAGAGAAAAGATTAAGACTCAATAAGGATTGTTACTTCATAAACAGTATTGTTACTTCATAGACAGCATTGTTACATGTTAGACTGGATTGTTACTTCATAGAGCGGGTTGTGACATCATAGACAGGATTGTCACTTCATAGCCAGTTTTGTTACTTCATAGACAGGGTTGTTACATCATAGACAGGATTCTTACTTCATAGACTGGATTTTGACATCATAGCAGGGTTGTTACTTCATAGCCTGTATTGTGACATCATAGACAGGATTGTGACTTCATTGAGAGGATTCTTACTTCATAGACTGGATTGTTACTTACTACACAGGATTGTGGCTTCATAGAGAGCATTGTTACTTCATAGATTGGATTTTTACTTCATAGATAGGGTTGTTACATCATAGACAGGACTGTTACCTCATAGACTGGATTGTTACTTCATAGACTGTATTGTTACATCATAGACAGGATTGTGACTTCATAGATTGGATTCTTACTTCATAGACTGGATTTTGACTTCATAGAGAGGATGGATACTTCATATACAGAATTGTTACTTCATAGACTGGATTGTAACTTCATGGGCAGTTTTGTTTCCTCATGAACAGGATTGTCACTTCAAGGCAGGATTGTTACATCAGTGGGGATTGTTTTTTCATGCACAGGTTTGTTACTTCATACATAGGATTGTTACTTCATAGACAGGATTGTTACTTCATAGACAGGATTGTTACTTCGTAGACTGGATTGCTACTTCATAGAATAATTTTTACTTCATGGACAGTTTTGTTACTTCATAGACAGGATTGTGACTTCATAGAGAGGAAGGTTACTTCATTGACTGGATTGTGAATTCATAGGATCGTTACCTCATAGACAGGATTGTTACTTCATAGACTGGATTGTTACATCATTGAGAGGGTTGTTACATCATACACAGGATTGTTACTTCATAGAAAGGATTATGACTTCATAGACAGGATTGTTACTTCAAAGGCAGGATTGTTACTTCATAGACTGAAATGTTACATCATAGACAGGATTGTTACTTCGTAGAATGTATTGTATCTTCATAGACAGGATTGTGCCTTCATAGAGAGGATTCTTATTTCATAGACTGGATTGTGACTTAATACACAGGATTGTGGCATCATAGAGAGGATTGTTACTTCATAGACTGGATTTTGACTTCATAGAGAGGATTCTTACTTCATAGACTGTATTGTGACTTCATAGACATGATTGTTACTTCATAAACAGGATGTTACATCATATACTGGATTGTGACTTCATAGACATGACTGTGACTTCATAAACAGAATGTTACTTCATAGACTGTATTGTTACATCATAGAGAGGATTGTGACTTCATAGAGAGGATTCTTACTTCATAGACTGGATTTTGACTTCATAGGAAGGATTGTTACTTCACAGAATGCATTGTTACCTCATAGACAGTTTAGTTATTTCAAAGACAGGATTGTTTCCTCATAGAATGTATTGTTACACCATTGACAGTATTGTGACTTCATAGAGAGGATTCTTACATCATCGACTTGATTGTGACTTCATAGAGATAATTGTGACTTCATAAACAGGATTGTTACTTCATAGACTGGATTGTTACTTCATAGACAGGATTGTTACTTCATAGAATGTATTGTTACATCATAGGACTGTGACATCATAGAGAGGATTGTTTCTACATAGACTGGATTTTAACATCATTGGGAGGATTGTTACTTCATAGACAGGTTTGTTACTTCTTAGACAGGATTGTTCCCTCATAGAATGTATTGTTACATCATTGACAGTATTGTTACTTCATAGAGAGGATTCTTACTTCATAGACTTGATTGTGACTTCATAAACAAGATTGTGACTTCATGACAGGATTGTCACAACATAGACTGGATTGTTACATCATAGACACGATTGATACTTCATAACCAAGATTGTTACTTCATAGACTGGATTGTTACGTCATAGACAGGGGTGTTACATCATAGACAGGATTCTTACTTCATAGACAGGGGTGTTACATCATAGACAGGATTGTTACCTCACAGACAGGATTGTTACTTCGTAGACTGTATTGTTAATTCATACAGTTTTGCTACTTCATAGAGAGGATTGTCACCTCATAGACAGGATTGTTACTTCATACACTGTATTGTTACATCATAGACATGATTGTTACTTCATAGACTGTATTGTTACATCATATACAGGATTGTTCCCTCATAGAATGTATTGTTACATCATTGACAGTATTGTGACTTCATAGAGAGGATTCTTACTTCATAGACTGGATTTTTACTTCATAGAGAGGATGGATACTTCATAGACAGAATTGTTACTTCATATACTGGATTGTAACTTCATGGACAGGTTTGTTTCCTCATGAACAGGATTGTGACTTCGAGGCAGGATTGTTAAATCTGTGGGGATTGTTTTTTCATGCACAGGTTTGTTACTTCATAGATAGAATTGTTACTTCATAGACAGGATTGTTATATCATAGACAGGTGTGTTACTTCATAGACATTATTGTTACTTCATGGACAGTTTTGTTACTTCATAGACAGGATTGTGACTTCATAGAGAGAATTGTGACTTCATAGACAGGTTTGTTACTTCATAGACAGGATTGTGACTTCATAGAAAGGTTTTTTTCATCATAAAGAGGATTGTGACATCATAGGCAGGATTTTTACATCAGTGGGGATTGTTTTTTTCATAGACAGGTTTGTTACTTCATAGACAGGATTGTGACTTCATAGACAGGATTGTGACTTCATACGCAGGATTGTTCCTTCATAGGCAGGTTTGTGACTTCACAGACAGTATTGTTATATCGTGTACAGGATTGTGACTTCATAGTATTGTTACTTCATAGACTGGATTGTGACTTCATAGACAGGATTCTTACCTCATAGACAGGATTGTTACTTCATAGACTGTATTGATACATCATAGATAAGATTAAGACTTAATCGAAAGTATTGTCACTTAATAGACAGTATTGTTACTTCATAGACAGCATTGTTACATCAAAGACTGGATTGTTCCTTCATAGACAGGGTTGTTACATCATAGACAGGATTGTTACTTCATAAACTGGATTTTCACTTCATAGGATTGTTACTTCATAGACCAGATTGTTAATTCATAGACAGTTTGTTACATCAAAGACTGGATTGTTCCTTCATAGACAGGGTTGTTACATCATAGACAGGATTGTTACTTCATACCAAGTTTTGTTACTTCATAAACAGGATTGTTACATCATAGACAAGATTGTTACTTCATAAACTGGATTTTGACTTCATAAGATTGTTACTTCATAGACCAGATTGTTACTTCATAGACAGTTTGTTACTTCATAGACTGGATTGTTACATCATAGGGTTGTTACCTCATATACAGGATTCTTACTTCATAGACTGTATTGTTACTTCATAGACCGGATTGTTACCTCATAGACAGGATTGTTACTTCATAGACAGTTTGTTACTTCATAGACTGGATTGTTACATCATAGGGTTGTTACCTCATATACAGGATTGTTACTTTATACAATGTATTGTTACTTCATAAACTGGATTTTGACTTCATAGACAGGTCTGTTACTTCATAGACCGGATTGTTAATTCATAGACAGCATTGTTACTTCATAGTCAGTTTGTTACTTCATAGACTGGATTGTTACATCATAGAGAGGATTGTGACTTCATAGAGACGATTGTTACTTCATAGACTAGATTTTGACTCTATAGGGAGACTGGATTGTGACTTCAAAGACAGGATTGTTACCTCATAGACTTTATTGACACAACAGAGAAAAGATTAAGACTTAATCAGGATTGTTACTTCATAAACAGTATTGTTACTTCATAGACAGCGTTGTTACATGTTAGACTGGATTGTTACCTCATAGACAGGGTTGTGACATCATAGACAGGATTGTCACTTCATAGCCAGTTTTGTTACTTCATAGACAGGGTTGTTACATCATAGACAGGATTCTTACTTCATAGACTGGATTTTGACATCATAGCAGGGTTGTTACTTCATAGCCTGTATTGTGACATCATAGACAGGATTGTGACTTCATTGAGAGGATTCTTACTTCATAGACTGGATTGTTACTTACTACACAGGATTGTGGCTTCATAGAGAGCATTGTTACTTCATAGATTGGATTTTTACTTCATAGATAGGGTTGTTACATCATAGACAGGACTGTTACCTCATAGACTGGATTGTTACTTCATAGACTGTATTGTTACATCATAGACAGGATTGTGACTTCATAGATTGGATTCTTACTTCATAGACTGGATTTTGACTTCATAGAGAGGATGGATACTTCATATACAGAATTGTTACTTCATAGACTGGATTGTAACTTCATGGGCAGTTTTGTTTCCTCATGAACAGGATTGTCACTTCAAGGCAGGATTGTTTCATCAGTGGGGATTGTTTTTTCATGCACAGGTTTGTTACTTCATACATAGGATTGTTACTTCATAGACAGGATTGTTACTTCATAGACAGGATTGTTACTTCGTAGACTGGATTGCTACTTCATAGAATAATTTTTACTTCATGGACAGTTTTGTTACTTCATAGACAGGATTGTGACTTCATAGAGAGGAAGGTTACTTCATTGACTGGATTGTGAATTCATAGGATCGTTACCTCATAGACAGGATTGTTACTTCATAGACTGGATTGTTACATCATTGAGAGGGTTGTTACATCATACACAGGATTGTTACTTCATAGAAAGGATTATGACTTCATAGACAGGATTGTTACTTCAAAGGCAGGATTGTTACTTCATAGACTGAAATGTTACATCATAGACAGGATTGTTACTTCGTAGAATGTATTGTATCTTCATAGACAGGATTGTGCCTTCATAGAGAGGATTCTTATTTCATAGACTGGATTGTGACTTAATACACAGGATTGTGGCATCATAGAGAGGATTGTTACTTCATAGACTGGATTTTGACTTCATAGAGAGGATTCTTACTTCATAGACTGTATTGTGACTTCATAGACATGATTGTTACTTCATAAACAGGATGTTACATCATATACTGGATTGTGACTTCATAGACATGATTGTGACTTCATAAACAGAATGTTACTTCATAGACTGTATTGTTACATCATAGAGAGGATTGTGACTTCATAGAGAGGATTCTTACTTCATAGACTGGATTTTGACTTCATAGGAAGGATTGTTACTTCACAGAATGCATTGTTACCTCATAGACAGTTTAGTTATTTCAAAGACAGGATTGTTTCCTCATAGAATGTATTGTTACACCATTGACAGTATTGTGACTTCATAGAGAGGATTCTTACATCATCGACTTGATTGTGACTTCATAGAGATAATTGTGACTTCATAAACAGGATTGTTACTTCATAGACTGGATTGTTACTTCATAGACAGGATTGTTACTTCATAGAATGTATTGTTACATCATAGGACTGTGACATCATAGAGAGGATTGTTTCTTCATAGACTGGATTTTAACCTCATTGGGAGGATTGTTACTTCATAGACAGGTTTGTTACTTCTTAGACAGGATTGTTCCCTCATAGAATGTATTGTTACATCATTGACAGTATTGTTACTTCATAGAGAGGATTCTTACTTCATAGACTTGATTGTGACTTCATAAACAAGATTGTGACTTCATGACAGGATTGTCACAACATAGACTGGATTGTTACATCATAGACACGATTGATACTTCATAACCAAGATTGTTACTTCATAGACTGGATTGTTACGTCATAGACAGGGGTGTTACATCATAGACAGGATTCTTACTTCATAGACAGGGGTGTTACATCATAGACAGGATTGTTACCTCATAGACAGGATTGTTACTTCGTAGACTGTATTGTTAATTCATACAGTTTTGCTACTTCATAGAGAGGATTGTCACCTCATAGACAGGATTGTTACTTCATACACTGTATTGTTACATCATAGACATGATTGTTACTTCATAGACTGTATTGTTACATCATATACAGGATTGTTCCCTCATAGAATGTATTGTTACATCATTGACAGTGTTGTGACTTCATAGAGAGGATTCTTACTTCATAGACTGGATTTTTACTTCATAGAGAGGATGGATACTTCATAGACAGAATTGTTACTTCATATACTGGATTGTAACTTCATGGACAGGTTTGTTTCCTCATGAACAGGATTGTGACTTCGAGGCACGATTGTTAAATCTGTGGGGATTGTTTTTTCATGCACAGGTTTGTTACTTCATAGATAGAATTGTTACTTCATAGACAGGATTGTTATATCATAGACAGGTGTGTTACCTCATAGACATTACTGTTACTTCATGGACAGTTTTGTTACTTCATAGACAGGATTGTGACTTCATAGAGAGAATTGTGACTTCATAGACAGGTTTGTTACTTCATAGACAGGATTGTGACTTCATAGAAAGGTTTTTTTCATCATAAAGAGGATTGTGACATCATAGGCAGGATTTTTACATCAGTGGGGATTGTTTTTTTCATAGACAGGTTTGTTACTTCATAGACAGGATTGTGACTTCATAGACAGGATTGTGACTTCATACGCAGGATTGTTCCTTCATAGGCAGGGTTGTGACTTCACAGACAGTATTGTTATATCGTGTACAGGATTGTGACTTCATAGTATTGTTACTTCATAGACTGGATTGTGACTTCATAGACAGGATTCTTACCTCATAGACAGGATTGTTACTTCATAGATTGTATTGATACATCATAGATAAGATTAAGACTTAATCGAAAGTATTGTCACTTAATAGACAGTATTGTTACTTCTTAGACAGCATTGTTACATCAAAGACTGGATTGTTCCTTCATAGACAGGGTTGTTACATCATAGACAGGATTGTAACTTCATAGCAAGTTTTGTTACTTCATAGACAGGATTGTTACATCATAGACAAGATTGTTACTTCATAAACTGGATTTTCACTTCATAGACCAGATTGTTACTTCATAGTCAGTTTGTTACATCAAAGACTGGATTGTTCCTTCATAGACACGGTTGTTACATCATAGACAGGATTGTTTCTTCATAGCAAGTTTTGTTACTTCATAGACAGGATTGTTACATCATAGACAAGATTGTTACTTCATAAACTGGATTTTCACTTCATAGGATTGTTACTTCATAGACCAGATTGTTACTTCATAGACAGTTTGTTACTTCATAGACTGGATTGTTACATCATAGGGTTGTTACCTCATATACAGGATTCTTACTTCATAGACTGTATTGTTACTTCATAGACCGGATTGTTACCTCATAGACAGGATTGTTACTTCATAGACAGTTTGTTACTTCATAGACTGGATTGTTACATCATAGGGTTGTTACCTCATATACAGGATTGTTACTTTATACAATGTATTGTTACTTCATAAACTGGATTTTGACTTCATAGACATGTCTGTTACTTCATAGACCGGATTGTTAATTCATAGACAGCATCGTTACTTCATACACAGTTTGTTACTTCATAGACTGGATTGTTACATCATAGAGAGGATTGTGACTTCATAGAGACGATTGTTACTTCATAGACTAGATTTTGACTCTATAGGGAGACTGGATTGTGACTTCAAAGACAGGATTGTTACCTCATAGACTTTATTGATACAACAGAGAAAAGATTAAGACTCAATAAGGATTGTTACTTCATAAACAGTATTGTTACTTCATAGACAGCATTGTTACATGTTAGACTGGATTGTTACTTCATAGAGCGGGTTGTGACATCATAGACAGGATTGTCACTTCATAGCCAGTTTTGTTACTTCATAGACAGGGTTGTTACATCATAGACAGGATTCTTACTTCATAGACTGGATTTTGACATCATAGCAGGGTTTTTACTTCATAGCCTGTATTGTGACATCATAGACAGGATTGTGACTTCATTGAGAGGATTCTTACTTCATAGACTGGATTGTTACTTACTACACAGGATTGTGGCTTCATAGAGAGCATTGTTACTTCATAGATTGGATTTTTACTTCATAGATAGGGTTGTTACATCATAGACAGGACTGTTACCTCATAGACTGGATTGTTACTTCATAGACTGTATTGTTACATCATAGACAGGATTGTGACTTCATAGATTGGATTCTTACTTCATAGACTGGATTTTGACTTCATAGAGAGGATGGATACTTCATATACAGAATTGTTACTTCATACACTGGATTGTAACTTCATGGGCAGTTTTGTTTCCTCATGAACAGGATTGTGACTTCAAGGCAGGATTGTTACATCAGTGGGCATTGTTTTTTCATGCACAGGTTTGTTACTTCATACATAGGATTGTTACTTCATAGACAGGATTGTTACTTCATAGACAGGATTGTTACTTCGTAGACTGGATTGCTACTTCATAGAATATTTTTTACTTCTTGGACAGTTTTGTTACTTCATAGACAGGATTGTGACTTCATAGAGAGGAAGGTTACTTCATAGACTGGATTGTGAATTCATAGGATCGTTACCTCATAGACAGTATTGTTACTTCATAGACTGGATTTTAACCTCATTGGGAGGATTGTTACTTCATAGACAGGTTTGTTACTTCTTAGACAGGATTGTTCCCTCATAGAATGTATTGTTACATCATTGACAGTATTGTTACTTCATAGAGAGGATTCTTACTTCATAGACTTGATTGTGACTTCATAAACAGGATTGTGACTTCATGACAGGATTGTCACAACATAGACTGGATTGTTACATCATAGTCATGATTGTTACTTCATAACCAAGATTGTTACTTCATAGACTGGATTGTTACGTCATAGACCTTGGTGTTACATCATAGACAGGATTGTTACTTCATAGACTGGATTGTTACATCATTGAGAGGGTTGTTACATCATACACAGGATTGTTACTTCATAGAAAGGATTATGACTTCATAGACAGGATTGTTACTTCAAAGGCAGGATTGTTACTTCATAGACTGAAATGTTACATCATAGACAGGATTGTTACTTCGTAGAATGTATTGTATCTTCATAGACAGGATTGTGCCTTCATAGAGAGGATTCTTATTTCATAGACTGGATTGTGACTTAATACACAGGATTGTGGCATCATAGAGAGGATTGTTACTTCATAGACTGGATTTTGACTTCATAGAGAGGATTCTTACTTCATAGACTGTATTGTGACTTCATAGACATGATTGTTACTTCATAAACAGGATGTTACATCATATACTGGATTGTGACTTCATAGACATGATTGTGACTTCATAAACAGAATGTTACTTCATAGACTGTATTGTTACATCATAGAGAGGATTGTGACTTCATAGAGAGGATTCTTACTTCATAGACTGGATTTTGACTTCATAGGAAGGATTGTTACTTCACAGAATGCATTGTTACCTCATAGACAGTTTAGTTATTTCAAAGACAGGATTGTTTCCTCATAGAATGTATTGTTACACCATTGACAGTATTGTGACTTCATAGAGACGATTCTTACATCATCGACTTGATTGTGACTTCATAGAGATAATTGTGACTTCATAAACAGGATTGTTACTTCATAGACTGGATTGTTACTTCATAGACAGGATTGTTACTTCATAGAATGTATTGTTACATCATAGGACTGTGACATCATAGAGAGGATTGTTTCTTCATAGACTGGATTTTAACCTCATTGGGAGGATTGTTACTTCATAGACAGGTTTGTTACTTCTTAGACAGGATTGTTCCCTCATAGAATGTATTGTTACATCATTGACAGTATTGTTACTTCATAGAGAGGATTCTTACTTCATAGACTTGATTGTGACTTCATAAACAGGATTGTGACTTCATGACAGGACTGTCACAAGATAGACTGGATTGTTACATCATAGACACGATTGTTACTTCATAACCAAGATTGTTACTTCATAGACTGGATTGTTACGTCATAGACATTGGTGTTACATCATAGACAGGATTGTTACCTCCTAGACAGGGGTGTTACATCATAGACAGGATTGTTACCTCATAGACAGGATTGTTACTTCATAGACTGTATTGTTAATTCATACAGTTTTGCTACTTCATAGAGAGGATTGTCACCTCATAGACAGGATTGTTACTTCATACACTGTATTGTTACATCATAGACATGATTGTTACTTCATAGACTGTATTGTTACATCATATACAGGATTGTTCCCTCATAGAATGTATTGTTACATCATTGACAGTATTGTGACTTCATAGAGAGGATTCTTACTTCATAGACTGGATTTTTACTTCATAGAGAGGATGGATACTTCATAGACAGAATTGTTACTTCATATACTGGATTGTAACTTCATGGACAGATTTGTTTCCTCATGAACAGGATTGTGACTTCGAGGCAGGATTGTTAAATCAGTGGGGATTGTTTTTTCATGCACAGGTTTGTTACTTCATAGATAGAATTGTTACTTCATAGACAGGATTGTTATATCATAGACAGGTGTGTTACTTCATAGACATTACTGTTACTTCATGGACAGTTTTGTTACTTCATAGACAGGATTGTGACTTCATAGAGAGAATTGTGACTTCATAGACAGGTTTGTTACTTCATAGACAGGATTGTGACTTCATAGAAAGGTTTTTTTCATCATAAAGAGGATTGTGACATCATAGGCAGGATTTTTACATCAGTGGGGATTGTTTTTCCATAGACAGGTTTGTTACTTCATAGACAGGATTGTGACTTCATAGACAGGATTGTGACTTCATACGCAGGATTGTTCCTTCATAGGCAGGTTTGTGACTTCACAGACAGTATTGTTATATCGTGTACAGGATTGTGACTTCATAGTATTGTTACTTCATAGACTGGATTGTGACTTCATAGACAGGATTCTTACCTCATAGACAGGATTGTTACTTCATAGACTGTATTGATACATCATAGATAAGATTAAGACTTAATCGAAAGTATTGTCACTTAATAGACAGTATTGTTACTTCATAGACAGCATTGTTACATCAAAGACTGGATTGTTCCTTCATAGACAGGGTTGTTACATCATAGACAGGATTGTTACTTCATAGCAAGTTTTGTTACTTTCATAGACAGGATTGTTACATCATAGACAAGATTGTTACTTCATAAACTGGATTTTCACTTCATAGTATTGTTACTTCATAGACCAGATTGTTACTTCATAGACAGTTTGTTACATCAAAGACTGGATTGTTCCTTCATAGACAGGGTTGTTACATCATAGACAGGATTTTTACTTCATCGCAAGTTTTGTTACTTCATAGACAGGATTGTTACATCATAGACAAGATTGTTACTTCATAAACTGTATTTTCACTTCATAGGATTGTTACTTCATAAACCAGATTGTTACTTCATAGACAGTTTGTTACTTCATAGACAGGATTGTTCCCTCATAGAATGTATTGTTACACCATTGACAATATTGTGACTTCATAGAGAGGATTCTTACTTCATAGACATGATTGTGACTTCATAGACAGGATTGAGACTTCATGAACAGGATTGTTAGTTCATAGAATAGATTGTTACATCATAGACAGCGGTGTTACATAATAGACAGGATTGTTACCTCATAGACAGGATTTTTACTTCATAAACTGTATTGTTACCTCATAGACAGGATTGTTACTTCATAGACTGTATTGTTACCTCATAGAAAGGATTGTTACTTCATAACCGGTATTGTTACATCTTAGACAGGATTGTTTCTTCATAGAGAGGATTGTTACTTCATAGACTGTATGTTGACTTCGTCGACAGGATTGTTACTTCATAGAAAGGATTGTTACTTCATAGACACGATTGTTGCTTCATAGAATGTATTGTTACATCATAAACAGGATTGTGACTTCATAGAGGGGATTGTTACTTCACAGACTGGATTTTAACCTCATAGGGAGGATTATTACCTCATAGACAGGTTTGTTACATCATATACAGGATTGTTCCCTCATAGAATGTATTGTTACATCATTGACAGTATTGTGACTTCATAGAGAGGATTCTTACTTCATAGACTTTATTATGATTTCATAGACAGGATTATTACTTCATAGAGTGGATTGTTACATCATAGACAGGATTGTTAACTCATAGATAGGATTGTTACTTCCTGGACTGTATTGTTAATTCATAGACAGATTTCTTACTTCATAGAACGGATGGTTACATCATAGACAGGATTGTTACTTCATAGAATGTATTGTCACATCATATACAGATTTGTGACTTCATAGAGAGGATTCTTACTTCAGAGACTGATTTTTGACTTCATAGACAGTGGTTTGACTTCATAAACAGCATTGTTACCTCATAGATTGGATTGAATCTTCATAGACAATGTTGTTACATCATAGACAGGATTGTTACATCATAGACAGGATTGTGACTTCATAGACTGGATTGTTACTTAATAGACTGTATTGTTACATCTTAGAAGGATTGTGACATCATAGAGAGGATTGTTACTTCATAGACTGGATTTTGACTACATAGACAGGTTTGTTACTTCATACACAGGATTGTTACTTCACACACAGGATTGTTACTTCACAGAATGTATTGTCACATCATAGACTGATTTTGACTTCATAGCGAGGATTCTTACTTCATAGAGTGTATTGTGACTTCATAGACATGATTGTTACTTCATAAACAGGATATTACATCATATACTGGATTGGGACTTCATACACATGATTGTGACCTCATAAACAGAATGTTACTTCATAGACTGTATTGTTACATCATAGAGAGGATTGTGACTTCATAGAGAGGATTCTTACTTCATAGACTGGATTTTGACTTCATAGGAAGGATTGTTACTTCACAGAATGCATTGTTACCTCATAGACAGTTTAGTTATTTCATAGACAGGATTGTTCCCTCATAGAATGTATTGTTACACCATTGACAGTATTGTGACTTCATAGAGAGGATTCTTACATCATCGACTTGATTGTGACTTCATAGAGATAATTGTGACTTCATAAACAGGATTGTTACTTCATAGACTGGATTGTTACTTCATAGACAGGATTGTTACTTCATAGAATATATTGTTGCATCATAGGACTGTGACATCATAGAGAGGATTGTTTCTTCATAGACTGGATTTTAACCTCATTGGGAGGATTGTTACTTCATAGACAGGTTTGTTACTTCTTAGACAGAATTGTGACTTCATAGACAGAATTGTGACTTCATAGACAGGTTTGTTACTTCATAGACAGGATTGTGACTTCATAGAAAGGTTTTTTTCATCATAAAGAGTATTGTGACATCATAGGCAGGATTTTTACATCAGTGGGTATTGTTTTTTTTCATAGACAGGTTTGTTACTTCATAGACAGGATTGTGACTTCATAGACAGGATTGTGACTTCATACGCAGGATTGTTCCTTCATAGGCAGGTTTGTGACTTCACAGACAGTATTGTTATATCATGTACAGGATTGTGACTTCATAGTATTGTTACTTCATAGACTGGATTGTGACTTCATAGACAGGATTCTTACCTCAGAGTCAGGATTGTTACTTCATAGACTGTATTGATACATCATAGAAAACATTAATACTTAATAAAAGGTATTGTTACTTCATAGACAGTATTATTATTCCTGGACAGTTTTGTTACTTCGTAGACAGGATTGTGACTTCATAGACAGTTTTGTGACTTCATAGAGAGAATGGTTACTTCATAGACTGAATTGTGACTTCACAGACAGGATAGTTACTTCATAGACAGGATTGTTACTTCATAGACTGTATTGATACATCATAGATAAGATTAAGACTTAATCAAAAGTATTGTCACTTAATAGACAGTATTGTTACTTCATAGACAGCATTGTTACATCAAAGACTGGATTGTTCCTTCATAGACAGGGTTGTTACATCATAGACAGGATTGTTACTTCATAGACAGAATTGTTACATCATAGACAAGATTGTTACTTCATAAACTGGATTTTCACTTCATAGGATTGTTACTTCATAGACCAGATTGTTACTTCATAGACAGTTTGTTACTTCATAGACTAGATTGTTACATCATAGGGTTGTTACCTCATATACAGGATTCTTACTTCATAGACTGTATTATTACTTCATAGACCGGATTGTTACCTCATAGACAGGATTGTTACGTCATAGACAGTTTGTTACTTCATAGACTGGATTCTTACACATAGGGTTGTTACCTCATATAAAGGATTGTTACTTTATAGAATGTATTGTTACTTCATAAACTGGATTTTGACTTCATAGACAGGTCTGTTACTTCATAGACTGGATTGTTAATTCATAGACAGCATTGTTACTTCATAGACAGTTTGTTACTTCATAGACTGGATTGTTACATCATAGTGAGGATTGTGACTTCATAGAGACGATTGTTACTTCATAGACTAGATTTTGACTCTATAGGGAGACTGGATTGTGACTTCAAAGACAGGATTGTTACCTCATAGACTTTATTGATACAACGGAGAAAATATTAAGACTTAATAAGGATTGTTACTTCATAAACAGTGTTGTTACTTCATAGACAGCATTGTTACATGTTAGACTGGATTGTTACTTCATAGACAGGGTTGTGACATCATAGGCAGGATTGTCACTTCATAGCCAGTTTTGTTACTTCATAGACAGGGTTGTTACATCATAGACAGGATTCTTACTTCATAGACTGGATTTTGACTTCATAGCAGGGTTGTTACTTCATAGCCTGTATTGTGACATCATAGACAGGATTGTGACTTCATTGAGAGGATTCTTACTTCATAGACTGGATTGTTACTTAATACACAGGATTGTGGCTTCATAGAGAGGATTGTTACTTCATAGATTGGATTTTTACTTCATAGATAGGGTTGTTACATCATAGACAGGACTGTTACCTCATAGACTGGATTGTTACTTATTGTTACATCATAGACAGGATTGTGACTTCATAGATTGGATTCTTACTTCATAGACTGGATTTTGACTTCATAGAGAGGATGGATACTTCATATACAGAATTGTTACTTCATAGACTGGATTGTAACTTCATGGGCAGTTTTGTTTCCTCATGAACAGGATTGTCACTTCAAGGCAGGATTGTTACATCAGTGGGGATTGTTTTTTCATGCACAGGTTTGTTACTTCATACATAGGATTGTTACTTCATAGACAGGATTGTTACTTCATAGACAGGATTGTTTCCTCAATAGACTGGATTGTGAATTCATAGGATCGTTACCTCATAGACAGGATTGTCACTTCATAGACTGGATTGGTACATCATTGCGAGGGTTGTTACATCATACATTGGATTGTTACTTCATAGAAAAGATTATGACTTCATAGACAGGATTGTTACTTCAAAGACATGATTGTTACTTCATAGACTGTATTGTTACATCATAGACAGGATTGTTACTTCGTAGAATGTATTGTATCATCATAGACAGGATAGTGCCTTCATAGAGAGGATTCTTATTTCATAGACTGGATTGTGACTTAGTACACAGAATTGTGGCATCATAGAGTGGATTGTTACTTCATAGACTGGATTTTGTCTTCATAGACATGATTGTGACTTCATAAACAGTATGTTACCTCACAGTCTGGATGGTTACTTCATAGATAGGGTTGTTACATCATAGGCAGGTCTGTTACCTCATAGAGTGGATTGTTACTTCATAGACTGTGTTGTTACATCATAGAGAGGATTGTGACTTCATAGAGAGGATTCTTACTTCATAGACTGGATTTTGACTTCATAGGGAGGATTGTTACTTCACAGAATGCATTGTTACTTCATACACAGTTTAGTTATTTCATAGACAGGATTGTTCCCTCATAGAATGTATTGTTACACCATTGACAATATTGTGACTTCATAGAGAGGATTCTTACTTCATAGACTTGATTGTGACTTCATAGACAGGATTGAGACTTCATGAAGAGGATTGTTAGTTCATAGAATGGATTGTTACGTCATAGACAGGATTGTTACTTCATAGAATGTATTGTTACATCATAGGATTGTGACATCATAGAGAGGATTGTTTCTTCATAGACTGGATTTTAACCTCATTGGGAGGATTGTTACTTCATAGACAGGTTTGTTACTTCTTAGACGGGATTGTTCCCTCATAGAATGTATTGTTACATCATTGACAGTATTGTGACTTCATAGAAAGGATTCTTACTTCATAGACTTGATTGTGACTTCATAAACAGGATTGTGACTTCATGACAGGATTGTCACAAGATAGACTGGATTGTTACATCATAGACACGATTGTTACTTCATAACCAAGATTGTTACTTCATAGACTGGATTGTTACGTCATAGACAGGGGTGTTACATCATAGACAGGATTGTTACCTCATAGACAGGATTGTTACTTCATAGACTGTATTGTTAATTCATACAGTTTTGCTACTTCATAGAGAGGATTGTCACCTCATAGACAGGATTGTTACTTCATACACTGTATTGTTACATCATAGACATGATTGTTACTTCATAGACAGGATTGTTACATCATATACAGGATTGTTCCCTCATAGAATGTATTGTTACATCATTGACAGTATTGTTACTTCATAGAGAGGATTCTTACTTCATAGACTTGATTGTGACTTCATAAACAGGATTGTGACTTCATGACAGGATTGTCACAACATAGACTGGATTGTTCCATCATAGACACGATTGTTACTTCATAACCAAGATTGTTACTTCATAGACTGGATTGTTACGTCATAGACATTGGTGTTACATCATAGACAGGATTGTTACCTCCTAGACAGGGGTGTTACATCATAGACAGGATTGTTACCTCATAGACAGGATTGTTACTTCGTAGACTGTATTGTTAATTCATACAGTTTTGCTACTTCATAGAGAGGATTGTCACCTCATAGACAGGATTGTTACTTCATACACTGTATTGTTACATCATAGACATGATTGTTACTTCATAGACTGTATTGTTACATCATATACAGGATTGTTCCCTCATAGAATGTATTGTTACATCATTGACAGTATTGTGACTTCATAGAGAGGATTCTTACTTCATAGACTGGATTTTTACTTCATAGAGAGGATGGATACTTCATAGACAGAATTGTTACTTCATATACTGGATTGTAACTTCATGGACAGGTTTGTTTCCTCATGAACAGGATTGTGACTTCGAGGCACGATTGTTAAATCAGTGGGGATTGTTTTTTCATGCACAGGTTTGTTACTTCATAGATAGAAGTGTTACTTCATAGACAGGATTGTTATATCATAGACAGGTGTGTTACTTCATAGACATTACTGTTACTTCATGGACAGTTTTGTTACTTCATAGACAGGATTGTGACTTCATAGAGAGAATTGTGACTTCATAGACAGGTTTGTTACTTCATAGACAGGATTGTGACTTCATAGAAAGGTTTTTTTCATCATAAAGAGGATTGTGACATCATAGGCAGGATTTTTACATCAGTGGGGATTGTTTTTTTCATAGACAGGTTTGTTACTTCATAGACAGGATTGTGACTTCATAGACAGGATTGTGACTTCATACGCAGGATTGTTCCTTCATAGGCAGGTTTGTGACTTCACAGACAGTATTGTTATATCGTGTACAGGATTGTGACTTCATAGTATTGTTACTTCATAGACTGGATTGTGACTTCATAGACAGGATTCTTACCTCATAGACAGGATTGTTACTTCATAGATTGTATTGATACATCATAGATTAGATTAAGACTTAATCGAAAGTATTGTCACTTAATAGACAGTATTGTTACTTCATAGACAGCATTGTTACATCAAAGACTGGATTGTTCCTTCATAGACAGGGTTGTTACATCATAGACAGGATTGTTACTTCATAGCAAGTTTTGTTACTTTCATAGACAGGATTGTTACATCATAGACAAGATTGTTACTTCATAAACTGGATTTTCACTTCATAGTATTGTTACTTCATAGACCAGATTGTTACTTCATAGACAGTTTGTTACATCAAAGACTGGATTGTTCCTTCATAGACAGGGTTGTTACATCATAGACAGGATTTTTACTTCATCGCAAGTTTTGTTACTTCATAGACAGGATTGTTACATCATAGACAAGATTGTTACTTCATAAACTGGATTTTCACTTCATAGGATTGTTACTTCATAAACCAGATTGTTACTTCATAGACAGTTTGTTACTTCATAGACAGGATTGTTCCCTCATAGAATGTATTGTTACACCATTGACAATATTGTGACTTCATAGAGAGGATTCTTACTTCATAGACATGATTGTGACTTCATAGACAGGATTGAGACTTCATGAACAGGATTGTTAGTTCATAGAATGGATTGTTACGTCATAGACAGCGGTGTTACATCATAGACAGGATTGTTACCTCATAGACAGGATTTTTACTTCATAAACTGTATTGTTACCTCATAGACAGGATTGTTACTTCATAGACTGTATTGTTACCTCATAGAAAGGATTGTTACTTCATAACCGGTATTGTTACATCTTAGACAGGATTGTTTCTTCATAGAGAGGATCGTTACTTCATAGACTGTATGTTGACTTCGTAGACAGGATTGTTACTTCATAGAAAGGATTGTTACTTCATAGACACGATTGTTGCTTCATAGAATGTATTGTTACATCATAAACAGGATTGTGACTTCATAGAGGGTATTGTTGCTTCATAGACTGGATTTTAACCTCATAGGGAGGATTATTACCTCATAGACAGGTTTGTTACATCATATACAGGATTGTTCCCTCATAGAATGTATTGTTACATCATTGACAGTATTGTGACTTCATAGAGAGGATTCTTACTTCATAGACTTTATTATGATTTCATAGACAGGATTATTACTTCATAGAGTGGATTGTTACATCATAGACAGGATTGTTAACTCATAGATAGGATTGTTACTTCCTGGACTGTATTGTTAATTCATAGACAGATTTCTTACTTCATAGAACGGATGGTTACATCATAGACAGGATTGTTACTTCATAGAATGTATTGTCACATCATATACAGATTTGTGACTTCATAGAGAGGATTCTTACTTCAGAGACTGATTTTTGACTTCATAGACAGTGGTTTGACTTCATAAACAGCATTGTTACCTCATAGATTGGATTGAATCTTCATAGACAATGTTGTTACATCATAGACAGGATTGTTACATCATAGACAGGATTGTGACTTCATAGACTGGATTGTTACTTAATAGACTGTATTGTTACATCTTAGAAGGATTGTGACATCATAGAGAGGATTGTTACTTCATAGACTGGATTTTGACTACATAGACAGGTTTGTTACTTCATACACAGGATTGTTACTTCACACACAGGATTGTTACTTCACAGAATGTATTGTCACATCATAGACTGATTTTGACTTCATAGCGAGGATTCTTACTTCATAGAGTGTATTGTGACTTCATAGACATGATTGTTACTTCATAAACAGGATATTACATCATATACTGGATTGGGACTTCATACACATGATTGTGACCTCATAAACAGAATGTTACTTCATAGACTGTATTGTTACATCATAGAGAGGATTGTGACTTCATAGAGAGGATTCTTACTTCATAGACTGGATTTTGACTTCATAGGAAGGATTGTTACTTCACAGAATGCATTGTTACCTCATAGACAGTTTAGTTATTTCATAGACAGGATTGTTCCCTCATAGAATGTATTGTTACACCATTGACAGTATTGTGACTTCATAGAGAGGATTCTTACATCATCGACTTGATTGTGACTTCATAGAGATAATTGTGACTTCATAAACAGGATTGTTACTTCATAGACTGGATTGTTACTTCATAGACAGGATTGTTACTTCATAGAATATATTGTTGCATCATAGGACTGTGACATCATAGAGAGGATTGTTTCTTCATAGACTGGATTTTAACCTCATTGGGAGGATTGTTACTTCATAGACAGGTTTGTTACTTCTTAGACAGAATTGTGACTTCATAGACAGAATTGTGACATCATAGACAGGTTTGTTACTTCATAGACAGGATTGTGACTTCATAGAAAGGTTTTTTTCATCATAAAGAGTATTGTGACATCATAGGCAGGATTTTTACATCAGTGGGGATTGTTTTTTTCATAGACAGGTTTGTTACTTCATAGACAGGATTGTGACTTCATAGACAGGATTGTGACTTCATACGCAGGATTGTTCCTTCATAGGCAGGTTTGTGACTTCACAGACAGTATTGTTATATCATGTACAGGATTGTGACTTCATAGTATTGTTACTTCATAGACTGGATTGTGACTTCATAGACAGGATTCTTACCTCAGAGTCAGGATTGTTACTTCATAGACTGTATTGATACATCATAGAAAACATTAATACTTAATAAAAGGTATTGTTACTTCATAGACAGTATTATTATTCCTGGACAGTTTTGTTACTTCGTAGACAGGATTGTGACTTCATAGACAGTTTTGTGACTTCATAGAGAGAATGGTTACTTCATAGACTGAATTGTGACTTCACAGACAGGATTGTTACTTCATAGACAGGATTGTTACTTCATAGACTGTATTGATACATCATAGATAAGATTAAGACTTAATCGAAAGTATTGTCACTTAATAGACAGTATTGTTACTTCATAGACAGCATTGTTACATCAAAGACTGGATTGTTCCTTCATAGACAGGGTTGTTACATCATAGACAGGATTGTTACTTCATAGCAAGTTTTGTTACTTCATAGACAGGATTGTTACATCATAGACAAGATTGTTACTTCATAAACTGGATTTTCACTTCATAGGATTGTTACTTCATAGACCAGATTGTTACTTCATAGACAGTTTGTTACTTCATAGACTAGATTGTTACATCATAGGGTTGTTACCTCATATACAGGATTCTTACTTCATAGACTGTATTATTACTTCATAGACCGGATTGTTACCTCATAGACAGGATTGTTCCCTCATAGAATGTATTGTTACACCATTGACAATATTGTGACTTCATAGAGAGGATTCTTACTTCATAGACTTGATTGTGACTTCATAGACAGGATTGAGACTTCATGAAGAGGATTGTTAGTTCATAGAATGGATTGTTACGTCATAGACAGGATTGTTACTTCATAGAATGTATTGTTACATCATAGGATTGTGACATCATAGAGAGGATTGTTTCTTCATAGACGGGATTTTAACCTCATTGGGAGGATTGTTACTTCATAGACAGGTTTGTTACTTCTTAGACGGGATTGTTCCCTCATAGAATGTATTGTTACATCATTGACAGTATTGTGACTTCATAGAGAGGATTCTTACTTCATAGACTTGATTGTGACTTCATAAACAGGATTGTGACTTCATGACAGGATTGTCACAAGATAGACTGGATTGTTACATCGTAGACACGATTGTTACTTCATAACCAAGATTGTTACTTCATAGACTGGATTGTTACGTCATAGACAGGGGTGTTACATCATAGACAGGATTGTTACCTCATAGACAGGATTGTTACTTCATAGACTGTATTGTTAATTCATACAGTTTTGCTACTTCATAGAGAGGATTGTCACCTCATAGACAGGATTGTTACTTCATACACTGTATTGTTACATCATAGACATGATTGTTACTTCATAGACTGTATTGTTACATCATATACAGGATTGTTCCCTCATAGAATGTTTTGTTACATCATTGACAGTATTGTGACTTCATAGAGAGGTTTCTTACTTCATAGACTGGATTTTTACTTCATAGAGAGGATGGATACTTCATAGACAGAATTGTTACTTCATATACTGGATTGTAACTTCATGGACAGGTTTGTTTCCTCATGAACAGGATTGTGACTTCGAGGCAGGATTGTTAAATCAGTGGGGATTGTTTTTTCATGCACAGGTTTGTTACTTCATAGATAGAATTGTTACTTCATAGACAGGATTGTTATATCATAGACAGGTTTGTTACATCATAGATAGGATTGTTACTTCAGAGACAGGATTGTTACTTCATAGACTGGATTGTTACTTCATAGACATTATTGTTACTTCATGGACAGTTTTGTTACTTCATAGACAGGATTGTGACTTCATAGAGAGAATTGTGACTTCATAGACAGGTTTGTTACTTCATAGACAGGATTATGACTTCATAGAAAGGTTTTTTTCATCATAAAGAGGATTGTGACATCATAGGCAGGGTTTTTACATCAGTGGGGATTGTTTTTTTCATAGACACGTTTGTTACTTCATAGACAGGATTGTTACTTCATAGGCAGTTTTTTACTTCATAGACTGGATTCTTACACATAGGGTTGTTACCTCATATAAAGGATTGTTACTTTATAGAATGTATTGTTACTTCATAAACTGGATTTTGACTTCATAGACAGGTCTGTTACTTCATAGACCGGATTGTTAATTCATAGACAGCATTGTTACTTCATAGACAGTTTGTTACTTCATAGACTGGATTGTTACATCATAGTGAGGATTGTGACTTCATAGAGACGATTGTTACTTCATAGACTAGATTTTGACTCTATAGGGAGACTGGATTGTGACTTCAAAGAAAGGATTGTTACCTCATAGACTTTATTGATACAACGGAGAAAATATTAAGACTTAATAAGGATTGTTACTTCATAAACAGTGTTGTTACTTCATAGACAGCATTGTTACATGTTAGACTGGATTGTTACTTCTTAGACAGGGTTGTGACATCATAGGCAGGATTGTCACTTCATAGCCAGTTTTATTACTTCATAGACAGGGTTGTTACATCATATACAGGATTCTTACTTCATAGACTGGATTTTGACTTCATAGCAGGGTTGTTACTTCATAGCCTGTATTGTGACATCATAGACAGGATTGTGACTTCATTGAGAGGATTCTTACTTCATAGACTGGATTGTTACTTAATACACAGGATTGTGGCTTCATAGAGAGGATTGTTACTTCATAGATTGGATTTTTACTTCATAGATAGGGTTGTTACATCATAGACAGGACTGTTACCTCATAGACTGGATTGTTACTTATTGTTACATCATAGACAGGATTGTGACTTCATAGATTGGATTCTTACTTCATAGACTGGATTTTGACTTCATAGAGAGGATGGATACTTCATATACAGAATTGTTACTTCATAGACTGGATTGTAACTTCATGGGCAGTTTTGTTTCCTCATGAACAGGATTGTGACTTCAAGGCAGGATTGTTACATCAGTGGGGATTGTTTTTTCATGCACAGGTTTGTTACTTCATACATAGGATTGTTACTTCATAGACAGGATTGTTACTTCATAGACAGGATTGTTTCCTCAATAGACTGGATTGTGAATTCTTAGGATCGTTACCTCATAGACAGGATTGTCACTTCATAGACTGGATTGGTACATCATTGCGAGGGTTGTTACATCATACACAAGATTGTTACTTCATAGAAAAGATTATGACTTCATAGACAGGATTGTTACTTCAAAGACATGATTGTTACTTCATAGACTGTATTGTTACATCATAGACAGGATTGTTACTTCGTAGAATGTATTGTATCATCATAGACAGGATAGTGCCTTCATAGAGAGGATTCTTATTTCATAGACTGGATTGTGACTTAGTACACAGAATTGTGGCATCATAGAGTGGATTGTTACTTCATAGACTGGATTTTGTCTTCATAGACATGATTGTGACTTCATAAACAGTATGTTACCTCACAGTCTGGATTGTTACTTCATAGATAGGGTTGTTACATCATAGGCAGGTCTGTTACCTCATAGAGTGGATTGTTACTTCATAGACTGTGTTGTTACATCATAGAGAGGATTGTGACTTCATAGAGAGGATTCTTACTTCATAGACTGGATTTTGACTTCATAGGGAGGATTGTTACTTCACAGAATGCATTGTTACTTCATACACAGTTTAGTTATTTCATAGACAGGATTGTTCCCTCATAGAATGTATTGTTACACCATTGACAATATTGTGACTTCATAGAGAGGATTCTTACTTCATAGACTTGATTGTGACTTCATAGACAGGATTGAGACTTCATGAAGAGGATTGTTAGTTCATAGAATGGATTGTTACGTCATAGACAGGATTGTTACTTCATAGAATGTATTGTTACATCATAGGATTGTGACATCATAGAGAGGATTGTTTCTTCATAGACTGGATTTTAACCTCATTGGGAGGATTGTTACTTCATAGACAGGTTTGTTACTTCTTAGACGGGATTGTTCCCTCATAGAATGTATTGTTACATCATTGACAGTATTGTGACTTCATAGAAAGAATTCTTACTTCATAGACTTGATTGTGACTTCATAAACAGGATTGTGACTTCATGACAGGATTGTCACAAGATAGACTGGATTGTTACATCATAGACACGATTGTTACTTCATAACCAAGATTGTTACTTCATAGACTGGATTGTTACGTCATAGACATTGGTGTTACATCATAGACAGGATTGTTACCTCATAGACAGGATTGTTACTTCATAGACTGTATTGTTAATTCATACAGTTTTGCTACTTCATAGAGAGGATTGTCACCTCATAGACAGGATTGTTACTTCATAGACTGTATTGTTACATCATAGACATGATTGTTACTTCATAGACTTTATTGTTACATCATATACAGGATTGTTCCCTCATAGAATGTATTGTTACATCATTGACAGTATTGTGACTTCATAGAGAGGATTCTTACTTCATAGACTTGATTTTTACTTCATAGAGAGGATGGATACTTCATAGACAGAATTGTTACTTCATATACTGGATTGTAACTTCATGGACAGGTTTGTTTCCTCATGAACAGGATTGTGACTTTCAGGCAGGATTGTTAAATCAGTGGGGATTGATTTTTCATGCACAGGTTTGTTACTTCATAGATAGAATTGTTACTTCATAGACAGGATTGTTATATCATAGACAGGTTTGTTACATCATAGATAGGATTGTTACTTCAGAGACAGGATTGTTACTTCATAGACTGGATTGTTACTTCATAGACATTATTGTTACTTCATGGACAGTTTTGTTACTTCATAGACAGGATTGTGACTTCATAGAGAGAATTGTGACTTCATAGACAGGTTTGTTACTTCATAGACAGGATTGTGACTTCATAGAAAGGTTTTTTTCATCATAAAGAGGATTGTGACATCATAGGCAGGGTTTTTACATCAGTGGGGATTGTTTTTTTCATAGACACGTTTGTTACTTCATAGACAGGATTGTGACTTCATAGACAGGATTGTGACTTCATACGCAGGATTGTTCCTTCATAGGCAGGTTTGTGACTTCACAGACAGTATTGTTATATCGTGTACAGGATTGTGACTTCATAGTATTGTTACTTCATAGACTGGATTGTGACTTTATAGACACGATTCTTACCTCATAGACAGGATTGTTACTTCATAGACTGTATTGATACATCATAGATAAGATTAAGACTTAATCGAAAAAATTGTCACTTAATAGACAGGATTGTTACTTCATAGACAGCATTGTTACATCAAAGACTGGATTGTTCCTTCATAGACAGGGTTGTTACATCATAGACAGGATTGTTACTTCATAGCAAGTTTTGTTACTTTCATAGACAGGATTGTTACATCATAGACAAGATTGTTACTTCATAGACAGTTTGTTACTTCATAGACTGGATTGTTACATCATAGGGTTGTTACGTCTTATACAGGATTGTTACTTTATAGAATGTATTGTTACTTCATAAACTGGATTTTGACTTCATAGACAGGTCTGTTACTTCATAGACCGGATTGTTAATTCATAGACAGTATTGTTACTTCATAGACAGTTTGTTACTTCATAGACTGGATTGTTACATCATAGAGAGGATTTTGACTTCATAGAGAGGATTGTTACTTCATAGACTAGATTTTGACTCTATAGGGAGACTGGATTGTGACTTCATAGACAGGATTCTTACCTCATAGACAGGATTGTTACTTCATAGACTGTATTGATACATCATAGAAAACATTAATACTTAATAAAAAATATTCTTACTTCATAGACAGTGTTATTACTTCCTGGACAGTTTTGTTACTTCGTAGACAGGATTGTGACTTCATAGACAGTTTTGTGACTTCATAGAGGGAATGGTTACTTCATAGACTGAATTGTGGCTTCACAGACCGGATTGTTACTTCATAGACAGGATTGCTACTTCATAGACTGTATTGATACATCATACATAAGATTAATACTTAATAGAAAGTATTGTCACTTAATAGACAGTATTGTTACTTCATAGACAGCATTGTTACATCAAAGACTGGATTGTTCCTTCATAGACAGGGTTGTAACATCATACACAGGATTGTTACTTCATATCAAGTTTTGTTACTTCATAGACAGGATTGTTACATCATAGACAGGATTGTTACTTCCTAAACTGGATTTTGACTTCATAGATAGGATTGTTACTTCATAGAACGGATTGTTACTTCATAGACAGGAATGGTACTTCATAGACTTTATAGATACATCATAGAAAAGATTAAGACTTAATAGAAATTATTATTACTTCAAAAACAGTATTATTACTTCATAGAGAGGGTTGTTACATCTTAGACAGTATTGTCACTTCATATCCAGTTGTGTTACTTCATAGACAGGGTTGTTACATCATAGACAGGATTCTTACTTCATAGACTGGATTTTGACTTCATTGAGAGGATTCTTACTTCGTTGACTGGATTGGGACTTAATACACTGGATTTTGGCTTCATACCGAGGATTGTTACTTCATAGACTGCATTTGGACTCCATAGGGAGTATTGTTACTTCATAGAATGCATTGTTACTTCATAGACAGTTTAGTTACTTCATAGACAGGATTGTTCCCTCATAGAATGTATTGTTACACCATTGAGAGTATTGTGATTCCATAGAGAGGATTCTTACTTCATAGACTTGATTGTGACTTCATAGACCGGATTGTGACTTCATAAACATGATTGTTACTTCATAGACTTGATTGTTACGTCATAGACAGGGCTGTTACATCATAGACAGTATTGTTACCTCATAGACAGAATTGTTACTTCATAGACTATATTGTTACATCATAGACAGAATTGTTACATCATAGAGACGGTTGTTACCTCATAGACAGTATTGTGACTTCATAGAGAGGATTGATACTTCATAGACTGGATTTTGACTTCATAGAGAGGATGGATACTTCGTAGACAGAATTGTTACTTCATAGACAGGATTGTAACTTCATGGACAGGTTTGTTTCCTCATGAACAGGATTGTGACTTCGAGGTAGGATTGTTAAATCAGTGGGGATTGTTTTTTCATGCACAGGTTTGTTACTTCATATATAGGATTGTTACTTCATAGACTGGATTGTTACTTCATAAACATTATTGTTACTTCATGGACAGTTTTGTTACTTCCTAGACAGGATTGTGACTTCATAGATAGGATTGTGACTTCATAGAGAGGAAGGTTACTTCATAGTCTGGATTGTGACTTCATAGACAGGATTAATACCTCATAGACAGGATTGTTACTTCATAGACAGGTTTGTTACTTCATAGTCAGGATTGTGACTTCATAGACAGGTTTTCTTCATTATAAAGAGGATGTGACATCATAGGCAGAATTTTTACATCAGTGGGGATTATTTTTTTCATAGACAGGTTTATTATTCATAGACAAGATTGTGACTTCATAGACAGGATTGTGACTTCATAGACAGCATTGTTACATCAAAGACTGGATTGTTCCTTCATAGACAGGGTTGTTACATCATAGACAGGATTGTTACTTCATAGCAAGTTTTGTTACTTCATAGACAGGATTGTTACATCATAGACAGGATTGTTACTTCTTAACCTGATTTTGACTTCATAGATAGGATTGTTACTTCATAGACCGGATTGTTAGTTCATAGACAGGATTGTTACTTCATAGACAGTTTGTTACTTCATAGACTGGATTGTTACATCATAGGGTTGTTAACTCATATACAGGATTGTAACTTTATAGACTATTTTGTTACTTCATAGACAGGATTGTTACTTCAAAAACTGTATTTTGACTTCTTAGACAGGTTTGTGACTTCATGGACCGGATTGTTACTTCATAGAAAGGATTGTTACTTCATAGACAGTTTGTTACTTCATAGACTGGATTGTCACATCATAGGGTTGTTACCTCATATACAGGATTGTTACTTTAAAGACTGGATTGTTACTTGTTAGAAAAGTTTCCTACTTCATAGACAGGAATGTTACTTCATATAGAGGATTTTTTCTTCATAGCCTGTATTATGACATCATCGAGAGGGTTGTTTCTTCATAGAGTGTATCGTCACATCATAGAGAGGATTGTTACTTCATAGAGAGGATTGTTACTTCCTAGACAGGATTGTGACTTCATAGACAGGTTTTTTACCTCATGAAGAGGATTGTGACATTATAGGAAGGATTTTTACATCAGTGGAATTTTTTTTTCATTGACAGGTATGTTACTTCATAGACAGGATTGTGACTTCATAGGCAGGATTGTTACTTCATAGACAGGTTTGTGACTTCACAGACAATATTGTTACATCATGGACAGGATTGCGATTTCATAGAGAGTATTGTTACTTCATAGACTGGATTGTGAATTCCTGGACAGTTTTGTTACTTGGGAGACAGGATTGTTACTTCATGGACAGGTTTGTGACATCATAGAGAGAATGGTTACTTCATAGACTGAATTGTGACTTCACAGACAGGATTGTTACTTCATAGACAGGATTGTTACTTCATAGACTGTATTGATACATCATAGATAAGATTAAGACTTAATAGAAAGTATTTTTACTTAATAGACAGTATTGTTACTTCATAGACAGCATTGTTACATCAAAGACTGGATTGTTCCTTCATAGACAGGATTGTTACATCATAGACTGGATTTTGACTTCATAGACAGTTTGTTACTTCATAGACTGCATTGTTACATCATAGTGCTGTTACCTCATATACGGATTGTTACTTCATAGACTGTATTGTTACTTCATAGACTGGATTGTTACTTGTTAGACAGGTTTCTTCATAGACAGGATTGTTACTTCATATAGAGAATTTTTTCTTCATAGCCTGTATTGTGACATCATAGAGAGGATCGTTACTTCAGAGAGAGGATTGTTACTTCGTAGAATGTATTTTTATATCATAGACAGGATTGTGACTTCATAGAGAGGATTGTTACTTCATAGACAGGATAGTTACTTCATTGACAGGTTTGTGACTTCATAGACATTATTGTTACATCGTGGACAGGATTGCGACTTCATAGAGAGTATTGTTACTTCATAGACTGGATTGTGACTTCACAGGATTGTTACCTCTTAGACAGGATTGTTACTTCATAGACTTTATAGATACATCAGAGAAATGATTAAGACTTAATAGAAAGTATTATTACTTCATAAACAGTATTGTTACTTCAGAGACAGCATTGTTACATCTTAGAGTGGAATGTTACTTCCTAGACAAAGTTGTTACATCATAGAGAGGATTGTCACTTCATATCCAGTTTTGTTACTTCATAATCATTGTTGTTACATCATAGACAGGATTCTTACTTCATAGACTGGATTTTGACTTCATAGACAGGTTTGTTACTTCATAGCCTATTTTGTGACATCATAGACAGGATTGTGACTTGATGGAGAGGATTCTTACATCATAGACTGGATTGTGACTTAATACACAGGATTTTGGCTTCATAGAGAGGATTGTTACTTCATAGACTGTATTGTTACTTCATAGATAGGATTGTTACATCATAGACAGGACTGTTACCTCATAGACTGGATTGTAACTTCATAGACTGTATTGTTACATCATAGAGAGGATTGTGACTTCATAGTGACGTTTGTTACTTCATAGACTGGATTTTGACTCCATAGGGAGGATTGTTACTTCATAGACTGGATTGTTACTTCACAGACAGGATTGTTACCTCATAGACAGGATTGTTACTTCATAGACTTTATAGATACATCATAGAAAAGATTAAGACTTAATAGAAAGTATTGTTACTTCATAAACAGTATTGTTACTTCATAGACAGGGTTGTTACATCTTAGACAGGATTCTTACTTCATAGACTGGATTTTGACTTCATAGACAGGTTTGTTACTTCATAGCCTGTATTTTGACATCATAGACAGGATTGTGACTTCATTGAGAGGATTCTTACGTCATAGACAGGATTGTGACTCCATAGGGAGGATTGTTACTTCATAGAATGCATTTTTACTTCATAGACAGTTTAGTTACTTCATAGACAGGATTGTTCCCTCATAGAATGTATTGTTACACCATTGACAGTATTGTGATTTCATAGATAGGATTCTTACTTCATAGACTAGATTGTGACTTCACAGACAGGATTGTGACTTCATAAACAGGATTGTTACTTCATAGACTGGATTGTTACGTCATAGACAGGGTTGTTACATCATAGACAGGACTGTTACATCATAGACAGGATTGTTACTTTATAGACTGTATTGTTACATCATAGATAGAATTGTGACTTCATATGGACGTTTGTTACCTCATAGACAGTATTGAGACTTCATAGAGAGGATTGTTACATCCTAGACTGGATTTTGACTTCATAGACGGGTTGGATACTTCATAGACAGAATTGTTACTTCATATACTGGATTGTAACTTCATGGACAGGTTTGTTTCCTCATGAACAGGATTGTGACTTCGAGGCACGATTGTTAAATCAGTGGGGATTGTTTTTTCATGCACAGGTTTGTTACTTCATAGATAGGATTGTTACTTCATAGACAGGATTGTTACTTCATAGACTGGATTGTTACTTCATAAACATTATTGTTACTTCATGGACAGTTTTGTTACTTCCTAGACAGGATTGTGACTTCATAGATAGGATTGTGACTTCATAGAGAGGAAGGTTACTTCATAGTCTGGATTGTGACTTCATAGACAGGATTAATACCTCATAGACAGGATTGTTACTTCATAGACAGGTTTGTTACTTCATAGACAGGATTGTGACTTCATAGACAGGTTTTTTTCATCATAAAGAGGATTGTGACTTCATAGGCAGGATTTTTACATCAGTCGGGATTATTTTTTTTCATAGACAGGATTGTGACTTCGTAGACAGGATTGTGACTTCATAGGCAGGATTGTTACTTCATAGACAGGTTTGTAAATTCACGGACAGTATTGTTATATCGTGGACAGGATTGTGACTTCATAGAGAGTATTGTTACTTCATAGACTGGATTGTGACTTCATAGACAGGATTGCTACCTCATAGACAGGATTGTTACTTCATAGACTGTATTGATACATCATAGAAAGCATTAAGACTTAATAGAAAGTATTGGTACTTCATAGACAGTATTGTTAATTCCTGGACAGTTTTCTTACTTGGGAGACAGGATCATGACTTCATAGACAGCCATGTGACCTCATAGAGAGAATGGTTACTTCATAGACTGAAATGTGACTTCACAGACAGGATTGTTACTTCATAGACAGGATTGATACTTCATAGACTGTATTGATACATCATAGATAAGATTAAGACTTAGTATAAAGTATTGTTACTTAATAGACAGTATTGTTACTTCATAAAGTGCATTGTTATATCAAAGACTGGATTGTTCCTTCATATACAGGGTTGTTACATCATAGACAGGATTGTTACTTCATAGACAGTTTGTTACTTCATAGAGCGGATTGTTACTTCATAGACTGGATTGTCACATCATAGGGTTGTTACCTCATATACAGCATTGTTACTTTATAGACTGTATTGTTACCTCATAGACTTGATTGTTACTTGTTAGACAGGTTTCTTACTTCATAGACAGGATTGTTACTTCATAGAGAGGATTTTTTCTTCATAGCCTGTATTGTGACATCATAGAGAGGATTGTTACTTCATAGACTGTATTGTTACATCATAGACAGGATTGTGACTTCATAGACAGGTTTTTTACCTCATAAAGAGGATTGCGACATCACAGGCAGGATTTTACATCAGTGGGTATTTTTTTTCATAGACAGGTATGTTACTTCATAGACAGGATTGTGACTTCATAGGCAGGATTGTTACTTCATAGACAGGATTGTTACTTCATTGACAGGTTTGTGACTTCACAGACAGTATTGTTACATCGTGGACAGGATTGCGACTTCATACTGCCTCACACCCCCAAGGACCTGGGGGTGGAACTGGGAAGCGAGCTTGGCTCTCATCAGCACACCCTGCCAGGGGCTCAGCACCAGCCATGGTTCTCTACCCTCACCACATGTCTTGGCCCTGAGCCCACAGCTTTCTGGCCTGGGTTTGGCCCCTAGAAGGTGGGGACGGGGCCCTGGAGCCTCCTGCCAGCCGCACCTTGTCCAGCAGATCAGCCACAGGCACCGGTAGAGAAGAGCACCTTCTGGGGGCGCTCGCTTCCCCTCCCCCAGTTCCCTAACTCCTGCCACCCCCACCCCACCCCCAGGTCTATCTTGCTCTCCCTACTTCCCCTGCGTGCCTCTCCTCACCTTCAAGTTCTCTTGCTCCTGGTCAGAAGGGACCAGCCCCCAGCATCTGGAGCCCAAGCCTCCTCCCGCCCCAAAGCCCATTCTCTCTACCTTGGAGCAGGATTCTGTGGCCTGACCCCTCTCCAGCCTCCCCACCCCCACCCCACCCCCCTGCCACACACACACACACACACACACACACACACACACACACCGTGCTTCCACCGCTGACTCCTTCCTGGGCTCTCATCCCCTCAATCCTTCAGCCCTGCTGCCAATCACCCTCCCTCACCGCCCCCACCCCCAGCCCCCCACTTGTTCCAAAGGCAGCCTCCATAGACATTGCCCAGCTGCCTGAGCAGGCGGCAGCTCTGCCAGCTCTCCAGGCTGCCAGGGCCTGCAGTCTCAGGAAAGGGTAGAACGGCCCCTCCAACGGCCCTGCCTGGCTCTCCTGGCCCTGCCCCAAGCCGTCCTGGCATCATCTGTTCCACCCCCAGGCAGCTCAGAGCCCAGCCCCATCTGCCCGGTGCACTGGCCTTTGTGGCTGGCGGGTAGGACTGGATCTGGGCCCACGCCCCCAGGCTCCGAGGTGCCAACCCTGCGGGGGAGTTGCTTAATGACCTTGTGAGCAGTAATTACACCCCAGGGCCCGCTCTTAATAACCACGTATTCTCCCTGTCAATGTGCCCTAATTGAAAATGAGTAGGCGATACAAGTTGCTGTGAAGTTGGCTGGCAAGGCCTTAACGTGATATTAATTGCAGTAATTAGTAGTCACTTTGTGTTGGAGTCATCTATAAATAGGGCCCCATTAGTTTAGCAAAAGAGCATGATTTAAAATGCAAATAAAAGCCCAATTATACAGATTAATCACCCGTCTTCCCCAGCAATGAAGGGGAGGGGCCACTGCAGCCACTTTGAGGATACCTGGTCAGTTCAGGGGCTCTGGACTCAGCACCATCTGAGCAGCCCATCTGGGATGCTGTCCCTTTAAATAGGTTTGCCAGGCTCCCTCAGGAGGCTGTCACTCTTGGGGAGTCCCACTGACTCTTTCTGGGCACAACTGGTGGTCAGGCCCCCAAGTAGCTCCTCCTCCTGCCTGCTGATTGGTTCCTTTAGTAACACAGAGCAGTTTTTAAAGAGACAGTAGTGCAAGGTATCTCTGAGCCCTGGAAGAATGGGCTATGGTGTGTAGGGGGGGCTCCCCTTTTTGAAGGCAGCTCTTCACAGTCCAGACAGATGACTGGACGTCCAGACAGACGCCACGTACTGTCCTGTGCTCCACGTGAGCTAGAAAACAGACCCACAACATTGTTTTGGGGTGAACAACCTAATCTCCACTCCTGCCTCCCACAAAAGCATTCATGGCAGTTACTGGAGGGAGAGAGGGCAGGGGGGCGGGGGGGGCGCGGGGATTTCTCTCAGGCTTTGGGCAAACATTGGGGGTGGGGATGACTGAAAAGAAGAGGTGCAGCTGGGAGGTGTAAGAGGGCTCAGCTTCAGGGCCGGGGGGACACTGTCCGTTCAGCCTTTCTCTGAGGAAGCCACGCTGCTCCCAACCCCTTCTCCCCCCTCCCCTCCCCACTTCCAACCTCACCTGAGATGCTCTGGAGGCGTGGGTGCTCACCCTTCCCTCCCAGGTCAGTGGAGCTGCTGGAGACCTGGTGCTCAGAGTCCCGATCTGAGCTCTTCCCGAGCCCCTGCCACCTGCCACCTGCCACCAGCACCTCCCCCCCCCCCCCCCCCCCCGCCCGCTGCCCAGAGCCACCGCTCCCTCAGGGCCAGCTGAGGTGGGTGTTCTCCTGGGTTTGCATGTTAACAGTCAGAGCCTAAGCTAAAGCAGCCATCCCCAAGAACAGCAGCTGTCCGGTCCAACAGGACGTTCCACCATTGCCCGAGAAATGAGGGGAAAGCAGGCAATCTGAGAGTCCGACCTTTTCATTTACCCTCTATCTGATTACCCTTTGATAACACAATGCTTATCACAGGTAGAAGTGCTTGTGATTTTTAATGTCCTATTTGACAAAGTAAAATATTGGCAATCCTATGAGGTCCTAAAAATAGTTTTTAGAAATATTGCCAGAATATAAAATCCAAATGTCTGAGAGCTGCTGAGCTAAAAGACTGACTCAGGGACTTGAGGCTGATGAGTCAGCAGTGTGTGGGGAAAGCAGGAGGGGGACGGTGAAATAGGCACGTGATGGGCAGAAGTTCCTCTCTCAGAAATAGCACCAGCGACGGCTAGATCCTGGCTAAGGGCCTGGAAGGAGGCCCAGGCCTGGTCCCATCGGATCTGCCTATATTACAGACGAGGCCCATTTCCTAATCTGTAAGTGACTAGGCCCAACCACAGTGAGGTGGGGTCCAGGCTCTGGCCATCACACACGGAGGGCGCCTCTTACCTTTCCCCACCAGCTCTTCGTCTGTATTGGCCCTAAAGCAAGAACCAGAGTAGATGTCCCAGGATAGGCGAGGTAGGTCTTGGCCCGCTGTTTCTGCTTTTTCTGCAACAGAGATGATTTGTTTCCTCCCGAAATGCAGAAAACAGCCCTGCTGACGATCAGACCAAGAAGTTCCCGAAGGAGCAGAGACCACGCACAGAGGAGCACACACAAGGCCACTCCAGGCCAGTCTCTGAGCGATGGCGCGTCCCTACCAGCTACAGTTCACCACTGTTTTAACCCTCCCACCTCCTCGATAGAAACGAAGGTCCCTGTGACTGAATTGCTCTCCTTCTTAAAGGCACCCAACCTCAGACTGGCCTCTGCTTCCCCACCCTCATCTACCAATCGCTGAGCACCACCCCAAACCCTCCAGGCGGCCCCTCTCAGAACCCTCCTCCTGAGATGCTCCAGAGCCCTCCGGGTGTGCTCTCTGCGCTGCAGCTAAATAAACCAAACTTCTTTTTAATCCTCACCTGAGGGTGTTTTTCCCCATTGCTTTTCAGAGAATGGAAGAGAGAGAGAAAAACATCTGCGTGAGAGACACACATTGACTGGTTGCTTCCTACATGCACCCCGACTGGGGGCAGGGAGTGAACCTGTGACCCTTCAGTCCACCGGCTGATGGTCTATGGACTGAGCAACCAGCCAGGCTAAACCGAACTTTTTTTTATTACACATGTGTTCCTGGTGGCGTTTGGCTGTTGGGCTTTGAACATCCAACAGTTACTTGAACTACACTGTTCCAGGCGATGTGGTGGTGAAGAAAAGCCATGAATATCAAAACTGTGTGGCTTAGGATAGACATACAATATGATCAGTGGAATAGAATTGAGAGTCCAGAAATAGAATGTGTCCATGATCAACTGATTTTTCCACAAGGGTGCCAAGACCATTCAATGGAGAGAAAGCATCATCTTTCAACAGATGGTGATGGAACAACTAGATAGCCACATACGAAAGAATGAAGTTGGACCCTTACCTCACATCATATACAAAAATTCACTCAAAATAGATTGAAGACCTAAATCTAAAAGCTAAAGCTATAAAATTTTGCCCTAACCAGTTTGGCTCAGTGGATAGAGCGCTGGCCTGTGGACTGAAAGGTCCCAGGTCCGATTCTGGTCAAGGGCATGTACCTTTGTTGTGGGCACATCCCCAGTAGTGGGTGTGCAGGAGGCAGCTGATTGATGTTTCTCTCTCATTGATGTTTCTAACTATCTATCCCTCTCCCTTCCTCTCTGTAAAAAAAAAAAAAAATCAATAAAATATATATTTTTAAAAAGCTATAAAATTCTTTTTTTTTTAAGCTATAAAATTCTTAAGAAGGAAACATAGGGATTACTCTTCAGAAGCTCAGATTTGACAATAGATTGGTTGCACAAGCAACAAAAGAAAAATAAATTGAACTTAATGAAAATTAAAAACGTATGTTTCAGAGGACACTATCAAGGAAGTGAAAAGACAACCCATACAATAAGAGAAAACATTTGCAGATCAGATATCCAATAGGGGACTTGTATCTCAAATAAAGAACTTCTACAACTCAATAAAAATACAACTTTAAAATGGGCAAAAGGTCTTCATAGATCTTTTTCCAAGGAAGATATACAGATGGCCAATAAGCACATAAAAAGATGCTTGACATCATTACTGTGCAGGAAATGCAAACCAAAACCACAATGAGATATCATTTCACACCCACTAGATGGCTGTGATCAAAAGTCAGATAATAAGGGTTGAGCATATGGAGAGATCCGAACACTCAAATACTTGTAGTGGGAATGTAAAATAGTGCAGCCACTTGGAAAGTAGTCTGGCATCAAAAGTTAAACATAGCCCTCTCCAGTTTGGCTCAGTGGATAGATCATGGGCCTGCGGACTGAAGGGTCAAGGGTTTGATTCTGGTCAAGGATGGGTACCTCGGTTGCAGGCTCCTCCCTGGCCCGGGCCCTGTTCAAGCATGTGCAAGAGGTAACCAATCGATGTGTTTCTCTCACACATCTCCCTGTCTTTCCCCCTCTCTTCCACTCTCTAAAAATCAATGGGAAATATCCTTAGGTGAAGATTAAAAAAAAAAGTCAAACATAGAGTTGTCATTTGACCTAGCAATTTCACTCTTATGTATTGTGAGCCCTGAGAAAGAAGATACCTTACTAAGAAGGGCTCCTGGTGGCTAACTGGGCCAAATTTAAAAACAAACAAACAAAAACGAGCCTAGCAGTCATTTCCATACAGGGGCCTGTCATGCAAACTGCACTTCAGGAAAAAGCCTGCCCTGACGATCTGCCTCTGCACTGAACTGCCTGCCTGCACGTGTTCCTGCCGCCTGAGCCAGCCATTATGGGAGAGTTCCTGGGATCCTATTTCAACCAATAGGATTGAGACTCTTCCTGTCCAATTGGGGCTATGTAGCTATATCCCTGCATCTTCACTGACCAGTCAGAAACACTCCATTCTGACCAATCAGAGTAGTACCTTTGGACCAATCAAGCTGCAAAGATTTGGAATCCTCATTTGCATAAGGATGCACAAATCACAACCAGGGGTGAGGGCTTCTGCCTAAGATGTCTTGCCAAAGTAAAGCAGACTAGCACAGGAGCAGAGCAGACTGGCACAGAGCAGAGCTGTCTAGTCAGAGAGCGGCCTTGCCCCAAGATCACCCAGCCCCAGAGCTGCTTCACAACCATGCTGTACCACAAATGAGATGTTTGCACTAAATAAAGTCTCTTTCACCACACCTCAAATTGAGGATCCTGGTTGGCATTAAAATGATTAACAGTATATATCCAAGAGAAATGAAGACATATCCTATATAATAAAAGCCTAATATGCTAAGTGTCTGATCAACCAGTCAGCCATTCAATCAAAGCATAATATGCTAATGATATGCTAAGGCTGCTCAACCATTCGCTATGATGTGCACTGACCACCAGGGGGCAGACACTTCGACCTTTAGGTTAGCTTGCTGCTGGGGTTCGGCCAATTGGGACTGAGCAGGACAGGCTGGACATGCCCTGGAGCTCTCCCGAGTCCCCTCCCCAGTTGGCCAACCTCCCACATCCCTCTCCAGCCCTAATCATGCACCAGAGGGGTCTCTTGGCATGGCCTGCGCCTTCTCGCAATCCCAGACCCCTCAGGGAATGTTGAAGAGCCAGTTTCGGCCTGATCCCGCAGGTCAGGCCGAGGGACCCCACTGGTGCACGAATTTGTGCACCAGGCCTCTAGTGACCACATAAAAACTCGTACACAAATACTTATGGCAGTGTTATTTACAATAGCCAAAGGTGGAAACAACCCAAATGTGTAACTGATAAAGGGATAAAGAAATTGTGGTAGAGGATTCCAAGATGGCAGTGGATTAAGTGGAAGCTACACTGACACTCTCCCAGGAACAAATTGGAATTACAACTAAATTATAGAAAGACCATCCTTAATAATCAACTGAAGACTGGTTGGAGAGAACCCTGATAACCAAGGATGTAAGGTGGAGACCACATAGAAACTGGTAGGAAGTGCAGATACAAGAGAGCTGGCCAGGCTCCCACAGAGAGCAGCTGAAGTCCTGGAGGGATATCTCAGCTGTGGGGGGTTCCCACTGAGAACTCTGGGGTCTAATACTGAAACTGGATTCCCCAGCTCAGAGCACCAGAACTGAGAAAATTGTCCACATAACATCTGGCTGTGAAAAGCAATGGGGTTTCTGTCTGCCAGGGAGTGATGGTTGGAAATACAGGCACCCTCTTAAAAGGCCAACACACAAAATTTCATGTGCAGACATTCACCTTGGGCTGTGGCAGGGGGAGGGCAGAGTGGACTAGAGCTGTGTGAGGAGAGTCCAGGGTTGGGGGCTCTGGAGGTAGAGCTTGGAGGGCCGCCTCCTGGATTCCTGTGCTGAGTCATTCCCCATACTGCAGAGGACATCTTTCTCAGGCAGACCTTAACCATCCAGGCAGCTTGTGCCTGGGGGTGAGCAGTTGCCCCACCCATTGGAAAACCTCTCACCCTACCCTGCGGAGTTTACGCCTTGCTATGGTCTACAGCCTGATGCTCATTAAGAGACTGAGCATAACAATCAGCCTGCAGGCAAAGGCAGTTTTCTGGTTGTTTTGAGTCTTTGCCTGATCTGCTTCTGGACCAAGGTCTAGGAAAAACAGACCTTGGTGCGCATCTTGGTCCTTTCCAAATGCACCCAGCCCCAGCAGAGGGAGCCACAAGCTGTAGGTTACTGAGAGCTCCAAATGGGGCACTCAGGGGCAGTCACAAACAACGTCTGACATTGTCCTGCACCAGAGACCCTCCAAAAGACTGGGAGTCATAGCAGATCTAATACATAGAAACAAACCCAAACAGGCAGTCAAAGTGGAGAGACAAAAAACAAGCCCCAAATGAAAGAACAAGAGAATGCTCCAGAAGAAGAGCTAAATAAAGTGGAGTTTAAGCAATTTTTCAGATATAGAGTTCAGAATCATGATTACAAGAATGCTCAACAGCATGCAAAAAGATATAGAAACTATGGAAAATGACCAGTCGAAAATAAAAAATGACATAGCAGTAATAAAGAATACATTGGCCCTAACTGGTTTGGCTCAGTGGATAGAGCGTGGCCTGAAGACTGGAGGGTCCTGGGTTCAATTCCAGTCAAGGGTACATGCTCTGATTATAGGCTTAATCCCCAATAGGGGGCATGCAGGAGGCAGCCAATCAATGATTCTCTCTCATCATTGATGTTCCTATCTCTCTCTCCCTCTCCCTTCCTCTCTGAAATCAATAAAAATATTTTTTAAAAAGAATACATTGGAAAGAATAAACAGCAGATTAGAGGAAGCCAAGGATCAGATCAGCAAATTAGAGGACAGTGTAGAAAAAAATCAGTCAGAGAGCAAAAATAAAAAGCAAAGAACATGAGGACAGTTTAAGGCAGTGGTTCTCAACCTGTGGGTCGTGACCGCTTTGGGGGTCAAACGACCCTTTCACAGGGGTCACTTAAGACCATCGGAAAACACATATTTTTGATGGTCTTAGGAACCGAGACACCGCTCCTCTATTCGTCTCCAGGCGGGTCTGCCCACATGCAGATATGCCAACATATGAGTACCCAGCGTGATGACATCATCCCGCCAACCCCATCACATACACCCCGTACAAATACAGGTGTATGTGACAGGGTTGGCGCCATAATGTGCTTATGCAGACCAGTCACACATGTGTAGAGAGCGGCTACTGTGTAGAAAGCAGCCGCTGTGTTGAAAGCAGCTGTACTGGAGGTAAAACGACACTTCATGAATTATAATTACTGGGTAAATGTAAAATCATGTACTGTAAAATGATCAACTACTGCACAAAAAAAATATCTGTACCATGGGAGCTTAATCTGGATGCTGATTGGTCTTTTTATATTCAGCTGTGGTTGATGTGAATACTGCCCCCTTGTGATAGTAACAGGTATGTAAAAAAAAAACAAAACAGAATGGTAAATCATAGGAAAGTTTAATGAACTGTATTGACTAAACTATGCTATGTATCATCTTTTGTATTATTAAAGCTATTGTTATATATTATTTTCATTAGCAAACCATCCCATGACAATGGATTGTGTAGAAAAGAATGTTAAGAAAAGAAAATATAGTGAGGAATTTTTACAGTATGGTTTTACCTCAATAATTACAGCAGGAATTGAGAAGCCACAATGTGTTATTTGTTGTGAAGTTCTATCAGCCAAATCTATGAAGCTGAACAAACTAAAACGCCATTTTGATAGCAAGCATCTGAGCTTTGCTGGCAAGGATACCAACTATTTTAGAAGCAACGCTGATGGACTCAAGAAAGCCAGACTTGACACTGGTGGCAAGTACCACAAACAAAACGTAGCAGCCGTTGAAGCTTCATATTTGGTGGCACTCAGAATCGCCAGAGCTATGAAACCTCACACCATTGCTGAGGATTTACTGTTGCCAGCAGCCAAAGACATTGTTTGAGTTATGATCAGAGACGAATTTGTTACAAAACTGAGTGCAATTTCCCTATCTAACGACACTCTGCAAAAGAATAGATGACATGTCTGTTGATATTCTTGATCAGGTAATCCAGGAAATTAAATCTGCTCCACTTCCAATATTTAGTATCCAATTTGATGAATCTACAGATGTTGCAAACTGTTTACAGCTACTGGTTTATGTGAGGTATATTAATGATGGTGACTTCAAAGATGAGTTTCTTTTTTGCAAACCTCTTGAAACGGCAACTACTGCACTTGATGTATTTGACACAGTTGGTTCATTTGTGAAAGAGCATAAGATCTCTTCAGAAAATGTTTGTGGTGTTTGCACAGATGGTGCTCCAGCTATGCTAAGACGTTGATCTGGATTTCAACATTTGGTACTGGATGAGTCACCAAAAGTCATCAGAAATCACTGTATGATTCATCAGCAAATATTAGAAATGAAGACGCTGCCACAAGAGTTATAAGAAGTAATGAAAAGCGTCATAAGTTGTGTCAATTTTGTAAAGGCGAGGACTTTAAACAGTCGACTGTTTTTGCAACTGTGCAATGAGTTGGATGCGCCAAACAGTGCTCTGCTATTTCACAGTGAAGTGAGATGGTTGTCAAGAGGAAAAATTTTAAAATGTGTTTTTGAGCTTCGTGATGAACTCAAAACGTTTTTTAATCAGAAAGCAAGACTGCAGTTCAAGGCACTTTTCAGCGATAAAAGTAAACTGCAGAAAATAGCTTACTTGGTTGACATCTTTGCCATCTTGAATGAGTTAAATTTATCACTGCAAGGACCAAATACAACATGCCTCAATTTGTCTGAAAGATCTGATCACTCCAAATGAAACTTCAGCTTTAGCAAAAAAAAATTGGATTAAAATAAAATTTACATGTTGCCTACCTTATCTGCTTTCTTTGAGGAACATAACATTAAACCAGACAAAAAGATTACGATGATAATTTCTGTGAAAAAACATTTGCACATGCTTGCAGACGAAATTTCATTGTACTTTCCAAATCTACCTGACACCCCATTTGCACTTGCAAGAAGCCCATTCACAGTCAAAGTTGAAGATGTTCCTGAGACAGCACAAGAGTTCATTAAACTTATTAACAATGATGCAGCGAGAACTGATTTCTCTACAATGCCAGTTAAAAATTCTGGATTAAGTGTTTGCAGTCATATCCTGTTCTGTCTGAGACTGTGTTGCACCTTCTTCTTCCATTTCCAACAACATATCTTTGTGAAACAGGGTTTTCCAGCTTGTTGGTTATCAAGTCTAAATACAGAAAGAGACTTGTTGTGGAAGATGATCTTTGTTGTGCTCTTGCAAAGACTGCCCCAAGAATTTCTGACCTGGTGAGAAAGAAGTAATCTCAACCTTCGTACTGACATTGGCTTTTTATGCATAATGTCGCAAAATGTAGCAATGTAGTTTACTGTTGTTATATGAAGACTGTTACCCATGCTACACTATGCTTCAAGAGAAAATTTCATTTATTTGTAATTAGAAATAAATATTTCACAATATATAATTACATATTGTGTTTGTGATTAATCACTATGCTTTAATTATGTTCAATTTGTAATAATGAAAATATATCCTGCATATCAGATATTTACATTATGATTCATAACAGTAGCAAAATTACAGTTATGAAGTAGCAATGAAAATAATTTTATGGTTGGGGGTCACCACAACATGAGGAACTATATTAAAGGGTTTCACCACATTAGGAAGGTTGAGAACCACTGGTTTAAGGGAGCTATGAGACAAATGTAGTGCTATCCACATCATAGGAGTACAAGAAGGTAAAGAAACTGAGCAAAGTATAGAGAACCTATTTGAAGAAATTATAACAGAAAACTTCCCTAACGTGATGAAGGAAAAAGGCACACAAATTCAGGAGGCACAGAGAGTGCTAAGCAAGAAGAACCAAAAAGGGCCTATGCCCAAACACATCATAATTAAAATGCCAAAGAGAGTATCTTAAAGGAAGCAGGAGAAAAGCAACCTGTTACCTACAAAGGAGCTCCCATAAGGCTTTCAGCTGATTTCTCATCAGAAACTACAGGCCAGAAGGGAAGGGCATGAAGTATTCAAGGTAATGAAAAGCAAGGATCTGAAACCAAGACTATTCTATCCAACAAGTCTGTCATTCAAAATAGATGGTGACGTTTCCCAGACAAAAAATAAAAATAAAAAGGTTAAAGGAGTGACCAAACCAATATTGCAAGAAATGCTAGATCAAACGTTTCTGTGCCTTACTCATCAGTAGTGTGGTCTGCCCAGGGTATCCTATTTAATAAAAGAGAAACATGGTAATTAGCCATATCTCCCCTACCCTTCCCATTGGCTAATCAGGGTGATATGCAAATTAACTGCCAGCCAAGATGGCAGCCGGCAGCCAGGCAGCTTGAAGCAAACATGAGGCTTGCTTGCTTCAGTGACAGAGGAAGCCAACATTCCCTGCCTGCCGCTGCCGGCCTCTGAGCTTGCAGTTTGAAACATTGTTACAAATATAGAATCTAAACAAATTCCGGAAACCTGCTTTCAGCCAGCCGGGATCTCAGAGCTGGAGTTGAACAGTGTTTCGATTATAGAACCCAAACAAACCAGATACCTGCTTTCAGCAGCCGAAGCCTCAGAGCTGGAGCCAAGCCTCAGAGCTAAAGCTGGACCAGAATAAAAAAAGAAAAGAAAAAAAGGAGCAGTTGGGAGCTTCAGTCACCTGCCAGCCTGAAAACAGCCCTCAGCCCCTCACCCAGACTGGCCAGGCACCCAAGCGGGACCCCCACCCTGATCCAGGACACCCTTCAGGGCAAACCAGCCGGCCCCCACCCGTGCACCAGGCCTCTATCCTATATAGTAAAAGGGTAATATGCCTCCCAGCACCAGGATCAGTGGAGCCGCGAGGCCTCCAGGCACTGGAATCAGCATGACAGGGGGCAGCGCCCAAACCCCCTGATCGCCCTGCAGCTCTGTGTGTGACAGGAGGCGGGGCCACAACCTCCCTATGCACCCTGCTCTGTTTGTGACAGGGGAAGGCGCCCCAACCCCCTGATCAGCCCTACTCTGTACCTGATAGGGGGGAACTCCCCAACCCCATGATCACCCTGCGGCTCTGTGTGTGACAGGGTGCGGTACCCCAACGCCCTGATCGGCCCTGCTCTGTGGATGATAGAGGGCAGCGCCCCAACCCCCTTCCCCGCCCCCCCCCCCGGGCCCTGCTCTGTGTGTGACGGGGTAGAGCCATAACCTCCCTATTGGCCCTGCCCTGAGTGTGACAGGGTGCGGCGCCCCAACTCCCTGATCCGCCCTGCTCTGTATGTGACAGGGGGCAGTGCCCCGACTCCCCTATCGGCCCTACTCTGTGAGTGACGGGGGGAGCTCCTCAACCCTCTGATGGGCCCTGCTCTGTGCGTGACAGGGGGGCAGCACCCCAACCCCCTGATTGGCCCTGCTCTGTGTGTGACAGGGGGTAGCATCGCAACCTCCCCATCAACCCTGCCTTGAGTGTGACAGGGGGCAGTGCCCCAACCCTCCAATCGGCCCTACCCTGAGCGTGACTGAGGGTGGCATCGCAACCTCCCAATCCACCCTGCTCTGTGCATGACAGGGGGTGGTGCCCCAACTCCCTAATCAGCCCTGCTCTGAGCCCGACCAGGGGCTGCACCTAGGGATTGGGCCTGCCCTCTGCCACCCGGGAGCAGGCCTAAGCCAGCAGGTCGTTATCTCCCGAGGGGTCCCAGACTGCGAGAGGGCACAGGCCAGGCTGAGAGACCCCCCCCCTCTCCTCCGAGTGCACAAATTTTGGTGCACTGGGTCTCTAGTCCTATATAATAAAAGCCTACTATGCTAAGTGTATGGTCGTCCCTTTCAACCAATCAAAGCGTAATATGCTAATGATATGCTAAGGCAGCTCAACCGCTCACTATGACATGCACTTACCACCAGGGGACAGACAGTTGGCCAGTTGACCATTTGCTATGACATGCACTGACCCCCAGGGGGCCGACACTCTAACCAGTAGGTTAGCTTGCTGCTGGGGTCCAGCCAATCAGGACTGAGTGAGATGGGCTGGACATGCCCTGGAGCCTTCCTGCGGTCCCTCCCCAGCTGTCCAACCTCCCGCGTCCTTTCCCAGCCCCGATTGTGCACTGGTGGGGTCCCTCGGCCTGGCCTGTGCCCTCTCGCAATCCAGGCTATCGGACCCCTTCTCTGAGTGCATGAATTTCATGCACCGGGCCTCCAATTAGGTATAAAAGCCTCTCTCACATAATGGACCGAGAATGTGAATGGGCAATCAGAATACAAAATTCTAATCCTGGCTCTGTCATTAACAAGTTATGTAATCTAGAACAAGTCATTTTTGTTTGTTTGTTTTTATTTTTTTCTGTTTTTTTTATTGTTGTTGTTAATCTTCACCCGAGAATATTTTTCTATTGATTTTTAGAGAGAGAGGACGAGAGGGGAAGAGACAGAGAGAGAAACATTTATTGGTTGCCTCCTGCACACACCCCAACCAGGGCCAGGGATCGAGCCTGCAACCAAGGTAAGTGCCCTTGGTTGCAGGAATCAGGACCCTCGAGTCCATGGGCCAATGCTCTATCCACTGAGCCAAAACTGCTAGGCTTTTTTGGGAGGGGGGAAGGGGGTTAAGTCATTTTTAAGAATGACTTTTACAGACTCAATTTTTATATCCTTTCAATAAGAGTGCTGGGCTGTAATAGTTTTGAAAGGCACTTGTCAATTCTCCAGGAATAAAGGGCTTTCTGTGTCCCAAGTATCACGCTGGGCACTTGGAATGTGCTGCTGGACGGCAGACTAGGAATCTGCCCTCATGGAGCTTACATTGCAACGGGGATGACAGACGTTTGTTTAAAATTGCCATGAATGCATAGGCACAACAGATGGACTAAGAAAAAGAACAATGTGTTTTGGAACATGTGACCAAACTCCTTCCATGTTGTAAATACTGCAGATGATGTTTTATTTTCTCTGGGGAAAAACCCAGAATTCACAGGAGGAGAAATCATAACATGAGAAAGTCTGGCTCCTGGTTGTGGGTGAAGCTTGGCAATGGGTGAAAAGCTGATTGGCATCGCCTCTCTGACTCTCGGCTTTCCAAGGATGTAAGGTCAGATGAAGGTGCACAGACACCTGGCTAGCCCACACTGATACCCAACCATAGCAAAAGGTGGTTAACATGGCAAGGATCGTGGTAGGTAGGGTGGCAATTTATTCTCCTACATTCCTCCTAACGCAGTGCGATTTGAGTTGAATATGAGTCAAAACTTCCTGCCTGGTGTGTACTGAGCAAGACCTGGTCCTTGGACATTCACAATAATGATGGACCATACACAGCTGGCCATCTGCTCAGAGAGTTTAGCTAGAGATGAAAAGGTGTGCCACATAACTTCTGAGGTTCCCATACACCCTCCAGGCCTATGAAAATGACTGTATATGAAATAAGAATAAATGTAGGCAATTAAAACCCCTCTGATTTATAAATGTGAAAAAAATAAAATATGGTATATTGTACAATGGAATAGGATTCAGCCCTAACAAGGAATGAAGTATTGCTCCACGCTACAACATGGATGGACCTTGACAACATCATGCTCATGAAGGAAGCCAACCAGAAAGACCACATTATGTGACTTACATGAAATTTCCAGAATTGGCAGATCTGCAGAAACAAAATAAGTTAGTGGTTGCTTGTGGCTGAGAGGAGTGAGAGATGGGGCGAGAGCTGGAGAGAACAGGGCTTCTTTTCGAGGTGATGAAAATGTTCTGAAATTGACTGTGGTGATAGCTGTGCCTATCTGTGAATATTCTAATTCAATACTATTGGATTTTACACTTTAAGTGGATAAATCGTACGGTATGTAAATTACATCTCAATAAAACTGCTTCAAAGAAAGTAGAGCCAGGGCCTTCCCCCGGAGGCTCCGTTCTGGAGGAGAAGGTCTGCAGGAATCAGATCACAGACACAGTTCCCACGGGCACGGGGCCGTGGCAAAGCCCGGGGCCAGGAGACCGCATGGAGGGCGCCCTCGCAGGGGCTGGGCAGCCGGTCAGCAAGGCTGCTCTGGGGACGTGATTCTTTTAATACTGGTTTTTATGTTACAGCTTTAATGAGCTGGTTTTTTTAATGTTTTGGCCATAAGTTTATTTAACATAAAATAACCCCTCCAACTTTACTGAGGGGTTGACCACGTCCATGACCAAACTCTGTGCGGAATTTGGTTGTTGACCCAGCCCCGGCCCCGGCCCCAGCCCGCGGCATGCTCCTCGGCAGGTGGGGGGAGGGGTCGTCACTCTCCCCCTGTGGGTGTCTCTGTCAGCTTCCCTCCTGTGAATCGCAGGTCACTCCCCCTCCAGATCTTTGGGCGGCCGGTCTCAGGGCGGCTGCGGCGCAAGGTGGCGGGCACGATCTCCGGGGGCAGGTGCAGGTAGTCGCGGAGATACTGGATGCCCTCGTTGGTGAGGTACCAGTAGAAGTGTCTCCAGGCAAACTGCTCCTTCACGTAGCCCCGGGACTTGAGAGACTGCAAGACAGAAAACCGCGGCTGAGCCCTAACCGGAGGCTGGACGCTAGGAGCGCGGTGCAGGGGGAGCTGGCTGCGCAGGAGGCAGGGGTTCAGGTGCATCTACCTCACGGCCCCTCAAGGCAGCAAGCAGAGCGGGCTGTCCTGACCTCCTTGGCACTGGCCTTGGGCGGCCGCCGAAAACCCCTCCATCGGCACCCACTCCAGCAGCGCCCGGCCGGCTACCTGCATGGCCTTCATGACGTGGAGATTGGGCACGTTCTTGTCCGCCAGCTCGGGGTGCTTGGGCATGTGCACGTCCTTCTTGGCCACCATCACCCCCTCCTTGAAGAGGAGCTCGTAAATGGCGATCCAGTTCTTCCAGGGCATCTGGGGCCGGAGCTGCAAAGCAACAAGTTATATTTTATAGATCATAACACTCACCATCTCACATGGACAATATTTGGTGAATTTACTGTGTGCTGCCACCATCAACCATAACACAGTTTCAGAACATTTTCCTCACCCCAAAAAGATTCCTTAAGCTCAAATACAGCCAATGCCATTCCCTGTGAATACTAATCTACTTTCTGCTTCTGACCTGCCTTTTCTGGAAATGTCATATAAAGGGATCACAACATGGCGTCAGCTGTCGGCTTGGGAGGCCCGTGTTGCCGAGGTGCCCGCGCCCAGCCTCTCTGTGGCTGACTAGCTGTCCCCTGAACGGACAGACCGCTTTGTTCATCAGCCCCAGCGGGGCACTCGGGCTGCCTCCAGTTTGGGGCTCATGAATAAGCTGCTGTGAGCGTTTCACACACGTCTTTGTGCATTTTCCTCTCTTGGGGAGATGCCTAGGATTGGAATTGCTGAGTCATACGGGAAATTTAACTTTTTTAAAGACTTTCTTTCCATTCTGGCTGGTGTGGCTCAGTTGGTTGAGCATCGTCCCGGCCACCAAAAGGTCACCGGTTCAATTCCACATCAGGGCACATGCTTGGGTTTTGAGTTCAATCCCCAGTAGGGGGCGTACAGGAGGCAGCCGATCAATGATATTCTCTCTCTCTCAAAAAAAAAAAAAAAAAATTTTAACTTAAAAATAAAAAAGACTTTATTTTCCAAAGTCCCAGCATTTCTACCTTCTCTGGGGAAATGACATGTAAGCTGAGACCTCACAGGGGAGACGGAGTGGCCTTGCAGTGTGAGGGCTGGCGTGTGAAGGCCCCGAGGCCCGGGAGGGTAAACGCTTACCTGGATAGAGGAGCTGGGTCCCTTAGGAAAAACGGGTGAGGTCCTTTACATTGAACTCGAAAATATGAAATTCTGAGGACACAAAAACGAGTGCGAGGACTAGCGAGAATGTGTCACAGAGGAACCTGCGGGAAGGGACCAGCAGCCACAGGCAGGAATGGGGCTCCCAGAAGCTGAGAGCAGCTGACCTGAGGAGCGGGGCGGCTCCTGGGGGCCTGTGTCTTGGGGCTGCAACTTTACTTGCCCTGGAGGCAGTGAGAATCCCTGGGGGCCTGGCGCTGCCAGGGCGGGAGGCCCTGGGGACCGTGCAGAGACTGGGTTAGAACAGGGAGAGACAGGGACAGTCATTCTGCTGTGACCGCAGTCATCCAGGCAAGATGCCAGGAGCCAGGAGGCAGAGGGGGAGATGGTGAGGGGCGGGGCGTGGTGACGGATTGGGGGGCAGCGAGATGGAGGAGTCCAGCATGTCTCCAGGTGTCTGGCTTGGGCTGAACCCGGGGGAAGCCTGCAGATGGGACAGCACTCTGTCAGGGAGGAGGGAAGGTGCCGAGGTGTCCATTACAGACACGCTGGGTTCGAGAGCCTTTGCGCAGGGCCTGCCCCTGCGAGAGCAGGGTGTGGACTCCATGTCCTCGGGAGCGACCCCTCCTTGTGAAACACGCCCCTGACGTAGGGAGCCGTGCCCTCTTCCCCTCCCCTCCCCACCCCCCATCTGTCTTTTTCCAAGTACGGGACAGCCCCTGAGGGCTGTGCCTTTCAACAAGTCCCTGAGGTTTGGGAAGGATCATATCACATGACACACCAAAGGGTGTCTTCTGAGGCTGGCTCTCTGCCTCGTCCCGGCTTTGCCTTCTGCCCCCTCTGGTGTCTGGGCCCAGTGATCCCCGCATCCAGAGAACAAGGGTTCCCCTGCCCCAGAGTCTTCTAGCCCCCCACTCTCCACTGTCCTCTGCGAACTCCCGATTTGCAGCTGGGCATGTCACGCCTTCCCAACTTTGCTTGCAGCTGGATGTGGTCATAGGACTGAGTCTGGACCCTCAGTGGCAGTGTCTTTCCAAGAAGGAAAGGGGGGAGATGTGGCCTCCTCGCTCCTCCGTCCTGGCAGTGGGATGCAGGTGTAATGTCTGAGCTCCAGCACCAACCCTGGATCCTGGAGTGCGAGTGACCTCGGGAATGGAAGCCGCACACGATGGAGCAAGAAGAGAGAAGAAGCCCGACAGGACCTGCATTGCCCAACTTCACGGTCCATTCTGCGGTGAGCAGAACGCAGAGCACAATGTGAAAGGCACCCCCGCGTGTGCGAGCAGCGCCTGAGCCTGCACCGAGCGCCATGCCAGCCTCTGCCCACCTCTGGACGCCACGCACACAAGAACATGCTTCCATTGTGAGCAACCCCCTAGGGCTTTCTGCTCCCTGCCGCTGGGTCTGCCCTAATACCCGGGCCTGAAACCCAGTCCCACCTCCTCCTTTCCTTTCAGGTCCCTGTGTGGCCAGGACGGGTGAGTGTTGGTTCCCAACCCCACCCCTCACCCCCACTGAGAGTGGCCCCACAAGGCAACCCACAGACGTGGCAGAGCCGGGATTGCAAGCCCAGGCCATTCTGCCTTACGTCTCACCGGCTCCTACTGTCCGATTGTCTATGGCCAACTCCAAACCGAGTGCCTCACACAGTGCTTTATTTCTCATGGGCTCACCGGGCTCACCAGGCATTTCTAACTGAGGGTCCCTCATGAGGCTGCGGTCAGATGGCGCTGGGGCAGGCGTCATCTGGAGGCTCAACAGGGCTGGACGTCCAAGGCGACTTCCTCCCCCGGCAGGTGATAGGGGCTGGGAGCTCAGCAGGGGCTGTTGGCAGGACCCTATGTGCCCCTCACAGCGTGGAGGCCACATTCCCAGAAGTCTCTGGGAGTGAGCATCCGGAGACCCTGCAGAAGCCGCGAGGCTTCTAAGGCACCAGCTGCTAAGCCATGCGCATCGCTGCTGCCATGTGGCTTGGGCCAGCGCAGGCCCAGGGAGGACGAGCAGGGGCGACTACCGGGAAGCAGGGCTCACCGGGCCACCTGATCGGATAGGAGCCCAGCGCTGCGTTCAGAGGCGCAGACGGGCAGCAGCGGCGTCCACACGCTGACTGGGAGCCCGGGAATGGGTGAGCTCTGTGCGCACCGAGTGTGTGTGCGGCATGCGTGGGCCTGTGCGGTGCGTGTTGCGAGTTAGGGGGATGTTTATGTGGTGTGTGCTGTGTGCAGGAGCAGTGTGGGTGGCATGTGTCTGCACGTGGTTGGGAGCTGGAGCTGGCAGAGAATGTGGGACTCGGGAGGGTGTGTCTAAATCAGTCTTCAGCGGTCTGGGTCCCTTGCCGGCTGCTTCCCACTTTCCTCCGGTGGAGCCTCTGCCAGCGCCAGGCAGGGAGGAAGTCACCAGAGGCCCCGCCTGGGGGAGGGGCTGGGCTGGGGCCTCCTCGCTGCCCACATCCCTCCTCGCTGCCCACTCACAGGGCAGCAGGTCCGGGTGGGGGTCCCGGTGAGGAGGACAGGGCTTCTGAACGCCTCCTCCCCTGCAGCTCCCAGAGGCAGCTCTTGTCCCACCTCCGCCCCAAGCAGGAGGCCTCTGAGGAGGGAGTGTGGGCCCTGGGGTCCCAGATGCAGAGATCACGGGGTTCCACTCCTGCCACACAACTGTGGGCAGGTCGCTTGCGTGCTCTGAGCCTACCAGAAGGGCTGGATTGGACCCCTTAGATTTCATGCCGCCCAGCACCAAGCGGACTCCACTCAGCCTCCCTTGCACTCGCTCTCATTCATATTCTACCTGTGAATCCCGGAAGGGCCCACAGAGACAGGCAGCACCTATGCCCAGAGGTGACCTCAGGCAGACTCCTGAGCCAGAGGCCCCCCTCCGTCAGGCAGGGCCCAGCGGTGGCAGGGGAGGGCGCAGAGGGGAGCTCATCTTCCTGGAATATTAATGGCCCATCAGGAGAGCTGGGCCGAGCTGAGCAGCAGTCTGCCTTTATTAAGGAGGCAGGCAGCAGCTGGAGCCCGTGGGCCGGACAGGAGGGAGGAAGGCAGCAGCAGCTGGCAGGGCCCGGAGGGGGGGGTGGGGCAGCAGGCAGACAGCTGAGAAGGTGCCTCCCCACCCCCTCCCGCCCCTGCCACCTGCCCTCCCACCTGTGCCTCAGAGCCCCCTCCCACCTCAGCCTCTGTGCCTACCCCTACCCCACACCCTCACCTCTTCTGCTGCTCGTCCAGGAAGCCCCTGGCAGTCATGCCTGGCTGGGAATCCACATGGCCTCCATTGAGCCAGGCTGTCACCTGCGCATCCTTCTCTAGCCTGGAGGTTCTCAGCCTACAACGCGCGGTCACACTGGTGCCTGAGAGTCATGGTCCTGATGCCACCCCCTCTGGACGCCCCCCCCCCGCCCCCGCACCCGAAGGCCTTGTCGGGATGTTAGGGTTCACTTCCCAGGTGCTCCCACATGCAGCGCTGTGACACCTGCCTGGCCGAGAGGACCCCCTGCCCAGCACCCACTGCTGCTCCTGAGTGCTGGCACTTCGCGTGCTCACGGGAAGCACAGCGCCCCCTCATCACACACTCACTGAACCTCACAACCACCCAGGGGCCCAACTGTGATGCCCAGTTCACAGATGGGGAAACTGGGGCACAGAGAGGTGCCGTAACGGGCCCAAGATCGCACCAACGCAGCAGTGCGCTCTGAGCCGGCTCCTAACCCCTCGGCCAGGTGCCTGCGGGCGGGGCCTGTGAGGAGAGAGGCTCCAGCAGGTCCTTTGGGGGAGGACAGAGACAACCGACTGGAGGCAGCGCCAGGGAGTGCAGGTCCCGGGAGAGAGCGAGAGAGCCAAGCGCTCAAGCCCCTCCAAAGGCCGGGCCGCCAAGAGCTGGCCCGGGTCCCGAGGCCTCAGAGGCTGCTCCTGTGCCCACATTACTGAGGGGCCTGAGGCTGGGCATGGGGAGGGAAGGGGCCGGGCAGCTTCTCAGGCCAGTGTGGGTAGAGGATGAGGAGGGTCCCTGGCGCTGGGTGAGAGGGCTTCCTGCTTGACGGATGCCCTGGACACTTGGGGTGCACGGGGTGTCGCAGGTGTGGGGGCCGCCTGTGAGCCCGAGCCCACAGTGTCTGACCACGCTGCCCCGGGCCCCCGAGGGCCTCTGCTCATGGGGAGCAGCGCGCACCAGCCGCACAGCTGTGGTTCCTCCGTTGGCTCAGGGGGCTTACCCACAGCCAGGCCAATTGCACTAATTTATTTTACTTTATTTTTTAAAACATATTTTTATTGATTTCAGAGAGGAAGGAAGAGGGAGAGAGAGATAGAAACATCGCTGATAAGAGAGAATCATTGATTGGCTGCCTTCTGCACCCCCCTATTGGGGATTGAACCCGCAACCCAGGCATGTGCCCTTGACCAGAATCGAACCCGGGACCCTTCAGTCCGAAGGCCAACGCTCCATCCACTGAGCCAAACCAGCTGGGGCTGCACTCATTTATTTAAGCCGCCGCCGGACAGGGTTATGAGCCAAGATGAGCCACTGGCCTCTGGCTGGAAGCAATGCATACTCCCTCCCTCCGCCTCTTTTGTTCATCAAATTGAATCAGTTTATTAAAGTTGCTCACAATCGATTGGTCCTGATTCCCCAACAGTGGAGAAGAGCAATGAGTCACTGGGCCTCGGGGCCAAATTCCACTCACCACAATAAAGCCGCCAGCCAGAGGGGCCCAGCCAGCCTGTCACCTGCCACCTTCACCCTCCCACGGAGCAGCCCCAGCCCCCAAGCCAAAGGCTGCCTTGCCCCACCCCAGGGCCTGGGGACACAGCCACACCCAGCTGCATCCCCAAATCCTGGCCCCTGTCTCTGACCCCAAACACCTCACACTGAACCAAGCCCTGGCCCCTCTGCCTCCCCAGGGCACGCCCCGCACTCCTCGGTGAGCTGTGCATCCATCCGCCCGTCCGTCCGTCCGAGGCAGAGTCCGGCAGGTCGGCGCCTCCCCCAGATGCCGCCAGTCAGGTGCCGCCACTGGGGTCATGAGCATCAGTCCTTAGGAGCCGGCTAACATTCGCTGTGAGTTTCCCATGTACCAGGGGCTGTGGTGTGAACTCGCCTAACAGTGTAGACCAGTGGTTCTCAACCTTCCGGCCCTTTAAATACAGTTCCTCATGTTGTGACTCAACCATAAAATTATTTTAGTTGCTACTTCATAACTGTCATGTTGCTACTGTTATGAATCGTCATGTAAATATCTGATATGCAGGATGGTCTTAGGCGACCCCTGTGAAAGGGTCGTTCGACCGCCAAAGGGGTCGCGACCCACAGGTTGAGAGCGCTGGTATAGACGCTCTGGTTATCTCCTCTTTCTCGCCAGGGACACGAGGTTAAGTGGCTTGCCCAAGGTCACGCAGCAGTAGGTGTGGGTGGCACACACAGCAGCTGAGCCATCCGAACGCTACCCCAAGCCCCTGTCCCTCCCTCCCTGACCCTGCGGCTAGAAGGCCGAAAGGCGCCTTCCCAGCCCCTCTTGCTGCTAAGCCACCTGGGGCACAGCTGTGACCAACGAGCAGGAGGTGGGAGCCTGGGAGCCGCCGTTCTTTCCGAGTGAAGTGGCCGCTGCAGGAGCCTTTGCCCTCCTCTTTCCCTCTCCTTTCCGGGTCCCTCCCCCTTCGCCTGGTTCGAGGGGAGCACAGATGTGGTGGCCAGAGGTGCAGCCGCCACCGTGTGACGATGAGGACGAGGTCAGCATGCTCAATGTGACGGAGCCCATCCCCAGCGATACCTTTAGCCACCGCACCAGCTCAGGGCCCGTCTCCAGACTTGCTCTGGGACGAGGCAGACGCAGCCTCACCCTCCTTCCTGTCCTCACTCGGACGCTGTCCTGGGCTCGCCAGCCCTGCTCCGAGCCCGGGCCCAGCCATCTCGTCCGCCTGTCCCTGAACTTGCAGGGCCACGTGGGAGGCTCCCCTGCACCTCTTTGGGGTCCCTCCCGTCGCAGGCTGGAGGGCTGTTTGTCCCAAGTGACTTGGCAGCTGCCTGAGCGCAGCCCGTTGGCTTTGGGGGGACACAGACTCTTTCTCAGGAACTTGAACAAGCCTGGGGCGTGGTCTCGAGCGCTGCCCAGACCCTCCTTTGGAATGAAGGACCTGATCCTCTCCCCCCCATCTCCCTCTCCCTGCCCCACCCCACCCCGACTGCGGGAAGTGCCCACTGGAGACTTGGGCTGTCCCCCTTGAAGGGCTGCTTCTACTGAAGAGAGCTGTCTTGCCAAAGCCACGCCCCCTTCTGGGCAGCAGACCCCGATGACCAGGTTAAAGGCCTGGTCCCCTCACATTCTAGGTCCAAGCTCCCCATGAGATGGGCGGAGGATGCTTTGGGAATCGTGTAGAACCCGACCCCTCCCTCTGTCCACTCCTGTGTCCTCCCCTCTCCCTCTGCAGGTGTTGATCCTGAGAACATTCCTGATAAACACGCTAAACTCATCTTAGTCTGCCTCCCGGGAGCCTGACAGAGACACACAGGCTGAAGAGACAGGCCGCTGGCTTCCATGAACAGACGAGAAGCAGGGACCTGGAGCGCAAGGGGCAGGCAGGAGAGACCGCCTGGCCCCCGGGGGAGCAGGGAAGCAGGTGTCTGTGCTGAGCTCACAATCCAGCGAGACAGACAGACAAGTAAACAGACAGACTACAGGGAGAGAAGCTGTAAAATCACTCAGGAAGGGGGATCCCACAGGCTGGGGACCTCCTGCAAGCTCCCAGGGGAGGTGACATCCCCGCAAGGCCCACAGGAGAGCAGAGGCCCCAGGAAGAGGGGACGGGGCGTGGAAAGGCTCAGGACTGGAAGGACGAGGTGTGCGGATCACATTCTGGTTTTGTCTTTTAGCATCGTTTCCTTGCAGGGGGTGGGGCCACAGTTCCCCTGGCAACCGTATTCTTCTGGGCCAATCACTATGCCTGTGTCCCTCGCCATAGGGCTTGGTCCATGACCCCGTCCAGCCCAATCAGAATCTCTCAAGAATTTGCATCCCTGGAGGAGATGGTGAGATGGGAGATGGCAAGAAGGGAGGCATCTTGTGGCAGAGCCATGCTACTCAGGTCCCCGAGCCGGGTCCTGCCCGTCCTGAGGCTGCTGTCTAACTTCCCTCCATCCTGTGACCTGCTGCACTGTCCCTTCAGAGAAGCCCTGCTGCCCTGGGAGGTGTGGCTCATCCAGTTGGTTGGGCGTCATCCTGTGCCAGTTCGATTCCCAGTCAAGGGCTGTGGGCTGGATCCCAGTGGCTGCAGGAGGTTGGGGGTGGGGGGGAGAGGGGGGTGGGACTTGCAGTAGGAAGCCGATTCATGTTGCACTCTCACATCACATCGATGTTTCTCTCTCTCCCTCCCCCTTACTCTCTCTCTTTCTCTCTCTAAAAAAAAAAAGTCAATAAACAATTCTAATAAATACATAAACAAAGCCCCTGTTCCTATTTAACTTTTCAGTCAACTTTTGGTTCTTGCAGCCAAATAAGCCCTGTTTAAAAATTAGTACCAGGCGTGGGATTCGCGAACACCCGTGGGATATGTGAGCAACTTGAAACTGGTTTTCATAACCCCATGGGCCAGGATCAGCAGGACTCTGGTTCCTTTATTTAGCAGAACAGAGGGCCCAATGGTACCCAGTGGGGAGCAGCTAATCCCCTGCCCTCAGGCCACCGGGCCACACGCTTCTGAAAGGGAAACACCGGTAGCCGCGGGCACGTTCCGGGGTGAGGGCGCGGGGACAGAGCTGGACGGGGCTCCTGTCGCTGGGTCATTTAAAGCAAGAAAACCACAGGCTCCAGTCAGGATGTGTGCCTCAGGCCCACATACAACTCAGGGCCATTGTGCGACCTGGGAGGAACCTCTTCTCGGCGTAGCATAGAAGTGAAGCTGCTGAGGACTGACCGCAGGGACTCAGTGTGAAGTCACTGAACCACAGGGGCGGTTGTATCCACACCTCCGGGTCCCTCTGTGAGGGGGCCTGTCGGGCTACGTTAGCATCCGACAGGAATGGCGGTGCCTGGGGACGGCGACAACGCGAGGACACTGTCCCCAAGAGCTCACTGTCCCACCCTGGAGTTCCCACATGACCCCCCCTCCCTGTTCTTCTGGAACACGCCGGGTCCGACTCCACGGGGTCCAGCTGAGACAAGGCAGAGTCAAGGGGAGAGAAGAGTTACACCCAGAAAGCACTGCAGGGACCTGCTGCTTGTTTCCAGGGCCCGAGGAAAGCATGTGGCCATGGACGGAGGATGCCCTGCTCCAGCCGGAGGCACAGGAGTGGGGACTGGGCCGTGTTTATTGGAATGCGCATCACCACCAGGAATTTGCATCCAGGCTGCCCTCTCGGGCAGCTGGCCGAAGCTCTGACATTTCGCAGAAGTCGCTGATGAGAATCTGGACCAAATGACAATCCGCACTAATTAGCTAAAAGGAGCAGAAAAGCCCTGGCGCGTTGGAGGAAGGCAGGCATCACTGAAGGGACAGAACGGAACTTGAAAGAACTAAGCAGAACTAAGCAGAAATGCACCTTCCTCCCTCTTCAAGGACGAGGCAGAGACATGCTCTTCTCCCTCTCCTCTATCTTGTCTTGCAAGGCTGGGCCCTCAGCCAGCCCAAGCCGCCCCCCACCCCCGAGAGTGACCACAAGAATGCTGGTATTGTCCTAACTCTCCCAACCACCCACCTGAGTGGACCAATGAAGCTCCAGAAATGTAGCTAAGGTCCTAATAAGGCTATAGTGGAGGATGGCCCCAACTTTCAGAATGTGATGGTCACTTCCTGACCCTTATGCTGTAAAACCCTGACCAATCTCTGTAACTCACGTCACCCCTAAAGCCCACCCCAAATAGCTAGCCCTATATAACCTTTGTTCTCCTGGGACACGCTCTCTCGCCTCACCGCTGCGCCGGATAGAGGCTGGGAGCCAATTCTAGAATTGATCAATAAAGACTCGTTGCTTTTGCATCGGAGGAGGCTCCCTGGTGGTGGATTATTTGGGACCCCGAACTCTGGGCATAACATCACCAGAGCAGGAGTGCGAGTGCGGCTCGGCTCCAGGGCACCCTCCTCCCTACACCCCGGGCAGACGTTGTCCCCAGAGGGCCATAATCTTGCCTTTTCCAGTCAAAAATTAGGAACATATTTCAGACACACGGGAGGTGTAAAGAGGAATGCAACATCCGGGACCCTCTTATCCACTGCAGCTGTGAAGTGTGTGAGTTCAAATCCTCCGGGAAGCAGAGGTCAAGATGGGCTTAGAAAACACCCATGGGGGGGAGGGGCTCTGTCAGATCACCAGGCGCCTGACCAACGGGAAGGACAGCATGGAGGGAGGAGGTGGGAAGGAAGGTCCCGGGCTGCAGCGAGGCCGTGGACCCACAGCTGCGGGTCAGAGAGGCCCGCGTGTCACAGAACAGGCCGGTCCCCTGCCAGGCCCGCCAGGCGGAGCAGCCTGGGGAAGCGTGGAGAACCCCGAGGGCAGCCGGGGGGGGGGGGGCATCGGTCAATTACGGGCACGGCAGAGGCATGACATCTCCAGGGCCATGCGTGAGACATGGCCAATAGAGTCAAACCCTCGCTAGGCTGGCCTCCCAGATCTTTACAGCAGCTCAGCCGCCTCCAGGAGCTGGGGCAGAAGGGCTGCTCAGAGTGCAGGGGCGCCAGGCACAGGCACGGCATGTAAAACTGGAGGGTGGCCACCCTCTCACAGGCAGAGGCCGGTGGGTGGGGCTATGGGAGGCTCCCAGGGCCGAGACCCCTGGGCATCGAGCAGGGTCCCGAGGATGAAACCAGTGCGCAGCTCACTGAGGCCTCACCGAGTCTACAACCCAGACCTCTGGGTTTGGTGAATAAGGGGCTCCCCCCAGGACCTGTAACTGGGACCCGCCGCCTCGAGAATGCAGGTGGGCAGTGCCCTGCGCAGACCTGCTGTGACAGCGTGGAGCGCGGGCCTTGTGCCCAGCGGCCCTGCACCCGGAGAGCCGAGCACAGGGGCCTGAGGAGACGGGAGTGCTGGCGACTGAGTCCCGGGACAAGGGGCCACATGGTCTACAGGGAGGAGAGGCGCTTCGAGAACTTCCCACCAAAGCCACTCTCCACTGGGTTAGTGGACCTCGCCCCCCAGGAGTTGTAACATCCAGGTGCTGTGGGTGACATTACCCGGGGCCTGTGCCTCCGTGAGGACCCCAGGCCCCTGCTCCGAGGTTGCTGGGATACTCTCTTCACTGAAGCAGTGGCCCCTCCTCTGCAAAGGAGGCAAGTGCTAGGGGAGGGGGCGCCCGTCTTTGGATTCTGAAGGCAGCCCCACGTCACGGCTTCTGACGTCCAGCTCTGAGGGTCCCAGCAGGGGAGGCACAGTGCGGCGCCACGTCCCAGCGGAGCCTCGGAGCTTGGAATGAGAGCCTCGGAGCTGCTCCTGGAGGAGACAGGTCTTGCCACGGGCCCTAGGAAGCCTGGCTGCCTGGCCCTCGGCCACCACGCGGCCTGCAGTGTGGGTCCCTGACTTCAAGCGGGAGAGGTCTCACAGCACGAGCCCAGGTGCCTCTGAGAGTCTGTTCATTAAAGCCGGGGACAGTGGAGCGGGAGGGATTGAGAACAGAAGCAACAGGAGAGCCGGGCGGGGCTGCTCTGGCTCCAGACATGTTACAGGGAAGAAGTGAGCCGAGGGGGCTGCTGTTCGCTCACCGGGAAGGCAGAGAAAGGGGGCCTTGGGGACAGGTTCAGGGAGTGAGCCCTGGCTGCAAGTCTCATGGGGACCTTAGAGTTTAGGAGACGTGACTGTGGGGGAGGAGGTGTGGGCTTCTCCCGGGAAGGGGGGCGTGCCCTGCGTCCTTTCTTGGGGGTTTTAATAGCGGGGAGTTTAGGGGAGGATCTCGATAGAATATTCGTCAGCTTTATGCTGATGCACCAACATGAGATTTATTCCCTTCCCTTCAGCCACCCTGGGGTGTGGTTGGCACAAATGTCACTAAATTGATTTCTACTCTCTGCCTCTCTGAGTAGGTGATTTAAGCTATTTACCTTCTGGTTGGGGAGGAGAAGTGTAAAGCATTTACTCTTAAGTGCCCTTGGTTAGGGGCGGCGGGATTTTGCAATTTGCTGGATGGCTGTGAACAGCTTGGCCGTTTAACTGTCTGTCTGCCTCTTCCGCTCGTCCTGGCTGACTAGCCTGTCTCGCCTTGAAAACATCGTGGGTTTGCTTCCACCATTGCAATGAAGTGAGCAGCAATCTTTCTGCTGGTGGAGAGTTTTGCCTTCAATTTGTAAAACAAAACAAAACCAAGAAAACAGTGCAGCATCTGTGAAGCATGATGAGCGAGGTGCAGGGAGCGAGGCTGCCTGTGCAAACACTTCGCCCCACACCCACTCATTAGATACAGTCTGCAGAGAGCCGTTGCTGCATTACGGATTCGGACGAAGACACTCACCATCTGCTTCCTGGACGCTGCCGCCCCTGGGCAGAGAGTCTCGTGCGGAACACATCTGAGTGGCGCACGTTTGCAAGGACCAAACTGTTTTGCTTTGTAATCGTGCCCCAGGCGGTGCGGAAGGAGCGGGCATCTCCCACGGCCCCTCGGGCTGCTGCTGCACGGAAGCGCCTCTGGCAAGCCTTGGCTTTCCTGGCCACTGTTCTCCGTGTGACTTTGTTTTTCAGTGCAAGATCGCCAGGAGCCCCAAGGGCTCTGCCTGAAAGTCCGTCCTCAGAGATGCCCCCCCACTCCCTGAGGGCAGGGCACTGCCCCTCTTGTGCCAGAAAAATAAACTTCATTATTTACATTTTAGCACAGATCATAGTACTGACTTAATTTCAAGTCATTGTTTCTGGTGTATATAAACTTGTTTTCCTCATTCAATCGCTGTGTTTTTCTATCTGTGAGAAGTTGAGTGTCTTGGAATGAGATAGAACACATCGTAACTTTTTCATTAAAGCTAATGAAAAATATTTTAATTATCGATTGACTTTGGAGAGAGGGGAAAGGAGAGGGAGGGAGTGAGAGAGAAACACTGATGTGAGAGAAACATCCAGAAGTTGTGAACCTGCAACCTGGACATGTGCCCTGACAGGAATCAAATCTGAAACCTTTCTCATGTACGGACCACGCTCCAACCCACTGAGCCACCCAGCCAGGCTAAAGGCATTTTCCTTGCAGTTAGGAGTGGTCATCTGACTGAGCTTTCAGGAATTTTGCTTAAAGACAATTGGCATACACGCTTTGCCTCTTCTTATGAGTCCCTTCTTCCTTCCTGCCGATGGAATGGGGATGAGATAGCTGGCGCAGCAGCAGCCACCTTGGACTATGAGGTGAGCCTGGACTGGAGAGCACACGTAGCAGAGTAATAAGGGAAAAACCAAGTCCCTGAGGACTAGCCAGAGCTGCTGTGTCATTCCTGCACTGCTTCCCCCGAGAGAGGAATGCACTTTTATCTTGTTTAATTTATTGATATTTTGTCTCTATTCTTCCTCATCAAATATAATTCTACTAGAGGCCCAGTGCACGAAATTTGTGCATGGGTGCAGTCCCTAGGCCTGGCTGGGAATCGAAGCGTGAGCATCTGGTGTGGAAGTGCAGGTCTCAGCTGACCTCTGGGCCCTGGGAAGCACCTGGGCAGCACCCACTCCACCTGAGTCATCGGGACCCCACCCCCTGCCACAGCCGCTGGTTGCCATCTGTGGGGTGATCGGCAGGGTGATCAGGCCCCACTCACACCTGCCTTGGCCTGGCGTCGCCCATTCACCTGCTCCACCATCCCACTGCAGTCCCGCTCTCGTCGAGGCCCATCAGGGCCGGCAGCGCCTCCACTGCCGCCCGCTGCCAGCACCATGTTGCTGACGCCCACCATGTTCTGTGCCGCCCCCTGGTGGTCAGCACACGTCATAGCGAGCAGTTGAACTCCCAGTTGAACTCCCAGTCAAACTCCCAGTTGAGGAGACAATTTGCATATTAGGCTTTTATTATATAGGATTGAATTCACATTCTAATCCTGTGACTCTCATAATGGAGCTCCATGGCATGAGGCCACCCCACAAGGACACAGCTTCCCTCACCTCCCTATTCCCACACTGCTGCTCCCACTCCTCCCAGATATACACGAAGACCACACTCCCCAGGATTTCGGAGCTGGGCAGCGAAGCAGGGCCCAGAGGGCGCCGGTGCCACCCCACCCCTTGGCTAACAGGTGTGGGTGCACCTATTCCACGCGTGACTTGGGCTCGCAGAGCAAATGAGACATGGCTGCTCCAGAGGGTGTCTGTGTAATGGGGACCATGGCAGGCAGGGAGCCACAGGGGAGAGGGTACAGGGTATGTGCACAGGGTATGAAAGGCCAAGAGTTGAGTCTTAAAGGATGAGCAGAATTTTGCTAGGCAGAAAAGAGCATTTTAGAGCAGAGATTTTCAAATTTCCATCTCATGGCACATATAAACTAATTACTAAAATTCTCCAGTGCACCAAAAAATGTTATATTTTTTGCTGATCTAACAAAATATAGGTATAATTTTGATGCATTCACACTGGACGGCTATTGTGGTGTTGACTGTTGTCATGTTTTTACTTGACAATCTAAGGGAAAGAGGCCCGTGCCCCTGACTAAATGGGTACTGCATGTTTGACAGTTCTTGCGGCGCACCATTGAACGTCGCTGTGCTAGACTGAGGAAGAGCCAAACGAGCAGGAAGATCAGTGCATCCAGGAAACAGCCAAGAATTCCCCCTGGAATGTGGGGCCTAGTGCAGGCAGGTGGACAGGCCGGAAGGCAGCGGGGCCCCTGGGGTTTGGATGCCCACAGGAGACACTGGGCTCCCATTCCATAAGCAAGGCGACGTGGCAAGTCAGACCTACGGTGCTGGTTTGGCCAGTGAGGCAGCTGGAGGAGCCTGGCCCGGTCTGTCGCTCAGGCGTCAGAGGTGCCCAGTGCACGCGCCCGGATGTGCAGACTGCAGCTGGCCCAGAGCTGCTCTCAAGGGGAGGGGCCTCTGCTCCATCCTTCCTCCCAGGTGCCTGCCCGGCCTGGGTCAAGTGTGCAGTAATGCCCCCACCTTGTTTGGCTACAGGAGGTCACCTGGGGAGCCCAGCCGGGAGAGAGGTCATGGGCCCCCTGGGAGGGGGGCTATGCAGGGAAAGGGCCTGGCGGGGTCAAGGCCAGAGGTCAGTGTTGGCTCCCACTCTGCTTGGGGCCCAGGGTGGCAGGGGTGACTGTGGAGCCATCATGTCAGCTCCCCCTTGGTGCTAGACCCTGGCCCGGGACCTGGGGACAAATACCACCCAGTCCCGTGCTCAGAAAGAGGAGGTGGCTCTGTAGACAGCGATGGCACAAAAGGAGCCGTCACTGTAGCCACTTCTTGGTGCAAATATGGTCACATCAACTTTCGTTGTTGTTAATCTCACCTGAGGATAGTTTTCCCATTGATTTTTTGGAGACAGTAGAAGGGAGGGGGAGACAGAGAGAAACATTGATGTGAAACACATCAATTAGTTGACTCCCATACATGCCCCGACCTGGGCAGGGATTGCAACCAAGGTATGTGCCCTTGACCAGAATTGAACCCATGACCCTTCAGTCCTCATGCCAGCGCTCTAACCACTGAACCATATTGGCCATGGCTTATTTTTTTTGCACATCAACTTTTATTTTTTTGTTGTTTTCTTTTTTTAATTTTTTTTAACATTTTTTTATTTATTTCAGAGAGGATGGAAGAGGGAGAGACAGGAACATCAATGATGAGAAAGAATCATTGATTAGCTGCCTCCTGCATGCCCCCTACTGGGGATGGAGCCCGCAACCCGGGCATGTGCCCTGACCAGGAATCGAACCTGGGACCCTTCAGTCTACAGGCCAATGCTCTATCCACTGAGCCAAACTGGTTAGGGCCACATCAACTTTTAAACACTTGGTTTATCTGCCCAAATCTGCCCAGGCAGTCTGTCAGCTTCTACAGAGGTCCCAGCCCCAGGGAGACCCCGAAGGAAGGGGTACCCCATGTCTTGGAAGCTTTGGGCTGTGCCCTTGGCATGGGACAATTCAGTGGCCCCTCCAACAGGGCACAGACCTTCTCCATGTAGGCATGGGAGTGGCGCCCTCCCTGCTCTGGGCCCAGACCGGCTGCCCCACATCTGGACACCCTCAGGTCTCCACAAACACAGCTCCCGGGAGGCTCCAACAGGCCGCATCCTGTCCGCTGCCCTCCCCACCACTGCCCCCTCCATGCTAATACAACAAACAGGGCTCGCAGGATGGGGGAGGGGGGCATTTGGGCAGGGGGGCGGAGGCGGAACAGGAGCCGCTGCCCTGCCCTGGGGTGTTGTCGGGCCTCATGCCAGGAGCACAGGGATTGACAGGAGGTGGAGGGAGAGCAGACACTGGCAATGGGGGGCAGACCCTGGTCTGATATGGCAGATGCTGGCAATGGGGGGCATTGATTGTTGTTCAGGACAAGGTGCTAGGACCCTCCTACTGACCCCAGCGCCTCCCACCCAGGCAGCAGCCGAGCTCCAGGCCCTGCCTGTTTGCAAAGCTCCCCTTGCTGCCGGTCTCCAAGCCCAGTGCCAGACACCGGTAGCCCCAAGAGTGCGGGTGTGGCAGAGCCGCATGGAGGACAGATGGGGCACCCCGGGGGCCCTGGCAGGTGGAGTGGGCACACACGTGCGCCTGTGTGTGTGACTCTGGGGAGGTGTAAGGTTGCCTGGACTCTAGGGCCTTCTCTGACCCCTCTGGCCCACGGCACCCACCACAGAGGCCTCTGTCTTTGCCCTAAAGTTACTGTTTGGCAACTGGCTACGGGCCCGTCTCCCTCCTGGACTGCAGTTCCCTCAAGGCTGCGGCCGAGTGTCCTGTCCCAGGGCGCCCTGCACCTGGCGCAATAGGTGCTCAGGAGATGCCTCCTGACTGAGGGGTGCTCCTGGACAGCACAGGGGCTGAGTCTGAGCCCCTGTGGGGCCTGGGGGGTAGGAGGAGTGGCAGGGAGGGGGAGAGAAGGGCAGCCCAGTGTGGCCTGGCCTGCATCCCCTCACCAGGGAAGCTCCTGCCAGGACCAGGGGGGCCCACCGTTTATCTAACTGAGAGTGAAGAGGCTGGGGAGGCTGCTAATTCCTCTCACTTTATTGCACCCAGCAATCCTTCACAGCCTGAGAGGGGTGATTAAAAGACACTCAGCACGCTGGTTATTGCCAATTAACAGACTTCAATATAAACAATTAATAAAGCAATTGTGGGAGGCCCGAGGGAGGGTTCACTGCCCCAGCTGGGTGAGCTCTGCCTGCTGGCTGCAGGGCCCTGGGTCCAGCCCCACAGATGGCCCTGCCCTGGGGCAGTGGACACGGGTAATAGATGGGTGGGAGGTGGCAGGAGATGCCAGGGGGAGAGTGCTAGGGGTCTGCCCAGCCGCAGGCCTGGAGGGATGGGGGGGGGGGGTTAGGGCCTCCCCACGATGCCAATAGAGCATAGTCCCAGGATGGGGGAGGGGGGCTTGCCAAAATCCCAGGAACCGCGCTTCTCATGCCCTTTCCTCCCCTCACCCCCTCAGCCAGGCAGTAGCCCAGCCGATCAGGTCTCCTCCCCAACCCAAGGCCAAAGGGCCTTCCAGTTCCTGTGCTGACCGGTCCTGCCGGCCTGGCCCATCCTGGCCGGGCGCTCGCTTTCCCCAGGATGAAATGAGCCGAGCCTGCCTAGGAGCCTCGCCTCTTGGCGGCTCTTTCAGGGGCTGCGGTGTGAGCGTCCCAGAGGCGCCACTCTGCGTCGCCGCTAAGGGCAGATGCCACTCAAGCCCACCTCATGGAATTCCCAGAGGCCCTTGGTGGGAGGTGGGACTCAAAGACAGGAAAACACTCACCCCAGGGGTGGCCTAATCACTCGGCCAGAAGGTGGGGCCTCACAGCCCCAGGGCCGGCTCCGGGCCGGGCTGCAGGCGGCAGACACACCTGCTCTGTACAGGGCCAAAGAGTCAGCATTTAGCTTTGCAGGGCACGCACGTTAGTGTCACAACCACCGGACTCTGCCCACCAACCGTGGTGCCCAAGCTGCCCTAGACAATGCCTACGTGAATGCGCATGGCCTCGTCCAATAAAACTTTATCCGTAGACGATGAAATTTTCATTTCCTGTACTTTTACACGACAAAATGCTGTTCTTAATTGGATTCTGGTACTGCACTCAAGGGGTTCCAACTTGAGGTGCTGTATTCAACAATGAGGTGTGCTCGTCACCGGTAGGTCTGAGGAAAGGGGGGAGGGGTTCGTGCCCAGCACTCTGACTCCTGGAAGGAGGCTTGGCCGTTGCTGATATATATTTGTCAATTACATGTTGATTTCTGCTTTGTAGTTGGCTACTTTTATCTGGTTGAGTTCCTTTCAGCTCATCCTGTTTACTGCTGCATCTGCAAAATACTGTGCTATAGTTTAACATTTAGCAAGTAATACAGCATTTAGTAAGAATGGCCTCAAACCTTGAGACCCTTGTCCTACCTAAGAACTCTGTTTCACTTGTTTAAAAATGAAAAACCATTTTAGTTCACAGACCATACAAAACAGCTGGCAGGCCACATCTGGCCCACCTGCTAGCTGTAGGGCACAGCCTGGCAGCCTCTGATCTAGACTTTAGGAATCTTTGCACCTCCCTGGGCACCCCAAAGGGACCTCTCCTGGGATGTGACCCCTGGGGGAGGGAGTCTGAAGTCCCAGCAGGCAGCCTTGCTGTGGGGCGGGGGAGGGCAAACTAGGTGCCAGGGAACCTGTATCCCCAGAGGGCCCATGGCACGCTGAGAGGCTGGTGTGAATGGGCATCAGTGAAGACAGACAGACAGGCAAAGAGGGATGCCACCAGCTCTCCTGATGCCGGCTGGCTCAGGGCAGGGCATGGACAATCCAAAATGGGCCCGAGGCGGCGGCCGCAGCCCCGGTTCCCCAAGGGAAATAAGAGGAAGCGGCTGGAGGGAGCGAGGCGGGCTTCCTCCACCTGCTCGCCTCGGCCTCTCGGCCTCCAAACACCTCTGAGCATCCGCGAAGGGCGCTTGCTTTCAGCCCGAGACAAAGCCTCTAGTTTGCAGCATCTTAGGGAATGACCCTGGTGGCAGGGAGCATGTGGTGGGCACCGAGCTGCCTGGAATGTGAATATAAACAGAGGACATCCATGTCACGGACGGTAAGTCGTCCCCTGAGGAAACCTCTGGGTGTCAGCAGGGCCGCTGATTGAGTGGAGCTTGTTTCCTACTTGTCCCCTGCTCCTGGGAAAGGCCTGGGGTCTGAGATCTGGTGGAAGGATCCCTGGATAGAAGTCAGAGGGTCTGTGAATGTGGTTGGAAAAAAGTTTCATGTCATTATTTTCCCTGATCTTCCATCGCCACCTAGCTCTTCCTCCCACTGTGCACGTGAGAAACAGGCCACGGTAGGGCAGTCGTCACAGAGCCATGGCTCTGTCGCACGGAGAAAGTGCAGGCCACTTCACAGCACAGCGCCACTGCAGCAGGCGTCGCTGCTGTCCTGTTAGACTCGCTGCCGACCTTATCAGTGCCTTCATGAAGAGGCACATGCAGCACTCCATCCAAGTGTTTCTTAATATTTTGGTAACTGCATTTTAATATAATTGGCTTCTTTTGAATCTCATAAATTTTATTGTGTAGATTTACAAATGTTATTCCGAGAAGGGGTCCCGACGTCAGAGGGGCCCATGGCATAGCCACAGTGAGGAGCCCCCGTTCTAGAAGGTAACCTCTGTGCAGAGAGCCAACCCAAAGCAGGAGCTCAGGAGCAGGCAGGTGGGCGGGAAGCCCGGGGGCGGGGGGGGGGGGGGGGGGGGAGGGGGAGTGAAGGGAGCAGCCGGAGTGCATACAGCTGTGTGCTGGGAACAGGGAGTGCATACAGCTGTGTGCTGGGAACAGGGAGTGCATACAGCTGTGTGCTGGGAACAGGGAGTGCATACAGCTGTGTGCTGGGAACAGGGAGTGCATACAGCTGTGTGCTGGGAACAGGGAGTGCATACAGCTGTGTGCTGGGAACAGGGAGTGCATACAGCTGTGTGCTGGGAGCAGCGCCTGAGCCAGTGCCCCGGTGATCCGGCTCCACCACATGCTCAACGCGGATCCTTGGGCACATCATGAACCTCCCAGAGCCTCAGTTTGCTCATCTGTGAGACGGAGACAGTTACACCCGCTTCGTGCGGTTGCTGTGGAGATACAATAGCATGTTGGGTACAGGGCCTGGTGCTCAGTGAACGCTCAGGAAATGACAACGTGTTTGGGTCAACGCCACGGCTTCCCCAGCTCTAGGCTTTTGCCCAGGGATCTGGCTGCTCAGCCAGGAAGGCAAAGGGAGTCCACAGAGCTGTCCCGCTGCGTGAGTCCAGGGCGTGCTAAGGAGACAGCCCCACGCCAGGCAGGCTGCCAGGGCTGGGCCACCGCAGTGCCTGGGGACACCGAGCCTAGGGCTGTCCATCGTGGCTGGGCTGGGATCGCGCCTGCCCAGCCTTCCTGCTGAGGGGTGGGTGGAACCCTCCGACACCCTAACTCAGGGGTGGGCAAACTTTTTGACTCGAGGGCCACAATGGGTTCTTAAACTGGACCGGAGGGCCGGAACAAAAGCATGGATGGAGTGTTTGTGTGAACTAATATAGATTCAAAGTAAACATCATTACATTAAAGGGTACGGTCTTTTTTTTTTTTTTTTTTTTAGTTTTATTCATTTCAAACGGGCTGGATCCGGCCCGCGGGCCGTAGTTTGCCCACGGCTGCCCTAACTCCTGAATATGGAGCCATGTCTTTGGATGGTGATACCAGGAAAGCACCTGGAACAGACCATTAAGGAGCCCTGCCCGGCCGGTGGCTCAGTTGGTTGAATATTGTCCCGTGCACCAGGAGGTCACTGGTCCAGGCACATGCCGGGGTTGCAGGCTCCATCCCCAGAAGGGGGCAGGCAGGAGGCAGCCTATCCGTGTTTCTCTTTCTCCCTCTCCCTTCCTCTCTCTGCAATCAGTGAAAACATTTTTTTTAAAAAAAAATTTTCTAAAAGAATAAAGAAAAGAAGCTCGTGAGCTCCTGGGACAAACTTGGCCCCACTGGCCAAGTTCCATCCCACTGGCCTGCACCTGACTCCCCCTGTTTTACCCTAAGACTCCGTCCCAGGGCCCAGCACCCTTGCCTGTCCTGTCAGGGAGGCCTCGCTGGCACCTGGGGCCCTGCTTCCCATCACACACAGAATGACAGCCCCCCGCAGAGCGCGCCGTGGAGAACAGCGGACAAGGGAGCCCGGGGCCGCCGCCTCCCTGCCCGGAGCAGACAGCCCGCCCCTCCTCGGGCCTCCGGTCTAGTCCGCATGTCCACGGCCGTCACCGCCACTGTTTCTCTCCCCGCGGCCTGCCAGGGTCTGAGGAGGTGAAAGGCCTGGCTTCGGAGTCTGTTCGTCTGTAAACAGGACAGTGCCACTGGCCTCTGGGCTGGCCATGCGGACAGAGGTACTGTCCAGGCATTGGCTGGGGGGGGGGGGGGGCATCATGCTGACGAGGGCCCTGAGGTGACGGGCGGTGGCCCTGCCGCAGCCCTGCTGCTGAGAGAAGGCGATGTTTGGGGTTGGGGTCTCCATCCGGGGAGATGCCATTCCTCCCAGACCTCAGAGCGCCCAGCCCACCTTCCCATCCCGCCCTCCACTGTGCTCCTCAGCTCCTCCCACCATCCTTGGAGGGAGGGAGGGTTTACCGATGAGGAGATCAAGGCTCCTCCCAGGGATGCTGACAAGCACCCAGGTGTCCCGCGGGTGTGGCCGGCTGCGTGCTCTCTGGCGGTCCTCCCTCCCTTCTGCCTGAGCCCCAAGATAGTCTGCCTCACTCCTCTGTCAGCGAGGATGCCGGTGGGCTCGGGGTCTGCCTTCAGGTCCTGAGCCCTGACCATGTGCCAGCATTTGACTCTGGGACTTGTTAACCCTCACAAGTCTAGGGATAGGCAGGGCTGTCCCCTGTCCCCTGTCCCCTGTCCTGTCCTGCCCCGGATATGAGGAACCAAGCCAGCAGCAGGAGTCGGCCTGGTCCCTGTGACCTGACAATCCGGGCTCTCCCCCTGCCGCCCCGATGGGGAGTCCCGGAGGCCGGGATGGAAAGGAGGCAGGAGCGGGAGGGAATGCGGCTGCGGAAGCTGCAGGTCTGGGGAGTCTGCGATGCTGGAGGGAGGCAAGGGCGGGTGGCTAATTCAGGAGAAGCAAGCTGGCAGCCACTGCGGAGCCAGCCGGGGAGCCACAGGGCTTGGCAGCGGAGGAGGGAGGCTGCTGGCACATCTGCACGCTCGGAGCCACGGGGCCGGCGGCAAAGCTGAGACGAGGAGTGGGCTCCCAGGGACTCTGAGTGGCACGCACGCCCTGCCCTGACCGGCCGCCTCCGGGCCACAGCCCTCTCTCCGGGCTGCCTCACGGCCACTCCAAGCATCTCCGTCCCTCCTGACTGGAGCCCAGCGGCCGTGGGTGCCTACAGGCTGAGGACTGGTTAACAGAGGCTGGGTAGCTGCAGGGCAAGAGGGGCAACTCGTCACTTTGGGTGGCTAGGTGTTTGTGCATGCTTATGCATGTGAGTGAGTGTGTGTACTAAGTGTGTGCGCATACATACACATGAGTGTTTGTATGTGCGTGTATTGAGTGTAGGTGTTTGTGCATGTGTGCATGTACACCTGGTGGCATGAGGTGTGTGGGAGCACATGCTATGCTCATGCACATGTGTGCATGTGTGTGCATGTATGTGAGCTGGAGAACTCTGTAGAGAGAGTGAGTAATGGGGGAGGATCCCGCTGCCCCATCACCCTGCTGAAGCTGGCTGAGGAGGGTGTGCAGGGAACAGGCCTGGGGAGCCTTCTTCTCCCAAAGGTGCCACCAGCAGGGGAGGGAGAGGGAGGAAGAAGCACCTTATTTAAATGCAAATGACTGAAATACAACTTTCTTTATTAAAATGCAAATTGCACTTCAGTCTCTGACACCTCCAGAGTGCCAAAGCCACAGAACACAATCAGGAATCAAGGCTTTGGGGGACCCCCCCTCCCCCCAGCAGCCAGGACGGTGCAGGTGTATGAAGATAAGGGGCAGGGGCGGGCCCAGCTGGGCTTGGAATGCTGACCCAGAGGCTCCTCCTGCCTCCAGGGCTTCTGGGACAGGCAGCAGCCACTGATGCCGCAAGTGGGGGCCAGAGGTCTAGACGTCACCCCCCAGGGAGAGCAGGCTGGAGCTTGTCATGGGTCCTCTCCGGCTGCTCTCTGCCTGGCCGGGCAACACGCCGTGTGATTGCCTAATGAGCCGGGGTCTCCCTGGTGAGCCTGGGAGAGATGAGGAGCCTCAGCTGGGAGGTGGCAAGAACTGCTTATCAGCTCCTAACACAGTGAAATGGATTGCTCCGGGGTGGTCAGACCTGGTGCTGGCGGGCAGAGCACTGGGGTCCACCTACAGCAGCCCCCCTCTCAGCTCGGGCCTGCCTCCCTCAGCCCCCCACTTGCCAGGAGCTCAGGAGCAGGCTGCCAGGTACAGCTGTTCAGGTCATGAGAGGCTGCACTCGGGCCCACGCCCAGCTCCCCACGCTGGGTGACCTGGCATGGGGCCAGTTCCTCTGGGAAGAAGGCTGTCTTTCTTCACACAGAGACTGGACTAAAACCTTTTTCTAATTCATCAACCCACAGAGGGCGCCTTTCCTATTTGGCAAGACACTGTGGGCCACTGAGACCCCTGACTCCTCTTTCTTCTGCTCTCCACGTCTCCCTTTCAGCCCTTACCGCTCCTCCCTGCTCCTTAGTCCCTCACCCCTGCCTATACTTTGTTCCTCCCTTTCCTTGCTCCCTGCCTCTGCACCCCTCTCTGTGGGTTTCCTGGTTTGATCCCCAGAATCAGAGCGGAACTGAGTCCCCCGTAGGCTCTGAGGCAGGTGCAGGCAGCCCAGGAAGGTGGCTCTGCCGCCCTGGCACTCTCAGAGCCCTGGTCGTGGGGAGGGGCGCTCCTTCCATCTGCCAGGCTCCTGATATAGGCAGCAGCAGCAGGCGCGGGCGGGCGCGGGGAGCAGAAGGCAGGTGGAGCTGGAGGCTGACAGGGCGCACGTTCCTCCTATAAATAGGCCCATCTGTCGCCCGGGGCGAGTGGCTTCCTGGGGCACGTCTGATGGCATTGGCTTCCCAGGAGAGCTTAGCTGGTGTGAGCTGGCCCTGAGACAAGGCCCGAGGTGAGGAGGCTGCAGGGCTGGGACCTGGCCCAACACACCGCAGGGGCCGCCTCAGGCAGTCTGGCCCGAGCACCGAGCACCGCTGGCTGCCCGACCCGCGCCCCAGGCTGCACAGGCCCCCAGATAGAGCCCCTCTGAGGCGCCTACAGAGGGGCCCTTAGGACATCACCTCCAATCATTCAGCTGTCCCACCGGGTGCAGGGGCTGTGCCAGCTCTGGGGTGCCTCCTGGGCTGCGGGCCAGCTGGGGGCACCTGGAACGTGATGGGAGGGACGGAGTCTCATTCCCTGAGATCGCTTCCCAATTAGAGCTGATCTGTGGGATCTGAGTGCTTGTCGCAGGGCCTGCCTCGGGGAGCCCAGATGACCAGTCCGCACGGTTGGGGCCTGGAGCTCCCGAGGCCAGTGGCTGGGAGGCGGGACTGGGGCAGCGGGAGGGCAGCTCCTCCAGCCCCTGCGGCCTCCAGGCCCGGCCTCATCGGCTCTGCAGGCGCTGCCTCCGGCCTCCTGTCTGAGTGTCCACTCGGTCTATCAGCCCTTCCCCAGGGGCTGCTGGCTGTGGGCTGTGGGCTGTGGGCAGTACTGCCTGCTCTTGCGGAGGAGGGACCCGCTTGCTCTCCTCCCAGCCCTGTCGCTGGGCTCTGGGTGCTGCTGGGCAGGTTGTCCCACGTCCTCCCCACCGAGCAGCACGCATGCTGCGTTTCTGTGTCGCTGGCCTGGGCTGGGGAGGGGGAGCCGCTGCAAATGTATGTATCGGACACTCGGGCTGCCCGCTGCCCTTGCTAACGAGGGCAGGCCTATTAGTAGCTCCATTTGATTGGCATGGGAACTGAGGCACAGAGAACAAAGCACCTAAGAGATTTGCCCCAGATTTCTCAGCGCCTAAGAGCTTAAGATGAGCTCTGAATCCAAGAATCCTGTGTCCAGAGCCTGCGTGCCCTACTTCCCTGCCTTGGCGGGCAGAGCCGTCAGGAGAGCTGGAGCCCTGGGGAGGCCCGGGTCCTGGGGCCAGTCAGCCCCCGGCTCAGGGACTGCAGAGGCCTGGGGAAGGTGGCTGTTGCCCCCAGGGTCCGAGCCCAGGCCTGAGCTGCCTGCCACAGGGGGTGAGGCTGTGCTGGAAGCTCGGAGACTAGCACTCAGTGGCCTGGTATCCTGAGCGCATCGCCTCAGCCCATGGAGCCTCAGTTTCCCCACCTGCAGATGGGGTTGACAGGCCCCCCTGCCTGCCTCGCTGGCAGGACTGAACCTGCTGCTGGGAGGGTTGTAAAGAGGAGGGTTGTAAAGAAGGGTTTTCAATCCAGAACTGCCCCAGTCAAAGCTCATGCATGTCTGTCACCTGCTGACGCAGTTCTCTCCCGGGCCTGTGTGTGGCGATGCCCCCGCTCCCTGCCGGGAGCCAGACCTGCCCGGGCTGCCTGCCTCCCTTCCCAGAGGAGCAGCAGCGCCCAAATGCCAGGGCACTGCCAGCCGATGACTCAGCCTCCATAACGAGCCCAAACATCTGGCTGACAAAGGGCACGGCTCGCTCCTAAGTGACTCCTTCTGCACAAATACGTTCTTAATATTCAATTAGCATTTATCCGCCGCGAACAGCAATTACGCCATCGCCGCTCCGCGAGCGGCTGGCTCATTAATTAACGCGTCGCTCACACGCGGGCCGTGCTCCCGGTGAGTGGCGTGCGCAGTCAGAACGGTGGCAACGTGTCGGAGGACGCGGGGCTGCCCTGGCCTCCTGGGCGCCAGGTGTGGGTCTGGGCTGGGCGCGTGCCACACAGCCATCTTCTGGAGTTTAGAAAAGAAAGAAAAAAGCCAACACTGGGGTTTTTAGACGCCCCGTCACCCCTCCCGGCTGCTTCCTCCTCGCAGGGGCCGGGCCAGATGAGCACCAAGGTTCCTCTCGTCCTCGCCACACGGTTCTGTCCCTGACCTTCCGTTCTGTGTCGACACCACCACCACCCAAGGCTGCCGGGGCCCCCACAGCCCGTGCCCTCGGGCAGCTGCGGCCACCCTGACCCCTCCCTTCCCGCACGGCCCCACCTCGCCGACTGCCAGGCACCTGCTTCTCGGGCCCGGCTTCTTCCTCTTGGTCCTCAGCCCAGGGAGGAGGCGGCAGGGCCGTGATGGGCAGGAGCAGCCTCCGCCACGGCCTCAGGGGGCTGTAGGAAGACAGACATAAAGCCCTTACCTGGCCACAGTACGTGCCCTGCAGGTGGTTACTGTTATTATCCAGGTGCCACACAGGTGCCGTGGGCATCAGGATCACTGGCACATGTGAGCCCCGAGAGGAGGGTGAGAGAGGAGAGAGATGTGTAACCCACCCACCAGCATGCAGAAGGCGCCGTGGGCTGGGCAGGAGGAAGTGAGGGCTGGAGGGGGCATCCAGGACTGAGACTTAAGATCAGGTGAAGAGTGGACTCAGGCCTGGCTTGGCAGCGGCTTGGCAGGGACCCAGTGTGGCAACAGCCAGACCATGAGTAGCCGTGGTCACATGGGAGGACAGAGAAGCACCTATGGAGGCTGGAAAATTGGACTCTCTCCCGGGGGCAATGGATGGGTTAGCAACGTGAAGGGACATTACCTGACCTGCGTTTCCAAGTGGACCTTGAGTACAAAAAGGAGAGGGGACTGGAGCAAGCAATAGTCTGGGCCTCACACCCCTTCCTCTGGCGTGCCTGCCAGTGCTGCACGCCTGGCGAGCTAGGCCTGCATTCCAAGACTCATTTACAGCTAGGTGCTGGGAAGTGACTTCGGTTCTGCCAGGCAGAAGCAGTCTCTGAGATCTGCAAAGCACAGTGGGGCCGGAGTCATCTTCCTCTTGGCTGTTTCCCACTGGGTAACGCTGCCCTAAATAAAGGCCCAGACCCTTCACACTCCCGGGCAGTGCCCTCCCCCACCTCCCCACAGCCTGCCTTCCCAACCTGTCTGTCCTGCTCTTTCCTGCCCAAAACCTGAGGCCACAGCCAAACCACTCCAATTTCTTTCTTTTTTTCAAACCACTCCAATTTCATTCCCCCAGAGGTATCACAGTCAGTCGTGCCTGTGAGTTGAGCTTTAGAGAGAGAGGCGGGGGGGGGGGGGGGGGGGAGCGGGGGACATTGATGTGAGAGAAAAACATTGACTGGTTGGCTCCCTCATGTGCCCCAACCAGGGATTGAACCAAACTCGCCACTTGGTGTTTGGGGCAACGCTCCAACCAACTGAGCCACAGCAGCCAAGGCACCACTTGGGACTCTGTTAAACACTTGTTTGAATTCCCCTGTTGGTTTCAAAAATGTTGGGAAATGAAAGGACGTGACCCTTTGAGAAGCTGAGCTGTGAACCCGCCGGACAGATGCGTCGCGAGGCCAAGCCATCTCCCTTCATCTCCCTTCGCCTGTGAGTGGTCCAAAGGCGGGCCTGTCGCCGGATCTCGATCAATAAGTCACAGAGAGGCGTCTGCAGGAAGGACGCGGGGAAAGACTGTCCTCCCTGATAGGAAGAGAGCAGATGCTAGGAGCGAGCCCCCTTCCCGCGCTGGGTACCGCAGGGAGCGTGTGTGACGTGCAGCCACCTGTGACCAGGAGCGGAGACATGGCGGGCACGTGAGAAAGCTGCGCGGAACGGTGAGCAGAAGGCGCTCCAAGATAAGGTGCTGATCTGCGGGGTGCCCGGCCTCCGGGCATCGTAAGTGAGCCTGTGGCCTTAGGAGAGCTGCTTTAGCCTCCTCGTTTGTAACATCAACAGTAACAATATCAATACCTCACAGGGTTCTTGTGAGGATAAAGGCGAGTGGTGATTCGTAATCCCCTGAGAAATATCCTGCACATGTGCCTGGAAGTGTTAAGTGAAGAGAAATAGTTAAACTCCCTCCAGGTAATGGCTGGGCTTTTTGTGACCTGCGGCCCGCAGCCTCGCGGCTGACACCCGGGTGGTGACGGGTGAGCGCCTGCAGCTGGGGCAGCGGCTGGAGCCTCCAGGAGGCGCGGGTGGCGCTGGCCTCTGGCGTGGCACCCCTCACCTCCTGCAGCCGGGAAAGACACCCCCCGCAAAGGGGCGGAGGGCGAGCGGCTGCCGAGCAGGCATCCTTTCGGGTGGTGGGAGATGAGGTCTGTGTGCCGGTCTCACCTCCAAACCATCTAAGAGCCGCTTCCCTCGCCAACATGCCTTCCCGGCTCCTGCTGTGAACGTCCCCCCTTCCCCTTGTGAGCAGCTCCTCCAGGAGGCTGACCTTGGTTAGTGACCTTGGATTGTGTCTCCTTCGCTCTACTCCAGTCCCAGAGCATTTGCATCTGTGCTAATCTCCTGGGGACTGTTCAGAGTCTCTGTCCAGTGTGTGCGTGCGTGCATGCGTGTGTGCATGTGTGTGCGTGTGCACATGTGTGTGCATCCACGTGTGCGTGCGTGTGTGTGCGTGAGCCCTGTTTCTCTCAGCAGACTGGGAGCGCCACAGAGGCAGGACTCTCTGAAAACAAAGGAGGTCCCTCCCAATGGGCCTCATTAGCCCGGACACCGAGGGCACAGCCAAGGTGCCCTGGGCCTCGCTGCCGTTCCCAGCCCAGCGCGGGCGCCGGCAGAGACGCCTCCCTGCGTCCCTAATCAGATCACGGTCGGGCCGGCTCTGGCTAGCACGGCTGAGCCGCTCTACATAATTTCCACGTCCCTGGCTCACCTGGGGAGGGGCCCCAGGCTCCCGTCAAAATCCCCGCCTCTCAGGCCGGTTGGGAGCCTGGAGGGTCCCCCAACCCTGGGCACAGCAAGGGGCTCCTCCCCTGTCCCCAGCACTGGGAAGGGGGGGCCATTTCCCAGTCCCATTAGTGGCCAGGGCCCAGGGACACCCCCTGCTCCCCTTTCTGACCATCCCGAGCACCCCTCTTCTGGGACCAGGCCGGCCGGGTGAAGATGGTTGAGGGGCACTGAGGGTCCCAGGGGTGGGAGGAGCGGGGCTGGTGTCTTGATGCCAGTGGACTTGGAGCCTCTGAGGCTCTGTGAGCCCGAGCGCCCCCTGCACCCTCCCCTCCCCCAGGCTGCTTCACGGTGCGCTACTGCTCTGCTCTTGCTGCCTGGGACTCCGAACCCTTTTCCCACAAGGGCCCCCCTGCCCTGCACCTGGATTGGAGGTTCTGCTCTTGCCACCACAGCCCTGAGCTCCAGTGCGTCTTTCCGTCCCGTCCCAGTCCCAGCAGGTGCTGCTCAGACATACACGCCTGGACACACCCTCCTCTCCCGGCACCTCGCCCACTGCCACCTCCTCGGTTCAGAGCCCAGCTCTGCCTGGGTGACTGACTGGTCGCTCCTAACAGGTCTCCAGCCTCCAGGCCTCTCCCTCTTCTGTGTGGCCGGCAGCCACCAAGATCAGCCTCAATTACAAAGCCGATCACGCCCTCGCCTGCTGGTAGCACTTCAGGGAGCCCCTGCAGCTTAAGTTTAAAACCCCAAGCCCCTGTGGCCCAGGGCAAAAGCACTGCTAATCCAACCGCTGTCTGTGTTTCCAGAAATCACCCCAGCCATGCCCCCGCCCCTCAGCCTCCTGCCTCCCCAGGTCTCTCAGCTCCGCTGCTGGCAGTGCTGCGTCTGCACCTTCTCCGGCTGCTGGAGGCCTTTCTCCCGCTCCCGGGAGGCCTTTCTCCCGCTCCCGGGAGGCCTTTCTCCCGCTCCCGCTGGCTTCCTCCTTCGGAACTCAGGCGCTCCCTCCCCCAGGACGCGACCCTGCCCCCAGCCCCTCAGCCTCCCTCAGAGCAGTGGCTCTGATTGTCCATGCGTCTGTCCCCTCAGCATCAGCACAGCCTCCTGGTGCAGCAGGGGCCGGGGGCACAAGGTCACTTCCCCTCTCTGGGTCTCCCTCTTCGGGTCTGTTCGCTCGGCATCACCTGCTGGGCCTTACTGTGTGCTGGGCGCTGACTGTGTGCTGGGCCTTACTGTGTGCTGGGCGCTGACTGTGTGCTGGGCGCTGACTGTGTGCTGGGTGCTGACTGTGTGCTGGGCGCTGACTGCGTGCTGGGCGCTGACTGTGTGCTGGGCGCTGACTGTGTGCTGGGCCTTACTGCGTGCTGGGCGCTGACTGTGTGCTGGGCTTTACTGTGTGCTGGGCGCTGACTGTGTGCTGGGCGCTGACTGTGTGCTGGGCGCTGACTGTGTGCTGGGCCTTACTGCGTGCTGGGCGCTGACTGTGTGCTGGGCCTTACTGCGTGCTGGGCACTGACTGTGTGCTGGGCCTTACTGCGTGCTGGGCGCTGACTGTGTGCTGGGCCTTACTGCGTGCTGGGCGCTGACTGTGTGCTGGGCCTTACTGCGTGCTGGGCACTGACTGTGTGCTGGGCCTTACTGCGTGCTGGGCGCTGACTGTGTGCTGGGCACTGACTGTGTGCTGGGCGCTGACTGTGTGCTGGGCTTTACTGCGTGCTGGGCGCTGACTGTGTGCTGGGCCTTACTGCGTGCTGGGCGCTGACTGTGTGCTGGGCCTTACTGCGTGCTGGGCGCTGACTGTGTGCTGGGCGCTGACTGTGTGCTGGGCCTTACTGCGTGCTGGGCACTGACTGTGTGCTGGGCGCTGACTGTGTGCTGGGCGCTGACTGCGTGCTGGGCGCTGACTGTGTGCTGGGCCTTACTGCGTGCTGGGCACTGACTGTGTGCTGGGCGCTGACTGTGTGCTGGGCTTTACTGCGTGCTGGGCGCTGACTGTGTGCTGGGCCTTACTGCGTGCTGGGCGCTGACTGTGTGCTGGGCGCTGACTGTGTGCTGGGCCTTACTGCGTGCTGGGCGCTGACTGTGTGCTGGGCCTTACTGTGTGCTGGGCTTTACTGTGTGCTGGGCGCTGACTGTGTGCTGGGCGCTGACTGTGTGCTGGGCGCTGACTGTGTGCTGGGCTTTACTGTGTGCTGGGCGCTGACTGTGTGCTGGGCTTTACTGCGTGCTGGGCGCTGAGCAGGCCCCTCTGTACAGCCTCAGAGTGCGGGCAGCAGGGAGAGGACAAGAGCATGGGTGTGTCCGACGCCAGTAACTCCGCGGACAAACCACAGCAGCTCAGGGAAGGGTGAGGCCGGTCTGCCTTACATCGGGCCATCAGGAGGGTCTCCCTGGTAAGTGGACAGTGGAGCACAGGCCTGGAGCTGAAGGAAGTGAGGAGGGAGCCCCGCTGATGTCTGGGGGGAAAATTACAAATAGAGGGAACCTGGCCCGGAGGCCATGGTTCAATTCCCAGTCAGGGCTTCAGTTTGATCCCCAGTAGGGGCCATATAGGAGGCATCTGATCTGTGTTTCTCTCTCTCTCTCTCTCTCTCTCTCTCTCTCAAAAACAAATTGTTTTGCCGAAACCGGTTTGGCTCAGTGGATAGAGCGTCGGCCTGCGGACCGAAAGGTCCCGGGTTCGATTCCGGTCAAGGGCATGTACCTGGGTTGCGGGCACATCCCCAGTAGGAGATGTGCAGGAGGCAGCTGATCGATGTTTCTCTCTCATCGATGTTTCTAACTATCTATCTCTCTCCCTTCCCTCTCTGTAAAAAATCAATAAAAATATATTAAAAAAAAAAACAAATTGTTTTTAATAAAAAGACTTTATTTTCCAAAGTCCCATCATTTTACCTTCTGTGGGGAGTTGACACTTAAGCTGAGGCCCAACAGGTGGGAAGGAGCCGGCCTTGCAGTGAGTGAGGGACAGCGTTGCTGGCAGGGCAGGTGGGAGTCCTGTGTGACGGCCTGAGGCCGGAAAGGTAAAAGCTCACCTGGACAGAGGAGGCGTGTTTCACTCTCACATCAATGTTTCTCTCTCTCCCTCTCTCTTCCCCTCTCTCTCTCTCAAAACCAATAATGACGTTATCATGATAAAGGCAAGGATGTATTAACAGGGAGACAGACAGAGAGCCCAGAAACGGGCCCACACAATACGGCCAATGGCTGTGACGGAGGCAAAGCAGTTCAGTGGAGAGAGGATGCTCTTCAACAAGGCGGGTGGGGCAATGGGGAAACTGCAACAAGAAGACAGAACCTCAGCCCCACAGTTTATGCAAAAATTAACTCAAAGTGATCATGGATCTCAATGTAAATTTATAAATCATTTAGAAGAAACAGGAGAAAATCTTCACAACCGGAGTTAGGCAAAGAGTTCTCAGAAATGACACCAAAGCACAACCCACGAAAAAGGTGCTAAAGTGCGTTTATCAAATTACAACCCTCTGCGCTGTGAGAGGCCCCGCTAAGAGAACGGAAAGGCAAGCCGCAGGCGGGGAGGAAAGTATTGCAAATCACGTGTCTGACACGGAACCTTTATCCAAAACACATAAAGAGCCTTCAGAACTCTGCAGCGAGAACAACAACGATCTTTCAAATACACAGACGTTGGTAGTTCACCAAGGAGGATGTATGGACGCACGTGTGCGCATGAAAAGATGCTCAACATCTGTAGTCATTAGAGAAAAATAAAGTCAGAGGTGCAGAGCCCACCTGTAGGATGACTACATTAAAGACACGGAGGAGGCGAGGACGCGGGGCAGCCGGGCATGTGGAGGGATGGGGATGGCACGGCCACCCCGGCCACATGTGTTAAACATGCACATGTCGTATGACCCAGCAAACCACTCCCGGACACTCACCTGGAGAAACAAGACTCATTCTCACACAAGAAACCTGGAGATGAATGTTTACAGCGGCTACAGTCATCATCACCCGAACCTGGGACCAGCCCAAGTGTCCTTCAGCGAGGGAAGGCACAGGGAGCGGTGAGCAACACTGCTCAGCGAGAGGGAGGGACATTCTTCATTGAATTTATTGGGGTGACATTGGCTAATAAAATCACATAGCTTTCAGGGGCACAATTCTGCAATACATCATCTGTATATTGTATTGTGTGTTGGGAAAGGGACTATTAATACAGGCAATCACTTGGGAAAATCTCAAAGGCATTTTGACAAATGACAGAAGCCAATCTCGAAAATCATGTCTTGGGATTCCTCTCATACGGCATTCTGAAAAAGACAAAACTATGGGTGTGGAGAAGGGACGGGTGGCTGCCGGGTTAGGGGTGGCGTGGGATGCTGTCAGCAAGGGGCGGGGCTGGTGGGCTTGTCCCGGATCCTGGTGGTGGTGGTTGTATTCCATATACATGTGCTAAAATTCAGAGAACTGCATACCCTCCCAAAGGTCAATTTTACCATGTCTGAATTTTTTTAAAAATTAATTTGACCGTTTTAGCCAGTTTGCTCAGTGGATAGTGTCGGCCCGAGGACTGAAGGGTCCCGGGTTTAATTCCAGTCAAGGGCCTGTACCTCGGTTGAAGGCTTGATCCCTAGCCCTTGTCGGGGCACGTGCAGGGGGCAACCAACCGATGTGTCTCTCTCACATCGATGTTTCTCTCTCTGTCTCTCACTCTCCCTTCCACTCTCTCCAAAAAAATTAATGGAAAAGTATCCTCAGATGAGAATTAACAACAACAACAACAATTTAATTGGACCCTGCCATTCTCCTGCTGAAAATCTTACTGGCTTCCCAGGGGCCTTAGACAAAAGCCCCGTGCCAGCTTCATCTCGCCGCGGCAACCATCTCTGCATGCCAGGCCCAGCCTTCCTCGGCCCATTGAGGCGCAGGCTCTCTCCTGCCCCAGGGCCTTTGCCCAGGCCGGCCCCCCTTTCCTTCTACTTCTCCACAGCGGCATTGCCGACCTCCCTCCACCGCCCTCACAGCTGGTGGGCAACTGTCCGCAGCCTACCCGTCCCCCCTACCCCTGCCACACCACCCCTACACTGGTCACGATCCCCAAGGACCAGGAGCTTAAAACATGGATTGTCAGGTAAACTCAGAGCGCACCCCTCCCAGGGTCTCCAAGGGTGTGAGCCTCAAAACACAGGCAGGGCCGGGCCGACCCCTGCAGGCACAGGTCCCACCCCAGAGCTGCTAGCGCAGAGGTGGCGCCCCAGGGAAACCTGCATTTCAGCGGGACCCACAGGCCTCGGCGGGCGGTCTTGGGACCCTGGTTCAGAGGCTTTGTGCACCTCGCACCCCTGTCTGCTGGGGACAGTCTGGGGCAGGCGCCGGCCTGCAAGGCCGACCTCTCTCTTTAGAAGCAATGTGGAAACCTTCTCGTTAGCCTTTGTGAGGACGAAGGAAAACAGGCAGGTTTCCCGCCACCTAACTCCGGGGCACAGAGTACACGGAACTGGCACCGGCAGACCCGGGCCACCGGCAATGGGCTGATTTCAGGGCCGATGGCGGTGGGGTTGTTGGTGAGTGAACAACAGCCTGAGGGGTACAGACCTTCCAGACTCAAGCCTGGATCTGTGCTTCTGATGGTTCTACCCTCAGAAATCCAGAATCCGCTCCCGTCTCCCCTCGGCTGACCTACCTGGTCCGGCCCCATCACCTCCCCCGATAGTTTCAATATTGATAGTCTCATAGCTTCCTCACTGGCTCTTCACTGCCTTCCCTCAGACACCCTGGTAAGTGTCAGATGCTGTCGCTCTCCTGTTCCGAACCCTCCCCACTTGTTTCCTTCAGTGGACACAGGCCTGCACCCTCACAATCCTGCTGCCCCCCAACACTGCACTGCCACTTGCTCAGCCTCAAGCTCTGCCTCACCCTCAGCCTCACTTCCACCATAGAGCTGGCTGCTCCCTCTTCTACCGCCCTTCGCACAGATGCCCACGGGGTTCCCTACCTGCTTCAGGGCTGTGCTCAGTGTCCACTTCTCCTGCCCCACTGCACACTCCCTGTGCCATTCCCTCCCTGTGCACCATCCCCTCCCTGTGCACCATCCCCTCCCTATGCACCATCCCCTCCCTGTGCCATCCCCTCCCTGTGCCATCCCCTCCCTGTGCACCATCCCCTCCCTGTGCCATCCCCTCCCTGTGCCATCCCCTCCCTGTGCCATCCCCTCCCTGTGCACCATCCCCTCCCTGTGCCATCCCCTCCCTGTGCCATCCCCTCCCTGTGCCATCCCCTCCCTGTGCCATCCCCTCCCTGTGCCATTCCCTCCCTGTGCCATCCCCTCCGTGTGCCATTCCCTCCCTGTGCACCATCCCCTCCCTGTGCCATCCCCTCCCTGTGCGCCATCCCCTCCCTGTACCATCCCCTCCCTGTGCACCATCCCCTCCCTGTGCACCATCCCCTCCCTGTGCCATTCCCTCCCTGTGCCATCCCCTCCGTGTGCCATTCCCTCCCTGTGCACCATTCCCTCCCTGTGCCATCCCCTCCCTGTGCCATTCCCTCCCTGTGCACCATCCCCTCCCTGTGCAATCCCCTCCCTGTGCGCCATCCCCTCCCTGTACCATCCCCTCCCTGTGCACCATCCCCTCCCTGTGCGATCCCCTCCCTGTGCACCATCCCCTCCCTGTGCACCATCCCCTCCCTGTGCACCATCCCCTCCCTGTGCAATCCCCTCCCTGTGCACCATCCCCTCCCTGTGCAATCCCCTCCCTGTGCACCATCCCCTCCCTGTGCACCATCCCCTCCCTGTGCACCATCCCCTCCCTGTGCGATCCCCTCCCTGTGCCATCCCCTCCCTGTGCCATCCCCTCCCTGTGCCATCCCCTCCCTGTGCCATCCCCTCCCTGTGCACCATCCCCTCCCTGTGCGATCCCCTCCCTGTGCACCATCCCCTCCCTGTGCGATCCCCTCCCTGTGCCATCCCCTCCATGTGCCATCCCCTCCCTGTGCACCATCCCCTCCCTGTGCCATCCCCTCCCTGTGCCATCCCCTCCCTGTGCACCATCCCCTCCCTGTGCGATCCCCTCCCTGTGCCATCCCCTCCCTGTGCCATTCCCTCCCTGTGTGCCATCCCCTCCCTGTACCATCCCCTCCCTGTGCCATCCCCTCCCTGTGCACCATCCCCTCCATGTGCACTGGGCCTTTGTTGAGCATCTACTTAAGCAGGACAGGGTCTTCGCTGTGGTCACTGCTGTGTCAGCACCCAGGGCAGTGCCTGCACACAGTAGGTGCTCAGTCCACACTCATGAGGTGAATAGCAGATCCAGGTGAGGACTCCCTCCCCACAGACCCCTCTCACCCTCTCATGCAAGCCCCACCCCAGGGGAGAGCTGCCTGTGCAATGTGGGGAGGGAGCAGGGGGAGAGACCTCAGGCCCTGGCCCCAGAATTGAGCTCCTCACCAGTGTGCCTCCCCCTCTGTGGGCCCTGCTCCTGTCCTCTGGGGGTGCCTCCGGTGGGCTGCCTGGCACACTGGGTGAGACACACAGAGTCACCGTGGCACGCACTGCTGTGCCGGGGGCTCGGTATTGCAGCTCACACGCCTCACTGACTCCCAGAAGTTGGTGCCCTGCTCATTGTTCCGGTGAGGAACCTGGCTCAGGAGCTAAATGCCTCTGGGAAGAACACTCAGGGGGTTAGGGTCCCGCCGGAAGCAGGCTTGGCGGCCCCTTTCCCTGGTGCCACAGCCCAGGCTCCTGTGATCCCCAGGACCGCGAACCATGGCCACGGAGTCAGGAGCTGCCTGCCCCCATCCTCTCCCCTCCCCCAGCTCGGGTGGCAGCACAGAGCCGGGTGGCCTGTGAGGGCGCGAGCGGAAGGCGCTCTGCGTGCTGAGGTCCTGCCATGAGCTGGTTATCCTGCCAAGCGCTCCCCATGGCAGCGCCGTGAGCCTCCACGACCCCATTACACGGCTGAGCGGACCTAGGACAGAGGTTAAGTAACGAGTCCTGCACCACGCGGCTAATAGGGGGCAGAATGGCGCTTCTGAGGTGCCTGCCAAGTCCCCGAGGCCTTCCTGTGCCTCCTCCCTGCCCAGTGGAACGTCCCTGGTCCCTGCCAGCCCCGATGGGCAGGAGAGACCAGCAGGCCGGGGGCGGGGGGCGGGGGAGGGGGTCTGCAGCCCCCGCCGGCGCAGGCAGAGTTGCCATCCAGTCTATTAAGTGATTCTACCTGGGAAGAACCTGGCATGCGGGGACCATGCTGCTGGGCCTTTAAAATTTAATGCCCTGCTGAGCAGGGGAGGGGGGAGCCCAGATTGAAGGACGGCTGTGTGCCAGGGGCGAGCGAGCCCCTCTCACCCTGGCATCCCATGCCTCCTGGATCACCGGGGGTTGGGGGGAGGCTGCCAGGCCTGAGCCCCCAACCTCCCTCCCCTGGCAAAGCTCTGGGGGCAGCCACGCCAGCTGCGTCTCCCCTGCGTTTCCTGCTCTGTCCCCTTCCCAGCCTTTGCTCATTAAGTCTCTGACCTTAGAACAACACAGTCACAGCCAAACCCCTGCCAGCACCCGCGGGACAGGCAGACAGGCCCCTCTGCCTCTGCCCGTGGGGGCTGCACAGGGAAGGCAAGTGCTGGTGGCTCTGGCGGGCAGAGCTGTCACCAGGTCTGCTGGGCAACAGGCTCTTTTCAGCCTTTCTTTTCCCTCCTGCGCTCTCTCCCCCCTTTCTGTCAGCTAAGACAGCGGCCAGCTCGGCCTCCTGACCTGGGAGCAGGGTCTGAGGCCGGCCAGAGACGGGCCGCCCCCTCCTCTGCCACCCCTTGTCCTGGATTCTTCCCTTCACATCACTGAGACCCAGAACCTTCCACCTCCCACAGCCTTCCCCCAGAGCAGCGGGTCTTCACACCCCACACTCCCAGCGCACCCCACCAAGGCCTCGCCGTCCACCAGCCGCCCTGCCCACCCCTCCGAGCCCCCTTCTCTAGTTTCCGTTCAAGGCTCCACGTTCCTGGGCTTAAAAACGGCCACCCATTTCTCTGGAATCATTCCTGAAAACACGCACAGCTCCCGAGCTCTGAGCTCCTTGAGTCCACAAACATTCGTTGAGGGCCTACTGTGTGCCAGGAACAGTGCTAGGGCCGGGACACAGCAGTGAACAAGACGGACAAGGCCCCTGCCCTGTGGAGCCGGCATTCTGGGCCGAGAAACAAAATACTAAGAAGACAAGTAAGGAAACAGGATAAGTGGAGAAACGAGAAGTGTGCGAAAAGAAAAGAGAATCCGAGTGCTGAGGTGGCGTGGTGGGGGTGGCCGGGGGGTGGCCGGGGAGGCTGTCCTGGGGGGTGACACCGAAGCTGCTCTCTGAGCCTGGGAAGCAGCCATGGGCCGAGCTGTGCGGGAGGGAGTTTCCGGAGGAGGACGTGGGGAGGCCAAGGCCCTGAGGCGGGAGCATGGTTGGGAGGCTGCAGAGCAGGCCTGAGGCCAGGGTTGCTGGGGAGTCGGTAGAGAAGGAACGAGGGCTGTGAATGAGCTTGCCATTTGGACCCCCTTCGCTCACCCCAGGGCCACCCCTGAGCTGTGGGGAGAGGGGGTCTGGGTCCTGCTGGCCAGGCCAGGTGGGCTTCCTGTCGGTGGGGCAGACCCACGTGATAGGAATGAGGCGAGCAGGCGTCTCTGTGGCCCCCGGAGTGGCCTTACAGCCCAGCAGCCCCAGGAAGAACCGGAAAAGGAAAACAGTTCAGGGCCAGGCAGCCTCCACCTCCGCCCCTGTCGGACCAGAGAGGATCAGAGGTGCTTCTCACCTCTCCTGTCCACGGGCCCGCTGCCCCCAGCTGGGGACCTTGCCATCTTCAGGCACCTGCTCTCCCCCGTGGCTTCTGCCCCTGTCTCTTCAGGGGCCTGCACACAGCCTTCTCCGAGGGCCCATCCCCACGGTGGCCGCTCTCACAGACCCCCTCCAAGGGGAGGACCAGCCAGAACGCCCAGCCGTCCGTCATCCTGCCCCGGGTGCGGTCAGGCTCCTCCCAGCTTGGGGTTGACTCAGGTGTCCACTCTGGTGCTGTTGCCTGGAGCCCAGGGCCAGGCTCGCCGAGGCTGTGGCCTGAGTGTAAGGAGAGGCGCGGGCTCTGACACCGAATCCCAGCCCCTCAGCCCACCTTGCTTGGAAAGCACCTGGGGGTGGCAGCCTGGTCACTTGGTGGGGTGGCCTCCCAGCATTTGCAACCACAGAGCTCTTTCCCAAAAGAAATCTAAGTAGAATCACAATATGCAAAACAGATAAAAGTCGTACTCAGTACAAATGCACCTGATATATTCACATGTAGCCAAGAGAGAGCAATTATAATAAGACTAGAGGCCCGGTGCACCAATTCGTGCACAGGTTGGGGCCGAGCCAGCTGGGGGGAGGGGCCATGGGCAGTTGGCTGGCCAGCCTCGACGCCTGGTCGAACTCCCGGACGAACTCCGGGTTGAGGGGACAATTTGCATATTAGCTTTTTGTTATATAGGATTAGGTAAGATGAGAACAAAGCTGTTTGTTGAATATAAAGTAAAAATGAGGGATTATCAGCGGCGGTTTCCACATTTTGCTTGTATTGAGCAGTGACTATTCTTGCAGTAAGTGATTGCAGCTGAAGGAGGCTTAGCCGTCCCTGCAGACTCTTCAGTTAAAGACAGAGGAGGGGAGGCCAGCCCCCGTCCACTCGGGGCAACATTCCTGGTGACTTCAAATGGGTCCACCGTCCTGTAACAGTGGCCAGCTTCTATGTAAGTGGTGTTATGTCATAAAGATGGCCTTGAGCCCTGGCTGCATGGCTTGGCTGGTTGGAGTGTCCCCGTGTACACCCAAAGGTTTTGGGTTCGATTCCCAGTCAGGGCACATCCTAGGGGTCGGGTTCGATCCCTGATCATAGTGCGTACGGGAAGCAACAGATGGATATTTCTCTCTCACATCTATGTTTCCCTCTCTCTCTCCCTTCCTTCTCCCCTCCCTCTCTCTCAAATCAATAACAACATCCTCAGGTGAGGACCGAAACGTGTCTGATGGTGTTGAAAACGAGCCTGAGTCGGACACGGTGCACTGCAACGTGCCAGTGCCCCAGGGGCCTGCGGACGTGGTTTGGGAGCCAGAAACCAGCTCATTCCTTTTCCCCAAAAGCGCGCACAGGCTCAGAGTTGGGAAGGACCCAGGGCTCTGTAATCCAAAGCCTGCATGTGCAGGAATTCCTCCGCAGCCCCCCAACAGTGAGCCTGTCATCCTCTGCTTGAATGCCTGAGGTGATGGAGAACTCACCGCCTCAGGAGCTGCCCGGTTCGGTCCATCAGGGGGCGGCTCCAGCTTCCTCTCTGCGTCTGCTTCCTTATCTCTCCGTGGACATGGCATTTCTCCCGCGCACTGCTGTGGAGACGGGGCAGAGGACACTGAGCTGGTATGCCCTGGGCTCAACAGCGCTTGTCTCCGGGTCCTTCCCTGCCCCAAGGCACGGCACCTCTGAGGGGCAGACTGATGCTGCAGGAAGGAGTGCCCAGCATGGAATGCGTTCTGTAGGGCGGGCAGGGGGAGGCCGGTGGAAATTGGAGAGGGCCTGTGCCCCCAGTTCCACGCGCCCCGCCCCACCCCCACTGCCTCAGAGCCTCGTCTGTCTTCCTCTGTCACCGAGCTGAGCTTGTGGAGGAGACAGGGATTAAATCCCGGGCAGCCTGGCCCCCGCGGGGAGCCTGCACTTCATTACCCGCCCGCCCTGCCCTGCTGTCTGCGGCCATCGATCGGCCTGGCCCCAGTGACCTCTGATCGATGGGCCGCATGTTATTTACTGGATTCTACCCTGAGCCGCCTGAGAAGAGGGGACGGGACCTGGTCGGGTCACAGCAGCCCCCTTGCTGAGACAGAGGGTGGGAGGGGGGGGGGATATTTGCTGAGAGCGCTGCAGGAAGTCAGGTCCCGGCCCAGCGAGCCACATGATGTTGTTGGTGAGGTCCCTGGGCCTTCCCTGTCCCCAGGCCTCACAAACTCAGCAGCCCACGGGGTGGCAGGGAGTGAAGAGGAGCGAGGGGCAGGGGAGGCCGGTGCCCTGTCCGAAGAGGAGGCACCTTGCTCCCTCTGCCCGCCCCACCCTCATCACGGCCCACCTCTGGCTTGACCGAATTCGGGAAAGTGTCCTCTGCTGCCCAGACAAGCGCCAACCCACTTCTTCCCTCCACCTTCCCACACAGGCCCTGCTCCCTCCTCCCCACCCAGGCCCTGCTCCCTCCTCCCCACACAGGCCCTGCTCCCCGCCTCCCCACACAGGCCCTGCTCCCTCCTCCCCACCCAGGCCCTGCTCCCTCCTCCCCACCCAGGCCCTGCTCCCCCCTCCCCACCCAGGCCCTGCTCCCCCCTCCCCACCCAGGCCCTGCTCCCTCCTCCCCACCCAGGCCCTGCTCCCCCCTCCCACCCAGGCCCTGCTCCCTCCACCCCACCCAGGCCCTGCTCCCTCCTCCCCACCCAGGCCCTGCTCCCTCCTCCCCACGCAGGTCCTGCTCCCGCTGCCCTGTGCAGGCAGCCTGGAATGCGAGGAGGTTCTGCTTCTTGGAGGGGCTGTATCTGAGGTGGGCCTTGCCTAGGAGCACATGGGGATGGGGATGGGGATGGGGACCGGATGCGGGGTCACCATGCCCTGCCCCAGGCTCTGCCCAGCCCCTTTGGAAGGCCTGCCTGGGGAGGACGCCGGTTCCATGGCCTTCGCTGGGGACCGGGGCAGCTGCCGAGGGCCCAGCCAGTCTCTGGTGACTGAGGCCTTGACCTGTGGCTTGGCCTGGAATCTGTTCTGGCGCTTGGCAAAGTGCAGCGGACAGAGGCGGGCAGTGGTCACCCAGGGAGGGGGCAGGACCGGCGGCACGAATCCAGGACGGGAGACAGCGCGTGCTGTGAGCGATGGGTGAGCGGGGCCGGCCTGTGGCCCAGCAGAGTGGACTGGGCAGGCAGTGGGGCCCACCCGGGACAGAGCGCACGAGGGCCGGTCCAGGTCCCCACCCCCTCTCAGGCCCCAGCCCCAGTCACGTAGCCGTCGATGAGCCTGCGGTTACGGCGAGTGAGTGTGTCTCACTCACCAACATATCCGAGCGGGAAGGGCTCCGGCAGCGGGCACCGCACAGCAGGGCTCTGTGGGGCTACACTCACAGGACAAATGGTCGAATCATTGACCCCTGGCGACTGACCACCACCTCCAGCCCCCACCCCCGGCCCCGACCCTCTAATCACGGGGTCGGTTCTGGCAACCAGCCCCCGTGCTTACATGTGGTCCACAGTCACGTCATTCACACGCTTCCACACCCTCCACGTACCACAAACTAGAAACGGATACAGCCTCTGAGAGGGGTCCTGAGAGAAGGAGGCAGGCCTTGTGCTGACTCAGGGGAACACCCCAACTGCAAGGAAGATGGGGATGCGGTCTCCCCTGGGCGGCGGTGAGCTCGAGGGGAGAGCGGAGCTGGTGAGTGCTGCCGCACAGAGGTACCGTGGAGCACCTCTGTGGGCATTCCCTGGGAGGGGTACACACGGGGCTTCCAGGCGACGCCAGGTTAGGTGACACAGGTGCATCGGTTTCAGGCTCAGGGGATGAACCCCTGATTATCTGTGCATTTTGCTTTATGTACATACTAGAGGCCCGGTGAACAAAATTCCTGCACTGGGGTGTCCATGGGGGGTGTCCCTCAGCCCAGCCTGCACCCTCTCCCAGTCTAGGAGCCCTCACTCCTTACCGCCCACCTGCTTGCTGCTCCTTAGCACAGCTGCGGAGACAAAAGAGGCTCCCACCACCACCGCTGTGCTCATCAGCTGTGAGCCCAATTTCTGGCTGAGCAGTGCTCCCCCTGTGGGAGCTCACTGACTACCAGGGGGCAGCTCCTGCATTGAGCGTCTGCCCCCTGGTGGCCCGTGCACATCATAGCAACTGGTCATTCTAGTCGTTCCTCCATAATGGCCACTTAGGCTTTTATTATATGGACTAGAGGCACAAAATTTGTGAACTTGGGGGGGGTCCCCTCAGTCTGGCCTGCACCTTCTCTTAGTCTGGGAGCCCTCGGAGAATGTCCCACGGGGAGCAGGCCTAAGCCATCAGTTGGACATCCTTAACGCTGCTGCAGAGGCCAGAGAGGCTCCTGCCACCGCCGCTGCGCTCACCAGCCGTGAGTCCAGCTTCTAACTGAGTGGTGCTCCCCCTGTGGGAGTGCACTGAGCACCAGGGGCAGCTCCTGCATTGAGCATCTTCCCCCTGGTGGTCAGTACTCATCATAACGACCAGTTGTTCCACCATTGGGCCGAAACCAGCTCTCTGACATCACACGAGGGGTCCTGGATTGAGAGAGGACACAGGCCAGGCCGAGGGACCCCACAGGTGCACGATCAGGGCTGGGAGGGATGCGGGAGGTTGGTCAGCCGGGTAGGGACCGCAGGAGGGCTCCAGGGCATGTCCAGCCCGTCTCACTCAGTCCCAATCAGCCGGACCCCAGCAGCAAGCTAACCTACCAGTCAGAGCATCTGCCCCCTGGTGGTCAGTGCACGTCATAGCGAGCAGTTGAGCCGCCTTAGCATAGCATTAGCATATTATGCTTTGATTGGTTGAATGGCTGACCGGACAACAGGACACTTAGCATATTAGGCTTTTATTATGTAGGATCTCTAGAGATCAATAAACAAACACAGAAAACTGTAAGCAAATACTGAACGTTAGTGAAGGCTGCACACTGAAGGGTTGAGGAAGGATGCACGGACGTCTGCAGCTGACTTGGAAACGCACGAGGGAGAGATGGGTGAAGGAGATTTAGTGCAGTGTTAACGGGGGCGTCCAGGTGGGGAGTCGATGAGTGTTGTCTGCCCAACTCCTTCAACCTTTCTGTCCGCTTGAAAGTTTTCATAAAATATCTGTAAAGGAGGTCTCCTTGTCCCCACCCCCCCACCCCCCTCCAGCCACCAAATCCTCCTGCCAGCTTCTGCTGCATCCGCTGCCGTAGCCTCACCATGGGCAGACGCACCCGACACAAGTCTTAGCCTCCCCGAGCGTCAGCCGGCTGTGTGCCGTTTGCTCTTGATCCAGAGAAGCCCCTCCATCGAACCCCCCCCGCCCCCCCACCCCACCCCCCGCGAGCCTCTGTCCCCTGCGCTGGCCCAGCTACCAAAGGAGGCAGCCACTCTAGAGACCTGCCTTCGTCACCTCAATATCGCTGGGGTCTCCTGGCTGCCCACACCCCACTGCTCAGTGAGTCTCAGCAAACCGAATCCCCTCCCTCCCCAGCCTCACCCTCCATAGGCTTCCACCCTGCCCCCCTGCTGCCTTCAGGACCCAGGACCCCGGTGACTCCTCCCCAGGAACTGCTCGCCCTGCACCCTCCCCGCTCGGGATAAAGGTGGCCAGGCGCTAAGGGGGTGGATGGCCCGGGTGCACAGTGTGCACAGCTGGGAGGTGGCCTCCTGGGGCCTTGTCCTCTCGGCCCAGATCTCCCCTCGGGCTCTTAGCACATGGGCTCCCTTCGGCCGGCCGGCTCCTGGTGCCCCACGCCCCGCCCCGGAGGAGAGACTGGATGAGGGCCTAGGGAGGGGTCCTCAGGGAGGTGACATCTCGGGAGGTCTTCAAAGATGAGCAGGGTCTTGGCAGGTGGGGAGCCAGAGGCCCCGCAGAGGATGGCACAAGTGGAGGCTGTCAGTGGGAGGCAGGGTCAGAAATGGTGACTTGGGCCCGGCCGGCCCAGCGTGGCTCAGTGGTTGAGCGTCGACCTATGAACCATGACGTCGTGGTTTGACGCCCGGTCAGGGCACATGCCTGGGTTGCAGGCTCAATCCCCATGGGGAGCGTGCAGGAGGCAGCCAATCAATGATTCTCTCGTCATTGATGTCTCTCTCTCTCCACCTCAGAAATCAATTATATATATGAAATGGTGGCTTGGTTGGCAGGGCCTGCCAGATGGGAGGAAAAGGCAGAAGGAGGGAGGCCAGGGAGGGAGGGAGGCCAGGGCCTTGACCCCAGGCAAAGGAATGGCCACAGTTCAAGCAGCAGGCAAGGGCAGTGTGTGAGGAGTGCGCCCCCTACACCGCAACCCGCCCCCCCCCCACCCCCCCGAGGCTGAAGAGGATAGAGCAACCAGGGGCCAGGGTCAGGAGGGATGCTGAGGCAGGAGGGGAAGACGTGCTTTATTTGAAAGGCACGGCCGACTTCCCTCCTGAGGGCTGTGCAGCCTCGGCTCCCTCCTGCCGGGTTCTGGAGGCTGGTTGCTTCCAGTGTCGGAACACAGCCCTCGGCGTGGTGCCTGGAGACCCAGCCAGGTATTGATCTCCCCAGCGGGTTGCAGACGACAAGCCAAGCGGGGCCACTGCTCCAAAGCCCAGCCCTCTGCCTGCCCCCTCCCCGCTTCCACCTCCACTGCTGCAGCCTCCCACCCTCACCAGGCTCACAGCTCCCTCCTTTGAGCTTCAGCCCAGGCATCACCTCCTCCAGGGAGTCCTGCCTGAACCCCTGTAGGGAGCCCTTCTCTGTACTTTCATCTGCAAGGGCTTTGCTCAACCCCCATCCCTCTCCCCAGGGGCTGCAGCTCTTGGTTAAGGTTCACTGTGTGTGTTGGGGGGCAGGGGGTCTTCCCACCACTGGGTGGCCATCTCCCTACTAGGCCCTAAGTTCACTGACACCTGTTCAGCCATCAGCAAGGGCGCGCACCCTGCTGGTAAAATGGCCCATCTCTATGCTTTCTTCTAAAAAGGACGCCCCTATTGGGAGCCAGGGTGTGTAGACTCACGTAGCACAAGTGGTTGGAGTGGAGCTTCTAGCTGCCAGATTGGGTTAGGAAGGAGGGGATGGGGCAAACCCAAGGACTCACATCCTATAGGCATCACTGACCTGGAAAGCCTGGCGGCATGTTACTGCCCCGTTACCCTCCCGGGAGGTCTGGGCCTGTGACCACAGCATAACTCAGCCCATCCTGACAGCTACAGCCCCCCCCCCCCAGTCAGACGACAGCCCCCGTCTCTTCTCCATACAGACAGGAGATGTGGGCACAGAGGAGGGCAGCAGGGCAGCCTCGCAGCACTCACTAATCGCTCACTCAATACGTATTTATTGAGCACACACTATGTCGGACACGGTGTCGGCACTGGGAATCCAGGAATGAATAAGGTTCAACAGGCCTGCTGCCCACTTGAAGTGGAGAAGAGGCAGGCAATAAATTTTAAAAAGCAGCGGGTACATAGAATGTCCTCACAGCCCTTACGAAGGGAAAGCAAAGCGGTGGAGAGAGGCCTGCCGAGTGTGTGCTATTTGAGATGGGGTGTTCAGGGGGCCCTCTGTGAGGAGACGGCATGGAGCAGAGACCGAAAGGAAGTGAAAGCATGAGCCAGTGGATATCTGGAGAAAGAGTGGTCCCAGCAGCAGCGACAGCAGGTGCAAAGGCCCTGGGGCAGAGGCTAATTGGCACGTGGTGTGCTCCCTGCATGCTGACGCGGGAACCAATGTAGGTCTCTCTCGCTCTCACTCTGCTCTCCCTCTCTCCAGCAGCGAGGAAGAAACACAGTATTGGGCCAGACTCAAGGGGAGTGAATCAGGCAGGCGGCCCTGGGGCCTCCTCCGTGAGTCTCCCCCCGCCACTCTTCCCCCCCCCCCCCGCCCCCGCAGTCCTGGACTCCCTCTGCCAGCCCTGGCCGCCCTCCCGAGTTAACAGGTAGCCACATGGCTGGCTGCTTCATGCCAGGTCTCCAGAGCACTGCCTTATTCACACGCCAAGTGCCCTGATTCTTTACTCAAAGCCAACGCCATAAAGCCCAACTGCCTGTAACAGGCTCCCCAGCCAGGATGCCCTGGGCCAGGAACCAGCCTGGGCCATTCCTGTTCCTTAGTGTCCAGGTGTGGGCGGGAGGAGAGGGCTCTGAAGTAAGGGCCCTGCCCCAGCCCCTCGGACCAGCTGGTTAAGGAGGCGGCTGCAGGACTTGAGCTTGTCCCTAAAGGCCCAGGGTAGGTTACAGGAGAGGAAGCCCAGGTGCTTCTACAATGAGGCCACCCGGAGGCAGCCATCCGGAAAAGGAGACTCCGGGGCAGCCGCCAGGACTAGAGGTGGCCTCGAGGCCGTGGAGCCGGCCGCCTGGGCTCTATCCTCCTCTGCCCTCCCCCGCCCCCCCGCCCCGGCTGCCCACCATGAGCGGGTCAGTTACCCTGCAGGTGCCTCTCACCTGCACAATCGGGGCGATAGCAGGTTGGTGCCAGGGCGAAATGAGATCCATCTGTAAGGTTCTTAGCTCGTGACAAGTGCTATAAAAGTGTTTCGGTGCTTTTTTTTTTTTTTTTTTTTTTTACGTTAATAAGCAAGTGCTTAGCAAAGTATATCTTAAAATCACTCTCTTTCATGTAATTATATTTAAAATGTTCAGAAGGAAAAGGAGTTGCCCCTTTAAGAATAATCTGGGAAGAAAGTCAGTCAGCACCAAGTCAGTGATTAGGAAACAAAGCAGGAGTTGCCAGCGGTTTAATTCGCCCCTTTTAGCACTCAGGGCGAGGCCTTTAGGCCTGTGCAGGCGGGAGGGGTGACCAGCCCAGGGAGGGCAGCAGGCCCGGAGTTCAGTGACGTGGGCTGTGAAAGAATCCACCGCCATCAGAAGAGATGCAGAGGGGAAGTTTATTCTACTTTCCTTGAGCGGAAAGGGCCAGTGCTTTGCTGATCATAATCAGTACGGGGCAGGGAACAAAGGGCGGCTTCCCCTCTGAAGCCTGGCTGTGGCTAAGTGGCCAGGAAGGGAGAGGAGTTGGGGCTGAAGCTGAGTTTGTTTGTTTTTCAGGAGACAGTCCAGGCAGATGTCCTAGGGAGGTGTCTTATCAATACTTTTCCCAAGCCTGTAAAACTTGCTTAGAGTAAAAGTTATGAAGAGTTCAAAAGAGGCTTGTGTGTGTGTGTGTGGGGGGGGGGGGGGGCACTTTCCACTAAATAGAGACTCCTTGGTTCGAATTACCCCTGAGTTGTAAAAACAGCAGGGAGGAGGGGGATGCAAGAATGTAACCTCGAGAGTAGCTTATCTTGTCTTGCAGTTTGACCAGAGGGGCTGTTTGAATCAGAGGAGCTAACAATCTTCAGGCTTAATTACCAGGTGCTTCTCATAAATTGTGGAAGGCCACAGCAAAAAAAAGAAAGGCCTTTTTTGCGTTGTCCTTACAGCCCCCGACCCCAGCCTTGGCCGGTGGGCTGAGCTGTATTGGCAGAGCTGGGGACCTAAGGTCCAGGGTCTCAGGCTGTAGGGATCTGACCCGCAACAGCCAGCGGTTTGGGCAAGGTGCGGGGAACGGCAGTCCAGGGCCCGGAAGCTGGACGGGTGAATAAACTACAAGCGTGTTGTGAGAACGGAAAGCCCAGTGGGGACAAGCGGAGTTTAAAGTCAGCAAGACGCTTGGGCCAGCCCCCAATAGTCTATTCAGCCTTTCTGGGTGGGTATCCTCTTTCCCTCTCCATCTCCTTGATTGCTAAGGTGCACTTTGAGTTTGCCCTTAAAGGGGAAAAGCATGACTGGCAGGGATGTGGGCATGAGCCTGGTCCTTTCCAGGTCTGTGTCCATATTGGTGGCATCAGACTTCTCCTGAGAACAAAAGCCACCACCAATGTCATGTACTGAGTCCCTAATAAGGGCCTCGCAATGTATGTTCGTCACTCCTCGGAACTGCTCTTTCAAACTGGGACCACGCGCCCATTCCACAGACAGGAAAACTGAAGTTAAATGACTGACTGCTCTGCGAAACTGCCAAGCTCAGAGCTCTCCTCCCACAGAGCAGATTTTCCTCGGAAGGAGTGCTCAGTGGTCAGGACCATGGCTGGGGTCCTGCTTGCCCCCCTTCCCTCCTTAGCTCTCTTTACCTGCCTCCTCCCTCCTTCGGGGACTCATCCCTCAGTGGCCTTTAGAAGGACTGCAGCCAGACAACAAACTCCCTTCAAACAACAGCAATTACAGGGAAGGAAGGTAATTCCCACCAAGTGCCAGGAGACAGCGGGGTTTAAGAGAGGCCAGGACGCGAGGAGAAATGAAGGCAGACATTCACAAATGGAGAGATATACGGTTTCCCTGGCCCGGAAGACTCAATATGGTAGAGTGTCAATTCGCCCCCAAATGATCTGTAGATTCATTACAATCCCAATCCAAGTCCCAACAGCTTTTTTGTGAAAATAGACAAGTCTATTCTAAAAAATATATGAAAATACAAAAGTCCTAAAATAGTCAAGACAATGATAAAGAACAAAGACTAATGACCTAAAAGTATCCGATTTTAAAACCTTCTATGGAGAAGTCCAAGGAAAGCTACAAAATTGGGTCCCTTGATAAAAAAGTAGACAAATAGACCATCCAAAAGAATAGAGAGAATCCAAAATATAGACCTACATGCATATGGCCAATTGATTTATGACCAAGACACCAGTACAGCTCAGTGGAGAAAGGATTCTCTTGTCAGTAAATGGTGCTGGGCCAGTTGGATCAATTGGATCATATAGAAAGAACTGAAGCTTGACTCCTACCTCACCCTAGCAACAAAAATTAATTCCAAGTGGATCATAGATCTTAATGCAGAAAGCAAAACCATAAAGCTTCTAGACCAGCGGTTCTCAACCTGTGGGTCGCGAGCCCTTTGGGGGTCGAATGACCCTTTCACAGGGGTCACCTAAGACCATCGGAAAACACATATATAATTACATATTGTTTTTGTGATTAATAACTATGCTTTAATTATGTTCAATTTGTAACAATGAAAATACATCCTGCATATCAGATATTTATATTACGATTCATAACAGTAGCAAAATTACAGTTATGAAGTAGCAACAAAAATAATTTTATGGTTGGGGGTCACCACAACATGAGGAACTGTATTAAAGGGTCACGGCATTAGGAAGGTTGAGAACCACTGTTCTAGACAGAAATAGAAGAGAATGCTTTCATGACCTTGGCATAGACAAAGACTACTTAAACATAACACCAAAAACCACTACTATAAAGGAAGCAGTGATGTCACTGAAATTTAAAACATCTGCTCTTCAAAAAGCAGCCATTCGGGCAGTGAAAAGGCAGGCCACGAGCGGAAGAAGCTCTCCGCCCCTTCATATGTCCTACCCGGAACTCATCCATGGAACATAAGGCGGTCCCTGCACATCAAAAAGAAAAAGACAAACACCCAATTAAAAATGGCCAAAACCTTACCAGCCACTTCACAAAGAAGACATCCAGATATTCAATAAGCTACCAGAAAAATGCAAATTAAAACCCAAATGAGATACACCCAGTAGAATGGCTAAAATGAAGGTCGTCTGGTCACACCCGCGTTGGTGATGGAGTGGAGCAGCTGGGACACACGCACTGCCGGTGGGAATGCACTCCGGTACAACCCTCTGAAAACTATTTCACTCCACGTCTCAAACCTACAACCCAGCCATTCCATGATGAGGCATTTACTCTAAAAAATATATCAAAATATATGTTTGCAAGAAGACATATGTAAGAATGTACATAGCAGCTTTATTCAGAACAACCCAAAACTGGAAGAATGAAAAAGTGCATGAAAGGGAGAAAGAATAGACAAGTCGTGGTGTCATCATTCAATGGAATACGATTCAACAAAGACAAGGAACAAGCTACTCAAGTATTCAACATGGAGGAATCTCACAAATATTATAGTGAGAAATAGTCCAGACACAAAAGAGCACATGCTGGATGACTCCATGTATTCAAAGTTCAGAAATGCAAAACTAATCTATGGTGATAGAACAGTAGGGGGCATGAGGAGTGCTCTGAAGTCCTGGAAATAGTCTGTACCAGTGGTCGGCAAACTCATTAGTCAACAGAGCCAAATATCAACAGTACAACGATTGAAATTTCTTTTGAGAGCCAAATTTTTTAAACTTAAACTACATAGGTAGGTACATTGTTATTAACTTAATTAGGGTACTCCTAAGCTGGCCTTTGCTAAAAACGTCCTCAATCTGATTGAGGTACGTTCGCTGAGGTCGACTCCGTCCAACTCTCCCATCCACACTCGTCTTGTATACTTGTTCCGTCTATCTCCTTTCGTTCATCCTCTCTATATGTCCAAACCATCTCAACACACCTTTCTCAGTCCTCAACACTGCATCTTCTGTCACTCCACAACATCCCCTAAAATTAACTTAATAAACTTTACTTAAAGTTTTAAGTTAACTTCGCACTGTATGTGCATGCCCACACGTAGTATTTTGTGGAAGAGCCACACTCAAGGGGCCAAAGAGCCGCACGTGGCTCTCAAGCCGCAGTTTTCCGACCACTGTTCTATACCGTGACTTGAATAGTGGTTGCATGGCTGTAAACATGTGTAAAAGTTCATCACGCTATAGACTTAATGTTTATTCAATTTATTGTAAGTATGTTTGATCACAATTTTAAAAATAAGAAGAAAGAGAAGCTCTGGGTGCTGAGACTAACGGGCTCCGCTCTCCCCCCTGAGGGCCCCAACGCCACGGGAGGCCGGGAGGCTAGCAAGCCTGGGAAGTTGGAAGGAGGTGAAGTGCCTGCCTTTGCTGAGGCCTTAGCCCTGCCCTGCGGCTCCACGCTCATTGCCCACCCCCCACCCCCCCATAGAAAGTGTGGGAAGACTTTGAAGGTATTGCATAGCCCCGGGCTATCTGATTCCACCGGCCCTCCGCCTTTCCTTGCCTGTAAGCTGTTTTTAAACCTTTGGAAATTGCACGGAGCTGCTGGTTAAGCAAATGAATCTTGTCCTGGAGGTACAAATGACTATTGACCTGTGGCTATTGACCAGCTTCTCGCGCATTTGTAAATGCCTTTCCTGGTGGCCTCTATCTGGATCTGCTCTTCGGGTTCTCCGCTGAACCAGTTGTAACATCTTACTGGTTCCCACTTTAAATGGTAAGTTAAAGTCTTTGCCGCGCATTCATTTTATATTTATGTGAAAGCAGTATTTTTAGTATCCTCTTGACCCAAGCCCCTCTCTACCAGCCGCCCCTCTGGGTGACACATCTGGGCTTCTCTTGGTCTCTCCTGGGCTCCCTGGCGCCTCTGGTTTTTCAAGCCCCCCCACATTTGTAGAGCGCCTGCTGTGTGCTGGGCTCTGCAGACGCACAGGCAGGGACACCCAGCTCTGCCTCCCAGGCCAGGGGAGGAGGCCTGACCAGCTGTGGACGTTTTCAGGGCCTCATCTGAGCCCTGCAACAACCTTCGGGGCAGCAGTCATCCTACTGAGGTTGCTGTTAACATCTCCACGTCACAGGCAGGAGCGCTGAGGCCCAAGAAGTGGACCCAGGACTCAGAGCAGGTCTCCAAGTCCATTGGAGCCACTGGGTGCCTAAATGTCCCTTTCACACAGGTCGGCAACTCACGCCCCCCACTGGGGACCCTGTGCCCGTTCCAACACCTAGTCCATGTGGGCATTGCTTAGCTGAGAGCTGGGGGGCAGAGGGGCGCTGGCCAGCTGGGGAGATCCTGCCATCAGAGCACCTTCCTGAGCCTTCAAAGGCAGCGCACCTCCCCCCCGCCCCCCCCCCCAGATGCTGGGTTGCTGCCATGCCAGGCTGAGCCACACGAATCAATGGTCTCGCTAGTGAGAAGCCGCTGCCGCCACAGGTGTCCTGTTCTCCAAAGACTAGATCACAGCAGGAAAAACACTAGCGACGTTTGTCGCCTGGGGCTCCGGCCAAGGAGATTGGGGAGAGAGGCTGTGGGAAGCCAGGAGCTCCGGCGCTGGGGCTGCTCCCAGCGGACACAGGGCTCAGGAGCCGAGCTGGGCGCAGACCTCTCCCCTTAAAACTGTGGCACCAAGTCTGGGGAGTCCGCGCTGACACTGGAGGACTTACCGTGCGCCACCCCAGGTCTAAGCACTTTATATGCTGAATCATTTAATCCCACAGCGCTCTGAGGCCAGCACGATCAGCATCTCCATTTTGCAGATGAGATATGTGGGCACAAAGGGGCCACGTGCTAACCTGACAACCCGGGAGGCGGGCGTGGCGGCCTTGCAAACTCAGACCTGAAGTCACCACAAAGGCTGGGACCTTCCCTGACAAAGGTCAATCTTTACCTTAACTGAGCCTGTCTATTGTCTTTTGGCATCTAGCCCAGCCGTGGGCAAACTACGGCCTGCGGGCTGGATCCGGCCCGTTTGAAATGAATAAAACTATTGGAAAAAAAGACTGTACCCTTTTATGTAATGATGTTTACTTTGAATTTATATTAGTTCACACAAACACTCCATCCATGCTTTTGTTCCGGCCCTCCGGTCCAGTTTAAGGACCCATTGTGGCCCTGGAGTCAAAAAGTTTGCCCACCCCTGATCTAGAACAACATCATTGGAATGTCAATGTAATTTGCCTTTTTCCTCCCCCCCCCCCCCCACCCCTCAAAGCACAGGCACCCTCTGCGGAGACCACAAGTCCCCTCCTTGTCATTCAGTTAACTGTTGACTGTTCACTGTGCCGCACCCGCCTAAGGAAAAGAAGTGTGTGTCTGTCATTTTACTTTTCATCCAACCCCAGAGGTTTCCCCACTTTGCTTTTCCCGCCTCCTAATCTATCATCAATGGATTTCATGCGAACTACCCACTTAGGCCTCCTGCTCTGATTGTCATGTATAAACAAGGTGCAAAACCGCCTTCTCCGAGCGTTATCTCAATCCCTTGAGATTCTGCTTCCGGCCATTTGTCAACAGTTTGACTGAAATAGACACAAAAATTCTTCACAGGTTTGAATGCTTCTTGTGTTAACAGATAACGGAGGCTCGGAGATAAGATGCCCAAGACCACGCGGTAAGCGGTGGGGACGGCATCAGCGCTGGCCCAGCTGGCCGGTTCTCCAGCTCCCTTCACGCCACAGTGGGGTCCCCTCATCGCTGAGCATCCAACAGGCGTGTGGGGCAGACCCGCTGGATGCAGTGTCCCCAGCTCGGGGCACAGTGCCCAGCAGACAAGGCCGCGCCCCTGGTCACATCACAGCCCGCTCCCCAGCGCTGGTGGGCCGCCTTACCTCCCGTGCGAACCGGTGTGGACAACAGCCGGGAAGAGAGGCGGGGGGCGCTGGGAGGATGCTGGGGAGCAGGGCCACCCCAACAGGCCAGCCAGAGCCGAGTTAGGCAGGGTGGCTTCCCGGTCTCCATGGCGACGTACGGGGGGGGGGGGGGGTGTAACAGAGGCGGGGAGGCGGGAGGAGAGGCCTCTGCTCATTGATCTCGCTCCAGTCAGATTCAATCCCGACTGAAATGGATTTTTTAATGCGTCTATTAGCTGCTTTGAACACGCAAATTGAGTTCAGGAGAAATGGAGGCCGCCATCAGAAAACACTTTGGCGTCTGAGGCCCGGGGGAGTCGGGTCTGAGGTCCCGGGGGAGTCGGGGATGCCTGGGCACGGGATACCCCACCCCCACCCCCACCCCCGCAGGAGCTTAGCCTCGGTGGGGCGCGGGAGGGGCCTGGGGACCTGACTCCCCCCCAGCCCCCAGGGCGCAGAGAAGTGGGCCAGCTCTTCCTCAGAAGTGACAATCGGGGCCCAGAGGGAGCCATTTCCCGTGAAGGGCACAATCCCACCGGATTCCAAGGGCTCTTTGAAGAGGCACTCAGCCACTCAGCCGATCCCGGGCTCAGTAAGAAAGAATGCCCAGCCCTGACCGGGTCGCTCAGTGGATAGAGCGTCGGCCTGGGGACTGAAGGGTCCCAGGTTCGATTCCGGTCAAGGGCATGTACTTGGTTGCGGGCACATCCCCAGTAGGGGGTGTGCAGGAGGCAGCTGATCGATGTTTCTCTCTCATCCATGTTTCTAACTCTCTATCCCTCTCCCTTCCTCTCTGTAAAAAATCAATAAAATATATTTAAAAGAAAGAATGCCCAGCCAGCCTTGGCCCCTCACCTCACAATTTATAAAAGGTCCCTCACTTACTCTTAGTTTAGGCCTCTTAGACACTATGGAGAGGGTTGTGAGTCCATTTTACAGTCAAGGAAATCGAGGCTGGGAGGCGCCTTGCCAAGATACCTCAGGCGGGGCCAAGGCTAGAAGGCCCAGTCCCTCTTTGTGAGACTCCCCTCTCTTGGAGGCAAAAGCTGCAGGCGCCCTGGGCAGGAGGGCCTGGGAGCAGGAGGGCCTGGGGGGCAGGAGGGCCTGGGGGGCAGGAGGGCCTGGGGGCAGAAGGGCCCATGCCTGGCTGTGGGTGGGGAAGAGGCTGCCTGTCAGTCAGTTTTCAAGAGAGGCTAAGGAGCCTGGCCCCTGTGGCTCAGCTGGTTGAGCATCGTCTGTCCCCTGCACCAAAAGGTCGCCAGTTCCATTCCCGGTCAGGGCACATGCCGGGTTGTGGGCTCCATCCCCAGTAGGGGCGGTGCAGGAGGCACAGGAGGCAGGCGCTGTTTCTCTCCCTCTCTCCCTCTGCCTTCCCCTCTCTCTAAAATCAGTAAAAACAGTTAAACAAGAGAGAGGGAGGATAAGGAAGGGGTGAAGGAGGCAGGAGGTGGAAGGGAGAGATGTTAGGATTTGGGTCAGATGCACAATTACTTCTCTCTATTGTCATTCGCTGTGTCTGGAGCCTCCTTTGCATATGCAAATGAGTTCATCCTCCCACAATTACACAGTAATCAGGAACAAATTACCTTCTTGCTGTTTACTTTCAGCATCCTTAATTAATCTGGTTATTAGACAATTAATGAAGCTTGTTTGGCAAGAAATTCATAGCAAGAATGGAGAAGGGTGTGTGTGTGTGTGTGTGTGTGTGTGTGTGTGTGTGTGTAGCGGGGAGGAGATGCTGCACTTACCCAGAAAGCGGCAGTCCCTGGGTCTCCCCTCGCCCGCCCCTCAGCCTCTCTCCACCCTCCGGTTCCCTTACACACCCAGCCTTGCTTTTCCTTCCCATCCCACCATCCCCAGCCTCCTCTTAGAGCCCGTCACCTCCTACATGGAGCCTTTGTGGGTTGGGAAGGTGGCCGCAGTGCTCTACTGAGTCCTTCGAGGGCAGAGGCCCCAGACAGAACTGGAGGTCGGGAGTCAGTGCCAAGGCCCCTATGGCCCAGGGCCCTCACCAGATGCCCAGCTCTCACACTGCCTCATGCTCACTGCCCCGCCCCCCCCCACCTGTGTCCAGGGGCTCCACAGGTGGCTCCTCCTCTCTCATGGAACCTCCTCCAGCCTGTGGGGCACGCCTCTGTCCAGAGGTTACTGAGTGTCACACACACACACACACACACACACACACGCACACTGGGCCATGAAACCACCAAAGCCCAGCTCCAGGAAACATTAAAACCATATTTCTTTTAATATTTTGTAGATGAAAAGAGGCCACATGCTAACCTGGCAAGCTCAGGGAAGGCCTGCATGGCAACCTTGCAAACTCAGAGACCAAAAATAACCACAAAGGATGGTCTGAAATTAAAACTTTTTAAGCTAAAAGCAGTTTATGGTGGGCAGTCATGTCCTAAGCCGGTACCTGCCCTGACAGCCTGTCTGATGTCTTTTGCAATCTACCATCTTGTTCTTCGGAATGTCTGGGTAACTCCCCTTTTTCCAGACCCCACAGGGCACAACCAGTGCACCAGGGCAGAGACCATAAATCCTCTCATGGTTTTATCATGTTAACTGTTGACTGTGAACCATCCTGTACCCACCTATGTAAAGGATGTATGTGTCTATCATTTTACTTTGCATCCAATCCCAGAGGTTTCCCCACTTTGCTTTCTCCCGCCTCCCCAATCTATCACCAGTGGACTTCACGCAGCCCACTTACGTCTCCTCTCCTTAGTGTAATGCATAAAGCAAGGTGCAAACCCGCCATTCTCCAGAGCGTTATCTCAGTCCACTGAGATTCTGCTTCCTGACAATTGTCGACAGTTTGGCTCAAATAAACTCACAAAAATTCTTCACGGGTTTGAATGTTTCTTACGTGACAATTTTAACAGTGACAGTTGGGACTCCACCTGCTCATGCTGGCGTTTCTCCTGAGACACGTCCCTAGTAATTTCCAGGCATCCCGGGGACAAGTGAGCCATCCTGGGGTCGTTTGTAGTCTGACTTTCTAGCTAGCTGCTTTTAAGATCTTCTCTTTGGATTTCTGCTTTCACTATAGTGTTTCTGGGTCTCTTTTTATTTACTCTGCTTAAATTCTTCAAACTTCCTTCCCAGGATTTATCATTTGTCTTTTTCATCATTTCTGGAAAACTCCTAATCAACAATCAATATCTTTAGATATTGCCTCCCCCAATTCTCTCAGCTGTCTCTTCTGGAATTCCTAGCTGGCGATTATTAAATTCCTCATTCTATATCCCATGTCCTTTACCCTTTTGTTCATGTTTTTCTCTGTGCTGAATTATGGCTAATGATTTCTTCAAATCTATTTTCCAGTTCACTAACGGTCTCTTCGACTGTATCTAAGCTGCTCTTTAACTCGTCCATTGGGTTTTTAATTTCAACATTATCATTATCCGTTCCTAACTGTTTGTTCATTTTCTATTTGCCTGGTTTTCTTGGGGGCATCTTTATGTCTCTAAACAAGCTATTTTTTAAAAGCATTCTGGATCTGATCGTTCCAATCTTTGAAGTGTTGAAGGTCTAATTCTGTCATTTGCTGTTTTTACTCACTCGGGGCGGACTGTTTCCCCATGTGCGTTGTAACTTCGTGCAGTAGACCCCAGCTTAGCCAGGCCATCCGTGGGAATTCCGTACAGTAGGAGTGGAGGGTGTGTTATCCAAACACAGTCTACTTTTGCCTCCGCCAGGCGCCCCAGGGGCTACCTGGAATTCCCTGGAACTCGAGGTAATGCACGCGTTGTCCTAAATCCCCTGTGGACAAGCTTGTGGTTTCAGATGTAAAGGCTATTCTTTCTACCTAAGGCAACAACTGAAACAGACACATATTCTTATCCTTTCTCTTGGCCATGGATAGATTTTTTTCTCCATCCTTTCACAAAGGGTGTAGCCTTTGCGAGCCCTGGGTTTTTGTAGAGGCCAGTTACAACTCCCCAGTACAGCGCCCACACCTGCCTCCTCTGCCCCATGCGGCCCTTAACGCCCAACACTCTCGGTCAGTGATGGCGAACCTATGACACGCGTCAGAGGTGACACGCAAACTCATTTTTTGGTTGATTTTTCTTTGTTAAATGGCATTTAAATATATAAAATAAATATCAAAAATATAAATCTTTGTTTTACTATGGTTGCAAATATCAAAAAATTTCTATATGTGACACGGCACCAGAGTTAAGTTAGGGTTTTTCAAAATGCTGACACACCAGGTTCAAAAGGTTCGCCATCACTGCTCTAGGCCTTTGATTCTGGACCTGGACGACATTGTCCCCCAGGGGACATTTCTGGCTGTCAAGCACTGGAGGAGGGAGGTGCGACGGGCATCTAGTGGGTAGAAGCCAAGGTTATTGCCAAACTTACAAGGCACAGGACAGCCCACCTCAACAAGAAATCATCTGGCCCAAAGTGTCAATAGTGCTGCTGCAAGATCATGGATATGTCTGTGCAAATGTCCTGGGGTCTCCCTGCAGCTTCAGAGGTCCCTAGCACTCAGGCCTCCAGGATTCTCTAAGGTTGTTCTTGCAGTCACTCACTCATTCATTCATTTTACAAACAATTATGTATTTGACAAAAGAGCTGTATTTTGTGGCGCACTCCGGGTGTTCTGTGGTGGGAGGCTTCTCAGGTGTCCACCTGTCACTCCTGCCTGTGTTCACCTCGCTAAGATTCGCTGCCCAGCATCTCCCCCTTCTTATAACCCTTCCTCTATCTCATGCACGCCCCCCCCCCTTCCCGCACCAATGCACATCTGCAAGCCTATAGAGTGTGTTACTGAATGTTTGGGAAAGAAGCCAGAGTTCTGAAAAGGTGTGACATTCCCACCAGCAGCTCTTAGGCTCACTAAGGCGAAAACCCCACCCTCGTGGGCCCTGCCTGATGCCACATCCTCCCTCCCCCCAGACCTCCAGGTCTCTTCACCTCCTGGCCACAGCCTCAAAGAGAGTCCCTCCTCCCCGCAGCCCAAGCCCAAGCAGCTCCTGCAGTGGGATTGGTCATCCTGGCCCTTGGGGTCTGCGTCAGCCTTGTCCACCTGGTGTCCACGCCTCGGCCACAGGAGGGGCTTGGTACTGACTTGCTGAATGATGAGTGGATGATGAATGAGTGATGCCTGGATGGTGAATGAGTGATGAGTGGATGATGAATGAATGGTGAATGAGTGATGAGAGGATGATGAATGAGGCCTGGCTTCTGGGCCCAGGCAAGGCAATCTTCCAGGTTATTCATCTTCCAAGTGGCACGTGCGGGGACGTCACAGGCAGCCTAGACTCACATCAGGGCAGAGGTTTCTCTCCTGCTCCTGGGCAGGCGCTGGAGAGGCTCCCGATCTCCCGGCTGAACAGCGCACTCGCCTCGCAAACGGCAGCATCTGCACTTCGATTTGTGGGACGCTACCGTTTCCTCCAGAACGTGGCGTGGGCTCCTGCGGGGACAAGGCAAAGCGGGCCTGTTCCACCTCCAGAAACCACCTGCCCGCCACCCCAGCTGGCGTCTCCCCAGAAAGAACAAAACAAGGTCTCTGTCCTCCCCGCAGCCCGGAGTCCCAAGGCCGTTCACTCACTCGCTCGGCATGTGCGGCCCATGTGCGGGCTGTGTCAGGCGGTGGGAGTTTAGTGGAAAGCAGAGAGGTCCCTGCCGCCCAGGGCTGCGGTCCCGGGGAGAGACGCAGGCGGTGTGTGTGCCGTCGGGGGTGAGGAGGAGGAAGGGGAACCGAAGTGGGCAGTGGCCACTGACGCAGGCGGAACGTGCCCTGTGAGGGCCGTCAGGAACCGCCTCTCTGTGGAGGCCACGGAGTGACCAAAATTAGGGGAGAAGAAGGTTCCGGGTGAAAGAACAGGACTGGAGTGGCGGGGGGGGGGGGGGGGGGGGCTGGCCGGGGGCCGGGGGGGGGGGGGGCGGGAGGGGGGGGGAGGAGGCTGCATGGGGCAGGGAGGGGAGGGAGGGCGGGAAGGGATGAGCTGGAGGATTGTGAGGGCCGAGGCCAGAGGTCTGCGGTCTATTCTGAGTGAGATGGGAAACCTGAAGGGTCTTTACACGGCTGTGCAAGAATCCGACCTACGTGCCTACGGATCCCTCTGGCTGCTGGGGAGCTGTGAGGGGCTCGCCCCGAGACAGGGCCGCCGGGAGGGGTCTGCACAGTCCAGGACAGCGGGTTTGCACGAGGGAAGGAGCAGCTGGATTCTGAGACACCCAGCATCGAGCCGGCAGGATTGGCTGCCACATTGGGTGAGGGTGGCAGGTAGGGGTCAGGGCTGATCCCAGCTTTCTGGCCTTGAGGACCCTGGGGCCTTTCATTGAGGGGCAGCCGGGGCGGGAGGGGAGGGGTGTCAAGAGTCTGGATCTGCACCAGGTGGAGGCGCCCGGTGATGGGGCACAGGACGCGCTACCCCAAATGCGACACCTCGGCCATCCCCACCAGCCCTTCTCCCTGAAAAGGCTCTAACCCCCCTGTAAGAGGCGCCCTCCCTGTGCCAGGACAAGAGGGGCTTCCTTCTCTCTGGAGACAAAGGGACCCCAAGAAGAACCCTCAGAAACAGCCTTGCCAAGACCCTGCAGTCGATACGCCCACACTCTCTAAGCTCCCAGTCCTACGACTGCCCGCTCTGCGTCACACCCACGTGACACACCCCGGCCTAACGGGTCTTCATTGCCTCCCAAGGGCCCCCAGGTCATGTGAACTTACCGTAAATGCATGTGTGTGCTTCTCTCCTGTGCTCTGTCTTTGTCAGTTTCATTTCCAGACCCCGCCCGGGGCCCTCACAGGGTGGAGGGACCATTCCCTCCCCCGACGGTGGGGAGTGGGCAGGAGCCACAGGGCCACATCCAGGTGCCAGGACAGAGGTGCAAGGACAGGCTGCAGATGCACGTCTGGAGTCAAAGCCACAGGACCCGCTGAGAGCCCCGAGGGGGTGAGCACCCGGAGAAGCTCAGGAGCCTGCACCCAGCCCAGGACGCACACGCAGGTCAGAGGTCATTCCGGGTCATGTCACATCCATCCTACTTAATGAAAGCTTTCCAGGGCCTCCTGGCTGCGTGCTGCGGGGTCTGGGGCAGCCTCCCATCTGGGCCTCTCTGCCCTCGCTTCCCCCACAATCACTGGGCTCCAGCCTCAGCCTCCTTCAGTTTCTTAAATTTGCCAGACCCTTTCCTGCCTCCGTGCCTTTGCACATACTGTTCCCTTTGCCTAAAAAGCTCTTCCCTCTCCCCTTCCCCTGACTTTTTCCTTTTCTTTGCTTCTCATCTCAAAGGCAGCCGCCTCAGAGGCCTTCCCTGACCCCCCATTTTAATGGAGTCACGCGGAGACACACACACACACACACACACACACACACACCCTCATTCTCCTTCACGGGACCCTGGTCTTCCCTTTCAGAGCACTTATTACAATATGTAAGTTTTACGTATGACTGTGTGGGTTTGGGAAACGTCTGCCCTCTCCCCCCACTTGCCCATAAGCTCCAGGAGACAGGAGGGGGGCCTGCGTCTCACCCTGTGAGCAGTGAAGGCGGGTGAGTGACGGGTGGCTGGGACGGAAACACACAGGTGGGCATGTGCTGTGTTCTCACTACCGTGCCGGACCTGTGCACACCCGGCGTGGCAGACTCCCCTGCTGACCAACATTTCCAGCTCCCTCTCCCCGAGGCAAACAGGGTTGCGGGGCCCCATCTCCTTGAAGTTGGGTCGGGTTGGAGCACTAGTTTGGGCCAATGCAATACAAGCAGAAAGGATGTGTGTTCTCCCAGGTGGAGGCATTTCAGAGCTGCTGTGCCACTGCCCGCTCTCCTCCCCTTCCCGGGGCCCTGCCAGGGAGGCCTGTGCACGGGTGACCTCATACGATGGAGGGGCCACCGTCCTCCGAGGTCCCTGAGCAGCTGAGAGGGCAGAGCTCTCTCCCCCGGGCCCGTGAGGGACAGACAGTGCGAGAAAAGAACAAAAATCTGTGTGGGTTGAAGCCACTGAGATGTGTGGTCATTTGTTACACAGCACAGCACAGCTAAGCCACCTGACTCGTGCAGCGAGCTCATTGGATTCTCCCAGCGGCCCCGCAGCTGCTCTCCATGCCTGCTGCTCAGAAGCATTCCATTGGCCAATGAAGAGGAATAAGCCGTGGCCAGCCCCTGAAAAGCCTGCTGAAATGGCCAAGAAAACTCAAAAACCTGCAGTGGAGTGGAGTGGGGAGTGGAGTGGAGTGGAGTGGAGTGGAGGCACAGCGGAAGGACTGGTCCTGGAGGAAGGAATGCCAAGGTACAGTCCTGACCTGATGGTGCCTAATGCCCAAGCAGGAGGTGGTGGAGGTGCCTGAAAAGATGGCATCCCTGGTACAGGGACCACTGTAGGCAAAAGTCAAGAGTGAGGGGTGGAAAGGCCCAAACAGCAGCGTGGAGAATCCGTGCATCAATAGGGGTGCATTCATGCAAGTACATCCTAAGCTGCTCTTACAGAGCCTGTAAGCTGCAATGACTTACGCAAGATACAAGTTGAGTTCTCCCACCAAACAGCCCAGAGCAGCTACTCCTAGGCTGGAACGCAGCTCTGCCATCCCTGAAACGTGGCTGCAAGCTCTGAGTTCAGTATGGCTACTCCCGCTCCTGCCATCACATCTGCATCCCAGCCGGAGGGAGGGGAAGCACTAAATGGAGCACATGCCCAATCCTTTTAAAGATACAACGGAGAAGTCAAGTCTTCACTCTCCCCTCCCAGCAACTGCAGTATCCAGTCATCCAAGCCAGCCTCATCCCGTCTTTCCCCTCCATTCCCCTCTCCACCCAACCACGTCCCTCCCCCCAGGTCTTCACCCCTGCCAGGCCCATGGCCATGGCCTCCGAGCAGGTCTCCCAGCCTCCAGCCCAGGCCCTTCTGATCAGTCATCCACCGAGGGACTGTCCAGTTGCAGCTATGAGCAGACCACTCCCTCCTTCGAAGCAAGCCAGGCCCTGGGCCCTCCTCCCTCACCCTGGCCGCCTCTCCAGCTTCAGCTCCCCTCTGAGTGCTCATCTCCATCTTCCCAAGGTCCCTCCTCAGCCCCTCCCAGATATCGCGTTGTCTGTCACCTGTCCCTTTGCTCGTCCTTGAAATACCTTCACCTTCCAGACCCCTTATCCTTTAGGCATGAGCTCAGGTGTTGCTCCTTCAGGAAATGGACTCAGAGAAACTGCTCTGAGCTGCTGGTACATGGACTCACTTCCCCATTATTTTATGACTAGACGCCTGGTGCACAAAATTCGTGCACAGGTGTGGTCCCTAGGCCTGGCCGGCAATTGCAACATGAGCATTTGATGTGGAAGGGCAGGTTCCAGCTGACTCTGGGCCCTGGGCAGCATCTGGGTCCCCTCGCACCCACCTCCACCTGAGTCATTGGGCCCTGCCAGCTCCCTCAGCACCTGGGAGCTGGACAGCATTCCCGCCCCCCCCCCCCCGCCCCCCTCCTCCCTTCACTGTCTGTTGGATCAAGCCCCGCTCACACCCACCTTCACCTGGCACCACCAGCTCACCTATTCCACCATCCTGGCGAGGTCCTGCTCCCATCAGGGGCTGGCAGCACCTCCACTGGCGCCCGCTGCCAACCCGGTGTTGCCGACACCTGCCATGTTTTGTGCCGCCCCCTGGTGGTCAGCACACATCATAGCGAGTGGTCGAACTCCTGGTGGAGGGGGCAATTTGCATATTAGGCTTTTATTATATAGGATTATTTCTTAATGCTAGTTGCTCCGCCTCGCTAGTAACTACTGGTGGGCCTGGGCACAGCCGTGCTCGGAAAACAAATGCTAGAGAAACAAATGGTGGAGGCAGAGGCCAATGGGAGCATCTCAGAGAGAGGAGTGGAGGCTAAGGGCAAGCACTGCAGCCCATGGCCTGGCTTCAGATCCTGCCCCTCCCCCCCCCCGCCCACTTCCTGGCTGTGTGCACCCGAGCGGCCTAATTAACCTCTCTGAGCTCCGTGTCTACATCTGTACAATGAGAGCAAAACAGCACTTCCCTCGCAGGGCTGGAAAGATGAAACCACCAACGCCAGTTGAGCTTAGAATTGTGCCCAGCACTGAGCTGGCCCTTCTTGGACCAGGCAAGGTCCCTGGGGAGCTTCTGAGGAAAGTGAGCAGAGAATAACCTGCGCGGACGTGCAACTTAGAAAGACAGAAGCTCCCACTTCCAACCACAGCCCAGCAGCAGGCAGCCGACGCCTTCCTCCCAAACAACAGCGACAACATGACAGAACCCAGGAAGCCGCCTTCACAGGACACTGGGCACTAAGCAGGGAGTGATGGTCCCTGAGACACGGTGCCCCTCACAGTGTCCAGGGAGAGCTCCCAGGCTGTGCACGGGGAGAGGGATCCAGGCGGAGCCCGAGTCTCCTGCAGTTGAGGAGACAGAGCTGCAGTCCAGGGAGGCCAAGACGGGCCGAATTCACAGGTCAGAGGTCAGAGAAGAGAGCCGCACAGAGAGAGACCCCGGAGGGCCGTCCCTGAGCACCAGCTGAAGGCGGAGCAGCTGCCACTGGGAAACGAGCTGGGCCTGGTTGGGGGGAACAGTCCCGGGGCCACACGAGATCCACCAGCAGAGCAGATACCAGAGGTCACAGAGCGTAGGCAGGGGACGCCTGGAGGTTTGCCTACCTGGGGGCCTAATGGGCCTAAATGCTGCTCGGGCCCATCCAACAAGGCTTGAAAGCGGCACTGAAAGGATCCACCCTCCCACGTAGCTTAGCCGCATCTGGACGAAGCTCAGGGTGTTCCGTGTGCAGGAAGCCGCCCGCGCCCTGTGAGGTCACACTCAGCCACGTCCCATGAGAAGTTGCCAGGCCCACAAAGAAGGAAGAAATGAGAAGACAGGTACAATGATCGCAGCCAACCCAGAAATAACACGATGGCAGAATTAGAAGACAAGATATTCAAATGGCTATTAAAACTGTATCCCATTGTTCCAGAAGCTAAGGGGAAGATTAAACATTTTACTGGAAACATAGAAGATTTAAAAAAAAAAAAAATACCCAAGCAAGCTTCTAGAGACGAAGCTACAATGCTGAGATGAGAAACGCACCGGCTACAATAGCAGCAGATTGGATGTCACAGAAGAAAAGGTTAGTGGGACTTGAAGACTTAGCAACAGAAACCTCACAAAATGAAACACAGAGGGAAAAATGAAGAGAACAGCACAGCATTGAGTTAGCGGACGGCGTAAGGCTAATATATGTGTAATAGAGGTTCCCAAAGGAGAGAAGATAGAGAGGCAGACGGAAACATCTTTAAAGAAATAATGGCCACATTTTTCCAAATATAACAACAACCACAAACCCACAGATCCAAGAAGCTCAACAAAACCCAGTACAAGAAACGTGACGAAACTCCGGCGAGGCATGTCATAATCAAGTCGCTTCACACAGGTGACAAAGAGGAACCTGTAAAGCAGCAGAGGAAAGAGACACAGACACACGGACAAAGGCGAGGATGGTGGCAGACTGCCCCTGGGAGGGAGCAGCCGGAGACCAGGAGCCACGCGTGTCAAGAGCTGAGATGAATGAAGGCTGGCACTGGAGAGAAGCTGGGGACCGTGCCTGCGTCCAGGGGGAGGCGTGGCGGGCGCCCAGGGGCGGCAGCGGGCGTGGAGGAGGGCGTTTGGTGGCTCCTGGTCACTAATGGAGACCACGGAAGAGGAACAAGTTTCGGAGAAGACTGTGGGCTCCGCGTGGACGATGGCGCAGCCAGCGGCGTGGGCAGGAGGCTGGGAGAGATGCGTCCCCTTGGCAGCTAGCTGCTGACACATTAGTCAGGATAGGAAAGGCTCTAACTTACAAACAAACCCTGAAACCTCAGCATCGTGGCCTTGAAGTTCACTTCTTGTTCCTACAAAGTTCATGGTGGGTTGGCAGAGGGTCTCCTCCAACCAGTGACTAGGACCAGGTGCCCTGCATCTTATGAGCCACCATCTCAATACGTGACACCCAGGGCGCCATCGCTTGAGGAGAAAGGCCTGGAGGACACCACACCTCGGTCCGGGAGGTGACAGATTGTCTCTCCCATGGCTCGTTGGCCAGATCTGGCCACATGGCCTCCGCCCAACTGCAGGGGCGGCTGGGACAGGTGGGCGCGGGCACGGGGCCAGGGGGGGGGGGGGGAGCAGGGGGGAAAGGGGGGGGAGGAGGGAGGACACGGAATATCGGGAAGGCACTGAAGCCAGCGGTTTAGAGGAGGGTCATGGAACTTTTGAGGTGGAAGAAGAAAACGGTGAATGGCCACAGGCCTGGAGCCCCTCAGGGAGCCCCCGCTTTGGAGGAATGGGTGAAGAAAGAAGCCCACGCCCACAGAGGAGGGCGCGCAGGGTGCGGGGTACGGGGTGCGGGGTGCGGGGAGAGGGGAGCACACCATCCCGGGAAGGCAGCCAAGGCTCCAGTCCCCGCCTGACCCCGTGTCCTACGAGGCTTTCACAGTCTTGACATCACCGTCAGTAGACAGTATTCTCTCTCTCTTCCACAGAAACTGAAGTGGGGGGGCTGACGCTCTGGCGTCTGAGCCACAGGCCTGCAGAGACCCACCACCCTGCCTGTGCCAGCAGCTGTCCAGCTGCACGGATGGGGCGCACAGACTGGCCTCCCCTCCAAGCTGGGCTCCCTGCCTCCCCGCTCAGCTCAGAAGGCCGCGCCTACCAGGAGGAGTGTCCACGGGGCCTCTAAGAACCATGCCCCCAACTTTCAAGGTTGATCCAAATGGGGGTGGGAGGGTTTTTCAGGGACCCTCCAAGCCTGTTTCCTCCGCTACTGTGTGTGTGTGGTGTGGGGGTGTCAGTGCATGGTCCTGGGGTCCCATCCAGCTTAGACGTCTAGTTCTACACTTTCTTCATACATAAGCTCATCTACCACATGGCAGAGTGCAGGGCTGGCTCACCCCACAACCCCACCATCTCTCCATCCTCTTCCACAACCCCAAAACATTAATAAAGCCTGTTCCTCTGATCACAGAGCCTGGGTCCAGAAGGAAGGGCCTGATTTGCATCTCAAGCCCCTCCCCCAATCTTAGTGTGTGCACAGTTGCCATAGAAACTGGCCCCAAAAGACTCTTCTTTGCAGTCACCTCCCCCTCTGTACTGTTGCAATGCTGGCTGCTCACCCAGGTTCTGAGGGCTCAGAGCTCCCACTTTCATTCTACGGATGAAGAAACTAAGGCCCAGAGAGGGAAAGCAACTTGCCCAAGGGCGCACAGCGAGCTAGCAGCAGAGCCTACCTAGAATCCAGATCTCCTGATTCCAGCTCCAGGGCTGGGGAGGGCAAATGGGGGTCTGTTCCCTACTCACCGACAAGCGGGTGGCACCCATGCACTCCTCTGGCCTCTGGGGAGGACCTTGGGAAGCCACAGTGAAGAAATGACCATTGGACTTCAGGCAGACTCAGAGACAGAGCTGAGCCCGGGCGAGTGCAGGGGGAGATAAAGCTAGATAGCATGGGTCCTCCTCGGTCTCCAGCCCCTCCCCCTTTCATTCATTCGACAAACATCTCTATGCCCACTGTGTGCCAGGCACCGTTCCAGGGCCCAGGGATCCAGCTGTAATAAAACAGGCAGAACCCCTGGCCCTGGTGGCTGGCATTCTGGCAGGAGGATGAAGATAATGAACGTGACGTGTGGGGCTGGGTGGTATTCAGAAAGTGATGAGGGAGGGGGGCTGCTTGTTATTTGAACTAAGGTAACCTCCACCTTCTTTCAAAGTCAGATCTTTCAAAACTTACCTGCCCCATCTCACGCCTGCAGGGTCCCCAGCCACCTGACTCTAATAGGCTGCAAGCTGGTGGGCGTGTTTGCTGGTGGAGAGCGTGCCTGTGCCATGGCCCGGAGCCCCAGGCAGTCACAGCAGGGTTGTAGGCAGCAGAGATGGCGTGAGGAAGGTGTTTGGGGCAGCGGCCTCCCTGAAACAATGTCGGCAGCTGCCTGCCTGTTCCCAGCAGGGCCCGCAGGCTCGGAGGGTCTCATTGCAGATGCCTAGGGCCTCCCACCACCACGCACGGCACCCAGCCGTACTGAAATGCAGTGCCTGGTGCACAAAGACAGCCCTTCTCCTCGGAGTCAGAAGCATCAAGTCACAAGTGCCCTGAGAGCGGACACCGGGTGCCGGGCTCCAGCAGACCCGTTCCTGGGAGGGGTTCCTCTCTAACCATTTATTATGGCAATTTTCAAACCCGTGTCACAGTACAACAGCACAGGGACTCCCGGGTGGCCGTGCACAGCCCAAGGAGCGCCAGCCCCCACCCCTTCCCGCCCACGGGAATGCTCTGAAGCCAACTGAGGCTGAGAAGGGCTTCCTCCCACCCAGGCCTGGACGCGGAGGCCCCGGAGGGAGTCAGCCAGGAGCGGGTCTTGGGCAGAAAGGGCCCTGAGGTTCGGGAGGCCCTGAGCCAGCTGCCCCAGAGCGGGCTCCTGGTTCCTGCCCCGGCTCCACCTCTCTCTGCCTTCTGTCCTCCTCTTTCCCCTCATTCGCGATAAAAACATAATTACCAGCTTTCTTTTTAAAAAAGGGCAAATTACGGTGACATGTTTTAATTATCTGCCGAGCAATGCGGGCTGAATTACACAGGCAGGGCCTTGGAGGTTACCTAAAAATAAAGCAAGAAGCCTCATTAATGCTAATTGCTGCTTTAGCAGCTGAAGTGAGATCTTGGCGCTGTGTGCCATTCAGTGCCACGCTGCCTTCAGGGCGGTCCAGGCTGTGAAGCTCAGAGGGCCGGGCCATGTCCTATGGGACAGCCAGGCGGTGCGGGAGGCGGGAGGGCAGGGAGAGCCCCGTACGCGCTCCGTGCTCGGTGGGCAGATGGAGACCAGGCTGGGAGGAGAGCGCAGCAGGCCCCAGTGAGACCACCAAAACCAAGGGCTGTCCTCTGGCTGGAGGGCCACCCAGCCCCGGAAGCTCAGCATCCCCCTGCGGCAGCAAGGCCCTCCTGGTCCTGCAGGCTGAGGCTAGAGGGCACAGGCTTAGTCATGGCATGGTGCTAATGGCCACTCCCTGGCCCCCTTTGCCTCTGCCTGGAGGCCTGAGAGGCGGAAAGGAGAACCACATAAGGGACGCTGGCACTGAGAGCCGGAGCCTGCGCTGGAAGGGGCCTGAGTTTGTATCTTGCTCCAAAAGCTGAGTCCCCAGGATCCTAGGGTTCCACAAGGTGTCCGTGTCCAGCACCCCTGGGAGCTCGGGGGCTCCTGCTCAGTCTTGGATTTGAGCCCCAACAAGCTCAGGAGTGGATGTTGTTCCCTTTTAATACACACACACACACACACACACACACACATAAACTAGAGGCCCGGTGCACGAATTCGGGCACCAGTGCGGTCCCTCGGCCTTGCTTGCGGGGTTGGGCTGAAACCTGCTCTCTGAGGAGTCCCAGATTGCAAGAGGGTGCAGGCCAGGCCAAGGGACCCCACAGGTGCATGATCAGGGCCGGGAAGGGAGTGGGAGGTTGGCCAGCTGGAGAAGGGCTCCAGGGCATATCCAGCCCATCTTGCTCAGTCTGATTGGCCAGATCCCAGCAGCAAGCTAACCTACCAGTTGGAGCGTCTGCCCTCTGGTGGTCAGTGCACATCATAGCAACTGGTCGACCAGTTGATTGTCTGCCTCCTGGTGGTCAGTGCAGTCATAGAGAGTGGTTGAGCACCTTAGCATATCATTAGCATATTACACTTTGATTGGTTGAATGGCAGACCAGACGACTGGAGACTTAGATAGTAGGCTTTTATTATATTGGATATATATATATATATATATATATATATATATATATATATATATAATGAAATTTCAGAGAGGAAGAGAGAGAAACATCAATGATGAGAGAGAATCACTGATTGGCTGCCTCCTGCGGGCCCCACACTGGGGATCGAGTGAGCCTGCAAACAGGGGATGGGCCCTGACCGGGAAATCGGACCATGACCTCCTGGTTCAAAGGTCAACACTCAACCACTGAGCCACGCAGGCCCGGCAGTGCTGCTCCCTTTTGATGCAGAAGCCCAAGGTCAGGTACCACACGTGTCTCTGCGCACCTGGGACCTGGCCGCAGTTGGGGGGATGGGTATAGAAGGGGGCTGGCCGGTGGCCAATGTGTCTTGTTTTCTGGGACTTTCCTGGTTTCAGCTGTCAGTACTGCATCCCAGGAACTCCACCCGCCTGGTAACCCTGGGCCTGGACTCCCCCTCTTCCTCCTCAGACATAGTTCAATCACACGGCTTGGCCTTTGGACAAGGCTAGTTTTAGGTGGCGGTTCTCACACACAGCTGGCATGGCAGAGCCCTGGAGGCCTGGGAGACAGACGGCGGGAGCCACCCCAGAGCTTTGGGCCCAGTGGCCGGGAGCACGCCCATATCTGCTTTTCTAACAAGTGCCCAGGGATGCTGCTCAGACTAAAAGAAAGGGCTCTGCTGCTGGACCTCCAAGTGCACAGTGGGCCTTGGGTGCACAGTGGCCCCTGGGAGCACAGCGGGGCCCTGGGTGCACAGTGGCCCCTGGGTGCACAGCAGGGCCCTGGGAGCACAGCGGGTCCTGGGTGCACAGCAGGGCCCTGGGAGCACAGCGGGTCCTGGGTGCACAGTGGCCCCTGGGTGCACAGCGGGTCCTCGGTGCACAGTGGCCCCTAGGAGCACAGCGGGGCCCTGGGAGCACAGCGGGTCCTGGGAGCACAGCAGGGCCCTGGGTGCACAGTGGCCCCTGGGAGCACAGCGGGCCCTGGGTGCACAGTGGGCCCTGGGAGCACAGTGGGCCCTGGGAGCACAGCGGGCCCTGGGTGCACAGTGGGCCCTGGGAGCACAGTCGGCCCTGGGAGCACAGCGGACCCCCTAGGTGCACAGCGGGTCCTGGGTGCACAGCGGACCCCCTAGGTGCACAGCAGGTCCCTGGGAGCTTGTAAAACACACTCCAACAGGCCCCACCCACAGAGCTCAGGTCCAGTCCTGGGGAGGCCAGCACTGGCTCATCTGACCTGGGATGTGACAGTGTAGGGCACAGGCAGAATATCCTTCATTCGCCCTGAGACCAGCCTGAGGGCTGCCACTGAGCTCATCTCTGGGCCTCTCACTGGGAGGCGAGATGAGGGCAGGGGGGCACAGAGCCTGTGGAGACCCATCACCCTACCACAGAGCAAAGGTCTCTGGGGGCCATCAGCTCTGTCCAGGGAGCAGGGACACTGAACCCTCCCAACTTATTAAAATACTAGAGGCCTGGTTCATGGATTCATGCATGGGGTGGGGGGTCCCCTCAGCCCAGCCTGCACCCTCTCCAATCCAGGACCCCTTAGGATCAGGCCTAAACCAGCAGTCGGACATCCCTCTCACAATCCTAGGCCGCTGGCTCCTAATCACTCACCTGCCTGTCTGCCTGGTCGCCCCTAACTGCCCCCTCCCTGCCAGTCTGGTCACTCCTAACTGCACCCCCCACCGTCCAGGTTGCCCCCAATATCCCTCCCCCCCCCCGCTGGCCTGGTCACCCTTCATGCCCCCCGCCAGCCTGGTGGCCCCACGCAGCCTGCTGTTCAGTCATAGGCAGACATCTTGTGAGGGCGTGAGGGTTAATCTGCATATTACCTCTTTATTATTTGGGATGCCATTCTGAAGATACTGAGCTCAGTCCTCCTTTCATGTGCCCATATGAGCCCAGGGAATTGATAATAAGGGGCAGAGAGCAAATGTGAGCAGCCAGCTGGCCAAGGAAGGCATCAGTGCGGGACTGACTTCCAAAAGGCCTGCTGGGACGGCCCCTGCTCCCGGCCTTGGGCCCACGGAGCCCGGGCTCCTCCCTACCCCAGGCTCAGCTCAGAGCTCATACCCACCCAAGGCTTCCCCACCTGCCCCGCCCACTCCCATCCATGCTGCTTTGGCTGTTTGGCTGCAAGGCCCGTGTCTCCCCAGCAGACTGGATGCCCCTCCCCACCTGCACATCTGAGCCCTGGGCAGGCTGACTAAGCCAGTCTCAGGGATGCCCACCGACCTATGCCCACCAGGCGCCCACCCTGCTCAGCCCCGGCCTCTCCCTTGGTCCCCATGGGCCTCCCATGAGTGTGAGAGGAGGGGAAGGGACAGCACCCCTTGGGAAGGTGACGCCCCCGGAACCCAGATGGAGCTCCACAGGCGTGGGAGTCACCTGAAAAGTCCTGGCTGGGCATCAAACCCTGTTCCAGGCCCGGCCTGCAGCCTGGCCTTGTGCCCCTGCGAGGCAATCGCCTTGCCAGGGAAATGAGCCAGAGAGGGGGCGAGGTGCAGGCTGGGGGTGCTGTCAGGGAACCCCCGGCGGGGAGAGCTGGCCACACTCCCCTTGTACACACACACACACACACACACACACACACACGCACAAACACTGCCGAATGGGCCCGGGAGTTTCTGGCAAACGGCCTTGGCCTGACAACCTAGGTCTCCTGATTAGCCTGGGACACTGGGTAGGACCTGCCTGGGCCTTAGGGTCCGTCCTGCGAAAGCAAGGCCATCGTGAGACCCGCCTCCCTTCCTTCCCTCGTACCAGCGTCTATGCGAGAACACACGGCGGGCCTCCTGAGCGCAGGCGTGCTCACATGTGACCGGCCTCCCCCAGTAAAAGGCTTCCCCAGAGACGCCTGGCACAACGCACTGCTGCCCCCTCACCTCCACACCCAGACCCTGCCCGAGTCCCAGCCAGGGTCCCCCAGGCCCTCGGCCACAGCGCCACACCCCTCAGCTTAGGAGGTGGCTGGTGGGGAGTCAGCACAGGCAGCCGGGCTCCAGCTGCTGCCTGTGGCCTCACTGTGTCGCTGGCTCTATGATTCAGCCCCAGCAGGGCCTGCCCCTGGGCCACACCCTGCCCCCTACCTCCCCACCTGCCAGGGAAGCCAGGCTGTGAGCACCCACTTGGGCCTAAACACACAAAATACCACGTGCGGGCGCGCACATACAGTGCAATTGAAACTTCGTGGCCCATGTGCAGAAGTCGGTCTTTTGTGGAAGGGCCGATATTTTGTGGAAGAGCCACACTCAAGGGGCCAAAAAGCCGCATGTGGCTCGCGAGCCACGGTTTGCCAAGCCGCAGTTTGCCGACCACTGGCCTAAACAGTCAGAAATAAGCATAGAGGTGGCAGGAGCACAACATACATGCAGCGAGAACAGACACATACATGCGCACCTGTGCCGCCCACCTGGCCACACACCCATCATCTAGCACCTGTGGCCTGAAGACAGGACAAGCAGGAGGGGGGACTGTGGCTGCTGGAAGTCCTGGAAGCCAAATGCTCAAGGGGAGAGCTGCCTGGGGCAGAGGGGAGGCTCGGGTTATGGGCTGGGGCTGGGGTCCCAGGGCACAGGATGTGAGCCAGAGGAGAGGAAGGAAGGGCAGAAATGGTACCTGCCTTGGGGGCTGCAGGGTAGTGGACAGGAACAGAGCTCCCTCCTACCAGCAGGGCTGACTTCTGGAATCTTCCACAATGTCCTGGCCCCTCCCTGCCCAAGGCCTCCCCACACCCCAATTCAATGCAGCCCAGGGAGCAGCTCCCCACCCCCCCCACCCCACCCCCACCACCCCACACCCCCCCCCCTCCTGGCCCGAACCTAGTCTCATCACCCAGTTCCTCCTTCCCGCTGCCTCCGGCCCTGCGGCTGAGGGTGGAGCCTGGGGTCCCACTGCCGGACCTTCAGTGGACGTGGAGCCAGGGTGCAAAACCATGTGTTTATTTTTATTAGAAATGTTCTTGGTATAAAAAACAATCATGCGCTACACATGTCATCAATAACCACCACCAAACACTCAGGCACTGAACTCCGTGTCATCGGCAGGAGGGGCAGGCGGGCAGGCGGGCAGGCCGCGCAGCGGGCGCGGGGGCAGGCGGGCAGGCTGCGGGCCACGGACACACAGAGGCCACCAGGAGACGCAGCACTTCGCAACAGACTCAGGATTTGTTTTTGTTTGGCTTTTTTGTGTTTTGATTTTTTTTCCCTTTTTTCTCTTTTGTGACATGGAAGATTTAGTGACTTGGGAGAAGGTGGCAGGGAGGGGAGAGCAGAGGCTGGTCATAAATGAAGGTGGGAGGACAGGCAAGGAAAATGCACGAGAGGGGAGGCCCGGGAGGAGCACAGAAAAAATCAGGAGAGGCCTGGAGACGAGCTCATGAGCGAGAGACGCAGAGGCAGGAGGAAGATCGGGGAAGCAGAGCAACGGATGGAGACGGACAGCAGAGATAAGAGAAAATAAAGAGGATGGAGACAGACGGAGAAGGTCGCCCCTGGGACAGGCAGAGACCGAGGGACCGGCACCGGGGCCCCTGTGATTGGGGGCTAGGAGGGCCCTGGTCCAAGACAGGCTCCTGGAGTGGCAGAAGCGGCCCAGCCCCCGGCCCTCCTCCTGGCGCCCACCCGGCTTGCCCAGGCTACCCAGCAGGGACCGCTGGGGCTCTGCTGTCCTCAGCACCAAGCCACATCCGCGGGTGTCCACGGGCAGGCAGGACATCAGCTGGGCCCCGGAGTGGCCCTGGCTCGACGCACCATCACGAGGGTCTCGGGTCCTCCTCCTCCTCCGGTTCGGCTCTGGCAGCCTCGCTAGAGTGCGTGGTTGGTGTAGGTGACGTAGGTCTGTTTGGTGGCCAGCACTGGAAGGAGAGACCGGGGTACGCAGGAGGCAGAGGCTAGCTCCTTCACACCGCCCGCCACGCCGGCACTGCCCTGCCAGGGCCTCCAGTCCAGACCCCAGCGCAGAGCAGTCCACCTCCCCGGCCTGGCCTCCAACTCCCTGCCCTGGGCCGCCTGCAGCTCCTCCTCCCTCCTTCACACCTTCGCTTGGGCTGGGCTTCCTGCTGGGAGTGCCTGCCCTCTCACCTGTTGCTCTAGGTGTGACCCCTCTTTGGGCGCTCCCTCCCAACCCCCCCTTCCCCCCCTCCCCCCCGTGAGGATCTCCCCCGGGAGCCCCTGCCACCTCCAGACTCCACCACACTTTAAAAGAATCACTTTTGCCCTAACTGGTTTTGCTCAGTGGATAGAGCGTCAGCCTGCAGACTGAAAGGTCCCAGGTTCGATTCCGGTCAAGGGCATGTACCCTGGTTGCAGGCACATCCCCAGTAGGTGTGCAGGAGGCAGCTGATCGATGTTTCTCTCTCATCGATGTTTCTAACTCTCTATCCTTCTCCCTTCCTCTCTAAAAAATCAATTAAATATATTTTTTAAAAAATAAAAGAAAAGAATCACTTTTATCTGTGATATAATTGTATATTTTTAAAGCCCCGTTGACCCTTAACACGTGTTTGAACTTCAAGGGTCCACTAATATTCAGCTGGCTTTCTTGCTTTCGTCTTGTTTTGTTTTGAGTAAATACCCGGTGTTTTCAATCCGTGGCTGGGAGTGTGCGGATGCGGGGAACCTGCTGTACGCCCTGGTCCTCAGCAGTGTATGTGGGGGCGGAGCACCTGCTGGGCTGGTGCCCACGGAGGTCCTGGACCAAGCCCCCGAGGATGCCCAGGGGCAACTTAAGTTTTGGGGGGTCAAAGTTATAGATATATTTTTCGACTGCACAGGCATTGGCACCCCAAAGCCCCTGCTATTCAAAGGTCAACCACATCATCAAGGGAAGTTTTCAGAAGCCCCACCGCACATTCTGGAAGAGCTCAGGCCAACAATATACGGGGGCTGGCAGCGGACAGGACGCGAGTGGAGCAGGGACAGAGGAATAAATAATGCAGCCAGAGCAGGCCCTGGCTGAGCTAGGCATTGAGGCATCTGACTGGCTCAGCCTCTCCCCACGTTCAAGGGAAGGGGAAGTTCTTAGTTCCCCTCGGCTCTCCATGTAGCCACCCTCCCTATTTCTGGGTGCCCCTGTCTCGCCTCAGCCTTGGCCTCCCTTATCTGCACCCATCACTCTGGCCCTCGCTCGCCCACCCCGGGCCCCAGAGGGGGCCCCATATCTGCGTAGCTCCCATTTCCTGGCCACATCAGGCGACAGCGGGCGACATCAGCTGTCTCGGCAACGTGAGCGCTCCCCCAGGGCTGGCCTCACAGCAGCCAGTGAGGAGCTGAGGCCCGAGGGGTGGGCTGGCCAGGTCCTTGGTTTTGTCCTGTCCTGCCAGTGTTCAGGGTCTCCCTCCGTCGCCTGGGGACACCCAGAGGACAGCAATCAAGGGCAGAACTGCCGCCTGGGGAAGGAGGCTGCGTGGGAGAAAACGACGGTATCGCTTGTCATAAAGCTGCCCTGACCCGCAGCAGGCCCCTGTCACCAGGAAAGGAGGCACCCCAGCAGGTGCAGCCATGCGTCTGGCCTGGAGAAGAGGACACGGGGGGCAGCGGTGTGGTGGGCTGCACACTGTCCCCTCGATCCTCTCTCCCATTTTTGTTGGGCTCCCAACTGCCAAAGTCAAGGACTGCATCGCCAGCCTCCCTTGCAGCAAAGCGTGGCCCTGCATGACGACATTCCTGCTGACAGGTGAGCGGAAGGGCTGTGTGCACCTTCCACGTCATTTGATTAAAATCGGTTGTTTCCCCCGGACCTCCTCTCTTTTGCCTCCACGGGCGGAACCGACAGGGAAAGCCACCAGCCTCAGCCATGAGGACAAGAACAGCCCTCCCAGAGCCGATGGAGCAACAAGATGGAAGGAGCCTGGGCCCCGCTCCTGCCGCCACCAGGTACTATTATATCATGTCAGACAGAAACAAACATTGTCTGACTGAGCCACTCTGCTCGGGGGCCTTTTTGTCACAGCAGTGTAACTGGAAGCCGCTGATACAGGCAGGATCGCTGAGTCCCACTCTCAGGGGTCCACTGAGTGTGGGAAGAACCGGTGTTGGGGCGGGGTGAGCAGAGGGGCTCACCGGGGACCAGTGGGGGGCCCGAGGATCGGCTGAAGGAGGAACTTTCTCCTGGCCAGAGCTGAGTGGAGCGGGTGCCCTTCGGTGGTGGTTGGGCTCCCTGTCAGCAGAAATGTGAGAGCAGAAGATGAACGATCCCTAGGCTGAGCCCCAGGGCGTTTCAAGTTTTAGGTGCCACCCAGACAGGTGCTAAGGGAAGGAAACGGTGCCCATGGCATCCAGGAAGAGGATAAGAACACGCCACAGCACCTTCTAGGTTACAAAGAATCCCCACCTTCCCCTGTGAAACGTCCACCCCGCTCCAGGGAGGGCCATGGGATGAGTCCGTTTCATTGGAGCCCAATCCAGGGGGGGCCTCGGTGGGTGCCCCTGGGGAAGGGAGCTGAGGGACTAGAGGCTGGAGCCCCGACATGGCCGCACTGCTGAGAGGGAGGTGGTGGGGGGACTAGCAGATCAGCAATCCTGAGACAGCCTCCAACTCCTCTGGGACCCCAGCTGCTCCTTTCCTGACCTGCTAGGCCTGTTTCCCCGCCTGTAACACAGAGCGGAGGCCGTGTTTGCCGAGGCTCCTTTTCCTGAGGGGAACCCCCACCCCCCCATCTCCACCCCACCCTGTCCCTCACCAGCAAAAAAGAGCCGCAGCCAGCTCTGATCAGCCCTGCAGGCCAGCTGGTGAGAACCGGCTCCCCAGGGCTCCGTCACCCTCGGGGTGAACTGAGAAAATTGTTTCCGAAACTGCACGCTGCCAGCAGCTCCGGCTCCCAGGGGAGGAGAACCCAGCAGCAGCAGCACCATCTCCACCGGCTGCAGGGAAACGGGAGCCTGAGGCAGCTGACGGCCGAGGGGGGTGCGGGAGGGGCGGTGAAAGTGGCCGGGAGCTGAGGGACAGGCGGGCCCCTGTTGTCCCTCTAAGACCAGAGCTGTCTCTAGCAGAAAAGCCAGCCCATGGCTTCCAGAACCTGGAAGTGCATTCAGCCCTCAGTTACAAGCCAGGGACCCAAGTCCTTCGGCGGAGCCTCAGTTTCACCATCAGGAAAATGGGAGCAATGATCTGCCCAGGAGGGTCCCCCAGGAGCTAACTGTGAGGAACAAAAGGAAGAGTCTGGCCAGGACTCGGGAAACTTGGGGGCCAATCCTACCCTGACCAGTACGGGGACCTCAGCACCTGCCATGTGGCCCTTCCCACACACCAAGCCTCTGGGAGCCTCGATTCCCTCGCCTGTGAAATGGGATGACACCCTTAGTGGCTCAGCTGCAGGGTGGATGGAAATACTCTGAAACCTTGCAATATGATGGGCTAAGGGGCAGGGCTGAAATCACTACAGCGATGAGGGGGGAGGGGGAGGAGAGGAACCCCCAGGCCATCCTCGGGGTCGGGGAAGGGACAAGGGTGTGGGGGACGAGCGTGTGGGCAGAGGCCCGGAGCCCATCCAGCCCGTGCTGGAGACAGACTGCTGGTGGCTGCTGGTCTACAGGCTCCGCCGCCTCTGATAACAGTTAGCTGGGCAGTGGCGGCCGGAGCTGACAGCCCCATTGCCACCCCCATGTCTCCGCACCCAATCTGCCTGCAATCAGCCCTGAATTATTTATTCTATTGTTTGTTTAAAGATACGTGGCCTGCCAGCGACAGCGTGAAAAATGTCCCTGCTCCACAGGAGTGACACCTCCCCACTCCTGCTCACAGGCTGCTGTCAGCTGTCCCCGGAATTAATCGCCCGGCTCCTGCCCGACCCGCATGGCCCCCGTTGTCACCGAGCTGAGAGACAGGGGGGCGAAGGGGGGGCCTCTGGCCTCACTGCGGGGTGGGGTGAGTGGGCAGCTCTCATCCTTCCCTTGCAGGGAGCAGGAAGCTGGAAGCAAGGTCTTCCCTTGCCCACCCTCCTTGTTGGGGGGATGGAGGGGGGTGACTGTCCCTGCGCCCAGGTGACCAGCTGAGCAGAGGCAGAGGTGTGATCAGCTCTCCGTGAAGCCTGCCTGCCCTCTGTGGCCCCTAGGATGTCACACACCATGAGTGCCACCCTCCGGGCGGGCTGAGCCCCACTCTCCCAGGAGCCCTGGAGCAGAGCAGGGCATGGCCGGGAGGGAGGGGCTCGGGAATGAGGGGCAGGGAGCAGGCAGGGGCTCTTCTTGGACAGGAGGGCCAGGTGAGGGGCTGCATTGGGTAGACACAGAAAGCCAGAGGGGGGCAGTTCTGAGGACACTCCGCCCTCCCCCTCTCCGCGTGGGGGCCCCGGAGCAATGAAAGCACCTCCCGGGCTGCAGGTGCAGGAACACTGGCCTCTGGGAGGAGCGGGACTGGCGAGAACCAGTCATTTGGTAGAGGTGGATGGCGACCAAGCAGGGGTGCTTCAGAGCGGGGTACACTACTCTGCAGAGAGTGGGGACCCCAGAGACAGGGAGGCCATATAAAGTGAGGGTCATGGGGCCAGCCAGCCACCACCTAGCTGTGTGACTTCAGGAAAGTTACTCACCCTCTCTGAGCCTCAGCTGGGATCAAACCTCCAGCCCTAACCAGGCCTCACAGGACTGCTGTGAAGTTCACAAGAGAAAAATCCTGCGTGTGGGCAGGGATGTGGGCCGGTGCTGAGAACGGAGGGACGACACTCCACCCGGAGCCCCAGGCAGGGCCTGTGAGAAGCACTGCCCCAGCCCAGACACACGGGAGGGGAATCTGTTTCCCCTGAGCTACCCGCGTCCCTCCTGCTGCCCTCGACGCTGCCCCCTCTGGCCTCCTGAGTGCCAGAGGAGGAACAGAGCGCTCACTCCCGGTCCCACCAGGACCTGATGTCCCCCAAGACTTCAAGGGAGTGGGAGGCGGGAGGAGCGGCCACTTCACAGGGCGTCCAGGGAGGGGCCAAGGTCTGCGGTGGCGGGGTGACCACAGTGACCCCTCGACACTCCGACCCTAAGCAAGGCCCATGGAGGCCCCGCCCCACAAGTTGAGGCTGTCCCAGGAGACAGCAGGCAGCGGGGATAGTGGGAGGTCAGGGCCGGCCGCCACCTGCTGGCTTGTGACCTGGGTCGTCCCTCTCTCCTCCTCTGTATTACACAGATGACAAAATATCTGTCTTTCAAGATGGCTGTGGGGATGAACACTGGTACCTGATAGGTGTAGCACACAGGGCTCCGGAGACGGTCACCGCTGTTACTGGCCCCGGGGCCTAACCTGTCCCTCCGCGGCCCTGCCCCCTGGCCTTCTCCCACCTCGTCTCCCCATACAGGGCTGGCTGCGGGGACCAGGGCAGCTGGCAAAGAGGGTGCCCTGCTCCCTCCCACACACATGCCTTACCAGCCTGAAGGACCTGTCCCACCCGCCGGCCCTTGGGCCTGTTCCCAGACTCTACGTTCTCTGCCTCCTTCCCTCCCCTGAGCCCTCAAAGGACCCTCTGCAGCTGAGGTGCCTGCACAACCCCGAGGGCACCTGCTCCCTGAGAACGTTGGCCTCTGGAGGCCCCTGCCCCACCCACACCCCACCTACCCATCAGGGCCCATGTCCCGAGGCCCCATCTCTAGGGCCCTGCTAGAAGGTGGTGGGGCTGGTGCCAGGGCCATGGCCCCCCGGTTCCCAAAGGGACAGGGATCAGGGGCCGTCTACACCACCTGACTCCCGAGAGATGAAGGTCACAGGGCAGAGAAATGGGGGCCTCACATCACAGTGTGTGAATCAGGCCCCCATGGCCTCCCTCGGGGAGGGGGGGGGGGGGAGGCAGAGATCCCTGGAAGGGCAAGGACAGGGTGGGCATGGGCTGGGGCCTGGGGGTCCTCTCGGCTCCCAGGACTGGCAGGCAGGGCGGAGGGTACTAACCTGCAGCCTGGGGTTCTCCGGGACCCCTACATGACCTGGCTGGGGGCAGGGTGGGGGGCTGGCCCTCCCCAGGAAGGGGGCGGGGCCTGGGCAGGTCCAGAGGGAGAAGGGCAGGGCCAGGCACTCACCGGGGGCCTCGAGGTTCTCGCAGAGTTCAGACTTGGCCTCCCCGTTGGGCCGGAAGCTGCCCTTCTGCGTGAACTTGTTGGACATGGTGGCGGCGGTGACCACGGCTTTGAGGCTGCGCTTGCGCTTGGGCACGTTCTGCTCCGGGTGGAAGAGGATGATGTAGACCTTGGGCATGTAGAGCATCCCCAGGGACACCGAGGCGCTCAGGCTCACCGACACCGTCAGCGTGGTCGTCTGGATGTACAGCTGGGGCGGGCGGGGAGGCGTCAGCGCGGCTCGCCCCGACCTCGCCCTGACCCCCGCCCTCCCCAGAGGCAGACGCAGCGGGGACAGACTGGATCGGAGGGAGCATGGAGGAGAGCCGGACTTCAGACCAGAAGCCCTGGATTCGAGTCCTGACCACGTCCGTCCTCCTGCCTCCGTGTCCTCACGTGAAATGCAGGCCTGGTGATTACAGTCCTGCACGCACCTGGCAGGGCTGTGAGGATAGACGGGGCCACGGTAACAGCCCAGCCGGGAGCTCGGGGAAGTGTCCCCACTGTCATGTGCTGTTTGGAGGGGCCGCCCTGAGGAGGGGCCGCCCGCCGTCGGGACCACAGCTGACCCTCCTCAGGAGGGTGCCCAGCCCCTCAGCCAGGCCCCCCATGCAGCGGCTGCCCCCACGGGCCACCCTGTGCAGAGCAGCCACTGGCACGGAGCCGCAGCGCCAGCGCGACGCGCAGGGCAGCACAGTCGAAGCTCATTTCACGCTCGCTCACCAGCACTAACAGTGACAGATGTTTGGCGAAATGAAAGCCCCATTAATTTGGGTGCCGGGTAGTCCATTCTTCACTAGTGGGGCCTTCCAGGCAGGCCTGACGACTCCCACCGCCCCCAGCGGGGATCCCCTCCCCGCCTGCTCCCTCCGGGTCCCCCAGGCCCAGCCGCCCCTCTGGCCGCCCACAGTCAGGGGAGGCCCCGGCTGTGGCCCCCAGGTCTGGCCTGGGCGTCCTGCTCCCTAAATCTGCTGTTTCTGGGCCTGGGCCCCTCCCTCACCTGGGGCCTGGCTGACATGCCAGCTCTTCCAGGAACCTTTCCCTGGCCCCAGCTCTACCCAATCCCCTGACACCCTTCATTCCTTGTACCTGACCCAGCAGTGGACATCACGGGTCTGGGTTTGCTTCCTGAGGTCCCCAGAGCCCTGGCCTCATCCGGGAGCCCTGGGGGCACATCTTCTGTTCTCATGTCCTCTCCACCTCCTGCCCGGCTCCATAAACACCTCGAGCCCTGAGTCTAAAGGCCTTCCTTCCAGCCTTCCCCCGCGGAGAGAGCTGAGTGACCCTGGGGAGCCTCATCCCTCTCCGGCCCTCGATGCTCTCATCAGTGCAATGGGGTGAAAGCGCCTGCCTCACCCAGACCACGAGGCTCCTCCCCAGCGCAGCTGTGAAGCCGCATGAAACCTGCAGCACGTGTGAGGATGGAAAGATGGGTCCAAGATAACAGCGTGTACAACATGCTGCCTCACTGCCCACTGATCCCCGGGAGCACACACCCTGCAGACAGCCCGCCCTTCCCGTCCTCACATGCAACCCACACTCTCAGCCACGCACAGAGCTGTCTCCCAGCGTGGGGGCGGGGAGGTGGTGACAGGCCAGTGGGAGGGGCCTCGTGGCCACAGGGAGGAAGGGGGACAGGCTCCAGAGACTCACAGGAGCTCCTTGGAGGAACAGTGGAGGCCCGGGAGTCAAGAACAGGCCTGTCTTCCCCACTGGACTGGGGGTGCCCTGGGGACAGGGTGCCCTGGGGACGGGGCATGTCTCTCTCATTACATGGGGGTTCCCTAAGGGAGGGGCTATCTCTCCTTTCACACTGGGGGTTCTTGGGAACAGGAATGGGTTCTAGGTCAGACATCCATCTTAGGCCCTTTGCCCCCACCTTGTTATGGGGTAACAGTGGGCCCATATGGAGTTGGTGGCCAGGGTAGAGGCCCCCTCTCTGGGCAGAGTGAGCCCTGCAGTGGACAGACCTGTGGTGGGGCCAGGGGTCTAGGCCCCAGATCCCACCCTGCCCTGCCCCAGTGTGGCTGCTGAGCCCCCTAACCCGAGCGGAGTCGGCAGCATGGCAGGTGGCCTGGGCAGCCACGCCTGCGCCGATGCTTGGCTTAATGCCTGCGGCCCCCGTCTTGAATCCTAATAAGTTTTGAACAAGGGCCCCTCGTTCTCATTTTGCTCGGGGCCCTGGAAACTGGAGCCAGCCCTGAGCTCAATGAGCTCAGGACGGACTTCCAAGCCCCGGAGCCTCTCTGCAAACAAAATACAAGGAGGGGTGTAAAGCGAGGAAAGCAACACCCATCTGCTGGCCGGCCCTCCCAGCCTGGGCCCTGGGGGCTCCTCTCGCCATCCCAGGCTGGGGTGGCTGCTATGTGCACAGCACAAGTGGGGCCAGGCACCCCCAGGCCCCTCCTTGCCCCAGGGTCTGGGATTCCCACCCCGCACAGCTCGGGCACTGCTCTGAGCCCCCGTGTGGAGGCGCACGCTGTCACCTGGAGGCAGTGGCACGTTGACCCCAGCAGAGAAGCAGTGGTCTCTACAACCTCTAGAACCAGCGGGCACTCCCACGGAGACGGCCCTGGCACAGAGGCAGGTCTTAAAGCCAGGCAGAGTGAGAGGCCCGTCTTTCCCATCCACACGTGCCCCAGCCCAGAGGGTCTGAGCGGCCCCATTCCCGCTCCCCCTTGGCCAGGCCCTCGCTCCGCTCGCTCCTCCTCTAAGGAAGCAGGAATCCCGAAGCCTCCCAAGTCAGTGCCCTCCGCGGGAAGGAGGCTGTCAGGCTGGGGCTGGTGGGGGAGGGCGGAGTCACCTTGGGGTGGGCAAAGGGCACAGAGAGGAGCTACTTGGCTGTGGGCGGTGGGTTTCCTGTTTTGTATGATGGGTGGTGGGTACAGCATGTGAGGGGCCTGGTGGGGGGCACCGGGGAGTTCTGCCCGCTCTGCACTTCTGCCCAGACTGACCCTGTGGCCACTGGGACCCTCAGCACCTGTTCACCAGACGAACTTCTCCACATTCTGGCCGCCTCCGCAGCCGCGTCCTGGCCAAGCCTGGCTGAGCAGTAACCCCACAGGCACAGAAGCTCTGGTCGGCTCGGTAATGCGGCCGGCTGCGTGGTAAGTCCTGGAAATCCAGGCTAATGCTGGGAAATCCAGCCGCCGGCTCACCAGAGCGGCACAGCGCGGCTCCACGCCACCCGCACCCGCACCCGCACCCGCACCCGCACCCTGGGCGAGCAGGCGCAGCAGAGCACCTGCAAATTGGTTTGCACACCTGCATGCCCACAAACACAAACACCTGTGCGCTCCTGCGTCTCTGCATTCACACACACCTGAACTCACAACCACACACTTCCTGACGCAGACACACCTGGGTCACACACACGCGCCCTTCAGGAACCTGGTGCACAGTCGGTGTGCACATACACAAAGATGCATTTACACATCTGCGCACACACCTGACCACACACGTCACCTGCACACTCCACTTACCCTCACACATTTGCACATAATCTACATACACACACCAGCAGCAATGAACCCCTGGGCGCACACACTGCTTCTCCCACTCCCTGGGCACGCACATGCACACACATGCACACACGTGCATGCACATGGCAGCGAGGCCTGCAGCTCCCGGAGGCGTTTTGTAGCTGCCACCTGACAGCGCATAGGCGGCCCCAGGGTGTCTGCGCTCTCAGAAGCCTGGTGGTCTGAACCCACAGGACTGGGGAGCTCATCTCCTCACCCCTCCTCATGCAGAAGCCCAGGGGAGGGGTGCAGCCCAGGCCCCACGCCATCAGGGGCCGAGCTGGGGACTGTGGGCACACACTGTGGGAAGCCAGCCTACTGGGTGACCTGGGGCAAGGCCCTCCCCTCTCTGGGCCTCAGAACAGACCCTCTCAGAGGCTCCTTGCATAATCAGTGCTGAGGGGAGCCTCCTAAAAAGGGAGAGGCGGGGGGCGCTGGGGGGGAGGAGGTCACCGGAGAGATGGTGGTATTATCGAGGTAATTCCCCCGGCTGCCAGCTTCCTGGAGTGTGGGGTGCCACCCCCTCCCCGCAACCCCGCTGGCTTTGTGGGGCTCCCTAGTGTGCAGGGCATGGGCCACCGCCTGCACCTGCCCTCATCACGGAGGGCCTCCCGCAGGCCTGGTGGGAGCTGGAGACCTGGCTCTCAGCACGAGTGAGGCCTGGTGGCTGCGCCGGCTCTGGAGCACCTGGTGCCAGGCCTGGTCTCAGACCTCAGGGCATTCACTACCAGCCCCAAGGTCTGCTACTTGGAACCCCAGCCCGCGGGCCACCCCTGGAAGACAGGCCACAGCCTTCCCTGGGCCTGGCCCCGGCATCGGAGTGGAGCTGTTGGAGAAGAGGACGCCCTAGGCAGAGAAGGTTCCCAGAGCTGCAGGGGGCCATGGCAGGCTGGGGGCTCCTGAGTTAGAGTAGGGTCATGTCCAGCTGTGCCACCCCTGGCTGTGTGACCTCGGACAAGTCACTCTGCCTCTCTGTGCCTCCATGTCCTCGTGTATGAATGGGGTGGGGATATCTATCCTCACCTGCGGTTGTGGGGTGAGCCAATCAGTAGGTAAGGCACCTGGCAGATGACAAGCACCCGCCTGCCAGGCCTTTGGTGGCAGCCGCACTGAAGCCATGCCCTCCCCGGGCTGACACCAGGCTCACAGCCCTAATGCCATCCACGGGCTGACGACCCTCCAGTCATGTCCGGCCTGGCCCTTGCCCCCGAGCTCCAGGCTCATCTATTCAGCCGTTGGGCATCGAACGGGCACCCCAAACAGCACGTCCAAAGGACCCCGATGTCCGTCCACATTGGCTCCTTATCATCTCCCCCACTCAGCGCACAACACCCTCCCTTCCCAGCCTCACACCAAAAGCCACGGAGTCATCCTTAACTCCCTTCTGTGTCTCCCACCCACATGCACCCATCAGAGACAGGCCAGCCCCCTCCTGCCCCCGCCAGACACAGCCAGAAGCCCGACTCCCCGCCAGCCTGCTTGCAGCCCCTGTCGGGATTATTCCATAACCTCCTCCTGGGAGCCCTGGTCCCGGCTCCCCTCCTCCGGGCCCCACCCAGCAGCCAGCGGGATCCTTTTAACCCTACGCAGCAACGCCTCCCTCCCACTCACACCCCACAGCAGCTCCCTTCTCACTCACAGCAAAAGCCAACGGCCTTCCCACTGGGTCCCATGCCATCCGCCCTGTGCCCACCACCCTCCTCAGTCCCAGACCCGCACAGCGGGTCACTGCGTCTGCGCCATCACGCCGTGTGGTTGTTACAACGCCTGTAGGGTGAGGAGAAGGATCACGCCCTAATGCACGGATGAAGAAACTGAGGCAGAGGCCAGCGGGCTTGCCTAGGACCCTACAGTTAGACACAGAGCTCCGACCAGGAGCTGGGATCTGGGGTCCCCAAGATCTTCCATGTCTCTGGCCTCTGATTCACTGACACCCAACTCTTCAGGATAATCCCCCAGTGCTGTGCTGGGACCTGGGCAGAGTCCACGGGGCCTGGGGGTGGGTCCAGGATGGCCTACAGAGCCAGCAGGAGGCGCAGGAGGGAAGGGCCCTGGGCTGACGCTGCCAGGCCGGCTCCTGGGCCGCAGAGCAGCTTGGGGCTGGGAGAGGGGAAAGGTGCCTGACCCACCTCCCACCTCAGGGGCCCAGGGGGCCTGTGAGGGCAGGGACAGGGTGGGCGGAGGAGGAAGGAGAGAGGGATGGACAGAAAGGACGGTGGGCTGAGTGGAGAGGGAGGTGAGGGGCCGTCTAGAAAAGAATGAAGAATGGAAGACGGTGCAGCCCTCCAGGCTGAGAGAGGAGAGAGAGGAAGAGGAGAGAAACGAGGAAAGGGGGGAGAGAAAGAGAGGAGGCGGGAGAGGCAGGGGTGGAGAGACGAGGAAAGAGGAGGAGGCTAGAAAAAGGAAGGAGAGAGAGGAGGGGAGAGATGAGACAGAGAAAAGGGAGAGGAGCCGGGAAAAGAGAAAGGGAGGGAGGGGGGAAAGCCCAGGGCCTGGAGAAAAAACTCACAATGAAGAGGGAAGACACGGTAAAGCGTGAAAAATGCACTTCCAAGCCGGTGGAGGCTGCCCCTACTCGGCCCTCACCCCCACCCCACCCTCCAGCCCCCACTCACCTTGTCCGCCGACTGCGAGGTGCCAAAGAAGATGGGGATGAAGGCCAGCCAGACGATGCAGGTGGTGTACATGGTGAAGCCGATGGGCTTGGCCTCGTTGAAGGTCTCGGGCACGCCGCGCGTCTTGATGGCGTACACCGTGCACGTGACCATGAGCAGCATGCTGTAGCCCAGCAGGCAGATGAGCGACAGGTCCGAGATGTCGCACTTGAGCACCCCCCGGGCGAAGCGGGGGTCCAGCGTCCGCTGGTCCTGGAAGTCCACCACCGAGTGGGAGGGGTCCACCACGAACCACACGCAGATGCCCAGCAGCTGCAGGGAGATGAGGCTGAAGGTGATGGCCAGCTGCGAGGCGGGGCTGATGAACCGCGGGGCGCTGACCGACCGTTTGCCTTGCTCGAAGATGCGGTAGATGCGGTTGGTCTTGGTGAGCAGGGCTGCGTAGCTGATGCTCATGCCAAGCCCCAGGAAGATGCGGCGCAGCGAGCAGGTGCCCAGGTCGGGCTCCGCGATCATGAGGAAGGTGGTGGCGTAGCACAGGAAGATGCCCGCCAGCAGCACGTAGCTCAGCTCGCGGCCCGAGGCCTTGACGATGGGCGTGTCGTTGTAGCGCATGAAGGTGACCACCACGAAGAGCGTGGCCGCGATGCCCACGATGGCCAGGAAGAGGGGCAGCACTGCCCAGGGCGAGGCCCACTCCAGCTTGATGATGGGGATGGGCCGGCAGCCCGTGCGGTTCTCGGTGGGCCGCATGTCGTAGGGGCACGTCTTGCAGGTGTAGCGGTCCACCTGGTACTGGTACCCAGTGCAGGGCTCGCAGTGCCAGCAGCAGGGCATGCCCTTCACTGTCTTCTTCCGCTCCCCCGGCTGGCAGGGCAGGCTGCAGATGGAGCGGGGCAGCTGCTGCCCACTCCCCGGCCACAGCATCCGCTCCATCTGGCAACAACAGCGAGGAGGAGTGGGCCTCAGGATGTGCCCCAGTGCCCCGGACCACCCCACGGCTGGCACCCTGTAGCCCCACACCTGAATCACCCACTTAGTTGGCTACAAATCCAGTTGCCCAGGCCCTCTAGACCTGCTGAATCCAACAGCTGGATTGAAACAAGCTCCCCTGATTCAGACACACTGGCCTATGAGAAATCCTGTTCGAGTCCAAAACTCCAGGGTTGTGGGGGGGACAGCAGAGAGCAGCCTAGAGCAAGCATGTGAAACTCGCGGACTACAGGCCGCATGTGGCCCCCAACAAATATTTTTGTGGCCCAGCCAATATAACAGTATGTAAGAAACATTTTAATAAAAATCCCATAACTTAATTTTTACAATATCCTGTTACACATAACTAGAGGCCCAGTGCACGAAATTCGTGCACAGATAGGGTCCCTAGGCCTGGCCAGTGATTAGGGCCAATCGGGGTCTTCTGGCTGCTGTGCAGGACCTTCCTTTGTTCCTCACCGCCCCCTGGTGGATAGCGCACATCATAGCGAGCAGTCGAACTCCCAAGGGGACAATTTGCATATTAGCCTTTTATTATATAGGATTATTAATAACAAACTACAATGTTCACTAATTACTGATTACTATAATTGTGTTGCATTCGTTTCCCTTACACACCTTACACACAGGCTCACCATTTCTCTCCACTAATACTAGCAGCGAATATTTTAGCAGCCAATGGCCACGTCATTAGTCTTGGACTGTCTTGTTTGGTGTGTACAACAGGAAATATTTCACTTTTGGAGAACTAGGAAAATAGGTTTGTTTGCATTATGCTTATTAAGTTGTGCAGTTATTCAGTGTCTGGTAAGTAAATGTTCAAGAAAAAGAATATTAATTATTATTAAAATAATCTATTATTTAATGTTAATGATGACTCATTTATTTCAGCCCTTTGTATTCAGCATGTCTCTATCGAAATAAACCTACGTTTCTAAGAAAATCGAAGCTTTTGGTTTTTTTCGGCCACATAAGCTTACACCCTGTTTATTTGGCCCGTTAGCCTGTGAGTTTGACATGCTTGGTTGGCCTAGAGGCAGAGGGCAGAGCAGAGCACGCTCAGGAGGCCTTGCTGCTCAGCCACAGCCCCCAGACCAGCAGCAGCAGCTCCACCCAGGAGCCTGCTGGGAAAGCAAAACCTTTGGTCCACCCCAGACCCCCGGACTCAGAGTCTGAGTTTCCAGGAGACCCCAGGAGATCTGGGTGCACACAGGTGGGGAGGAGCGCTGCTGATGGCTCGGCCCACTGGCCTCCTCCGGCGCCACATGGAGCTGGGACCAGCAGAGAGCAACTCACAGGACAGCCACTGCGTGCCCAGGGTCAGTGTTCACATCTTGCTCTAAACTAGTGCTAGTCACCACCCCACGTCTCCAAAGACAGTCACTGTGAGCGAGCGAGCCAGGGGAGTGTGGGCACCGCTCTGAGTGTGACAGAGTCCTGGAAAGCGAGAGGCCCTGGGAGCTCCAGGCGCTGGGCAAAGGGAGCTGACCACTTGGGAGCCGGATTCACAGCGTCTGCTCTACAGGAAGTGACTCTAAGGAAGAGCCGATGCTTAGAGGGCAGCGGGCCTGCCCGCACCGGGCCACGCGGGTGCTGGGCGCTTACTCCTGGAGAACCACCAGCTGGCCCCGGAGCGAGGGGCGGGTTTCAGAGCTGAGGAACGGGGGGGGGGGGGGGGGGGGGGGGGGGCAAAGACTGGTGGGAAGAAAACCACAAGGAAGAAGCTTGCCGGTGGCCCTGGCATGACAGGGCTGTGTGGCCCCCAGCAGCGAAGGAGCACAGCCATGGCCGGCCGGGGCCTGCCAGATGCCAGGCCGGACAATCCCCGAGCCCCGGAGCTGGGAGACTGCAGGGAGGGACCTTTCCCAGAGGACACGGGTGACGGGGGTGTTCTGGAAGATTCTGGCTCCAGTGGAAAACGCAGTGAATGTGGTCACAGTTCTGCTGCCAGCTGGCTGCATGCCCTGGAGCAGACACTGCAACCTCTGAGCCTGGCTGTCCATCTGTTCCAATGATCGCGGACATGAAGCCGCTTGGCCCTTGGCCACTTAGGGGGTTTCCGCTCAGAAGTCATAATGGAAATGCTTTGATTTCACCAGAACGTCCGTCCCACAAGGGCAGGGTCTCCATGTTTGCTTCCCTGCCCCCGATCCAGCCCCCAGGCAGGGCTGACACTCGGGGGGTGACAGGGCGGGGGGGCAGTGAGTCTCTGTGGAATCTACAGGAGAAGTCATGAGGTCCAGGCGCCGGCAGGAGAGGCCTCCTCCTCGGCCCCCTGAGCCCTGCCCGCTCTGTGCCCCCCACAGCGCAGCCCAACGTGAGCGCTCAGGGAGAAAGTGGGCAGGTGTGGTCACCTCCTCCCACCCCAACTCCAGGCGGGGGGGGGGGGGCGCGTACCGTGGGAGGGGACCTTCACTCCGCACGCCTGTAGCATGGGCATCACCCTGCCTGCCTGCCTGCCTGCCGCGGGGGCTGTCGTCCTCACATGAGGCCACATGCTGGAACGGAGCTGTGCACAGCGGTGCTCAGCCAGGGTGAGCTGCTCTGCTGCTGCTGCCGCCGCCGGACCTGCGTCACTGGCCCCCTGCCCCACCCACGGCGCCCGAATGAGGCCCGGCTCCATGCGGGGCATCGTCCCACGTTGCCAAGTGCGCCCACCTGCCCTGTTCCGCCCGCCTGCCTGCCTGTCTGTCTCCGCTCGGCACCAGGAGCATCACCATAGCAATGAGCTCCGTCCCGCCGTGTGGCGCGGCCCTCGGCTCCCCTGGGGCTGGGTTTCCTCTGATCTCTCCTCTGACTTAGAAGATGTGGGGCTAAGTGAGGTCATGGGCAGAAACTGCTCTTCAGGGCTCCCGGGGCTGGTCACCGGAGAGATCACCACCAGAGGGGACGCGGACGCGCTGCGGCTCTCCCAGGACGCGGAAGAAGCGTGGGGAGGCCAGACGTGGGCCTGGGCCCCCGGGCCTCTCCGGTCCATCCAGACGGCACACTGTGCCCACCAGAGCACGCCCACCTTCACCCTGCGGGTCAGGGACCAAGTCCACGGGCATTTCCTTGGGGACAAACCACAGGTCCTTTCCCTCTGAAAACCCTGCTCCCTGTCACGGCGGGGACCGAGGCCAGAGAGAAAGCCGTGTCCCCACGTCCCGGGAAACTCTGTGAGCTGGGAAGCGTGGCTGGGAGGACCCAGGGAAAGGGCGGCCTTTCTGGGGTTTGCCAACGCTGGAGACCGACTCCCAAACAGCTCCCCACCTGCCACTGACTGCGCATTTGCCTTAAACACTGTCCTCTGTCCAAACACAGCCCTCTGCTCACCCCGCTGCCCGCACCAGCACGCGTGGAGCCATTTCACTCCACGTGCGCCTCTCTCCAGAGCTTTGGCCCTGCGAGGGGGCGGCAGGCAGAAAGGCCCAGGCAAGGGAGAGGCAGCGGCAGACACAGCAGGGGCCAGTGGACCTGTCCTTCCGTCTCCGCTGGGGCCCGGGGCCCTCTGATGTCTGGGTGGGGGCACGGAACAAAATCCCGACTGGCAGCAGCAATCCCAGAGATCAGGCTACTCAGGGGCTGCCCCCCTCGTCCCCCCACCGAGCTGGGATGGGCCGAGGGACTCTCCACCCGGGCGCCCCCGCCCTCCTGCAGGCGCTTAGCTTACTCGCAGGTGCAGGTGGTCAGTCCAGGAGCCGATGACCTTGTACTCAGCAGAGCCGTTGCGCAGCTGGTACTGGTAGATGTCGTAGCGGCCGGGCGCGTCTCCGTTCTCGTTGAAGGTCACGGGGTTCCCGGCAATGCCTGTGGGGACAGCGGGAGTCGCACACTCAGTCTCCTTGCTGAGCCCGCACCCAGAGGCTGGAGGACTATGAGCCCGGGGCAGACGCCTCCGGAGGGGCCCTGCACAGATCGGGGAGGCTTCACCCTTGACCCCACCCCCGGGGCCCAGGACCCCGTCCCCTGGCTGCATGGCCCAGGACTCCCGGTTGGCCGGTGACACGCACCGCGCTCCCACCTGAGAAGTTGACGCTGCGGATGTACTTGAGCAGCTGGGCGCCGTCTACGGGGTCCATGCGTGGGCAGAGCCCCACGCGTCCCGGACACAGGTCCCGGTGCATCGCGTGCAGCGCGTGGCCCATGGCGTACACGGCGTCGATCACAAACTGCACCTTCCCCTCCTGCTCGTACGCTGAATCCTGCCCAATGCGCTCGCGGTCTGCAACCAAACACCCAGAGTGGGCGCCCGCCACGCCCGCCACCCTCTCAGGCCAAACACCCGGAGTGGGCGCCCGCCACGCCCACCACGCCCGCCACGCCCGCAGGCCGCGCGGTGGGAAGCAGAGGTGCAAAGCGTCCAGACGGCCCAGCTCTCCTGGCTCCTAGCCCACTGCTTGCTCTGCTCCCCAGGAATCGGTCTGGTGGAGGCAGCTGGGGGCCCCGAGGGGTGAAGGGGAGGGCCTGCTGTTCTTCCCACTGTACCCCTGGACCCTGTGCCCCAGGGCTCCAGAACAGCCAGGGCAGGGGGCGGGGCAGGGACTTCGAGGTGAGGACACAGGGCAGGGTGGAGGGACAGCATGGACAGACCACCACGGAAGCGGGGTTCCCCTCCTGAGGCCACAGCCCCTGCGCACAGCATGGCCGCAGCCTCCTCCCTCAAGGCCAGGACAAGGAATGAGCCCTCAGAAGCCACCCCACCCATGCCAGCCCGCTGGAGGGCCTGACACACCTTCCCAGGCAATTCCCCGCCCCCGGAGCCACCAGCCTGAGCCTCCAGGATCGTTGTGTGGGGGCCAGGTTGGCGGGTCAGCACCAGCCCTGGCCCCTGGGAGCTCTGAGGTCACTGTGTCCATCCCCCTCCACCCACACCGGAGACAGACATGGGTGCCGGGGGCAGCCTGCTGCCCTGTGGTCTGTCCGCCATCCAATCCCCACACCCAGAGGCTCAGTCACCACCCGCCCGGATGGCCACCCTTCTCAGCCTGGCTCAGGACAGAGCCCCAGGGACTGCTGAGTGGCAGCCAGAAACCACGGGATCGCGGTGCTGGGTGGCAGGCCCGTGGATCATCTGCTCCAATTCTGTCATTTACAGATAAGAAACCTGAAGCCCAGAGAGGCAGCCGCAGGTCCAGCGCCAGCCTCGCGGGGACAGGATGAGCACTCCCGGCTCCAGCCCCTCCCCGCCCTCACCCCAGACTGCACTTGACCTCAGGCCCCAGGACCCCAGCTCACCCCCAGGGGAGGGGGGCCCTGCATTTTTACACAGTGAGGCCACCGTGCCTGCCTGCCAGGGCTCCTACCCCTGCCTCAGCCGCCAAGACCCCGTGACCCAGGGTGAGCCTGGCTCCCGTTTCCCCCACCTCGGGGTCAGAGCCGAGAGTCATTACTCAGACTGGACGGTTTGGGGCAGATGACCAGTGGCTCTCCGGGGGCAGTTTGCTCCAGACGGAGCCCGCCACTCTACGCTGTGGCCTCGGGGCTGGAGATGGGCGGCCCGAGGCTGCCGCCCCCGCCCTGGCAGTCAGCTAAGCCCCTCACCACCTGCCACGCTGCACTGCATGGGCACCAGACTGTCTGGGCTGGAACCCCAGCTCCGCCCACGCCTCTATCCGTGTGACCTTGAACCCATCACTCCGTCTCTCAGCTTCAGTTCCGGGCCAGGATCGGAACCCCGTGGGGACTAATGGTCTAATATTCACAGCAGCATAGAGGCCTGGGGCTCGCCAAGTGCCACAGAAGTTTGTTCAACTCCAGGTACAAGGACGTGGAGGCCCCGCCTGCCTCGGGCTCCGCACAGCAGAGCGTTGCTAACAGGCAAAGCTATTTCTAGGCCAAGGCACGAATAGAGACAGGATGGACGTGAAAGGCAAACCTCCCAGCTTCCGCAGCGCAGCCTGCCTCTGTCCGAGGCCTCTGATCACAAGCTTCTAAAAGCGGAGCTGGGAGAGAAATGCAAGGAACAATCCTGTCCTCAGAGGGTGGCAGAGGGGGCTGGGCCAGGGCGGCCTGGGAAGCCCCAACCTGGACCCCACTCAGCCCCGGGGCCTGCCCTCTGCAGCCTGAAGAAGGTAAAACTCAGCTCCCTCAGCTCCCCTTAGCTCCCTCCCCGGTTCAAAGGGACAAGAGATTGAATGCTTAATGAGGAGGCGGGGGAGGAGGCTGTGGCCTCGCAGAAAGGAGGCCGCCCTCCCAAGGCCACGCGCGCGTGTGCTGGCCAATGGACCCCAGTGGCCCTCAGCTCTGCTCTCCCCGTCTCCCCAGGGGCCCCTCCTCAGCTTCCCGCTGAAGCAGCCATTCCCCACAGAGAACCTCACACTGGGGAACCTGTCTCTGCCTGGGCTGCTGTGGGCCCCCCCAAATCTCCACCCCAAAGCTGCCAGAGACTTCTAGAAACTTCTCAGCACATTTTCACGTCCTTGACTTCTGCTCAAGTCTAGCCCCAAGTACAGATGAGAAAACAGGTGCAGTGAGGTGGCCTGCGAAGGACCTTTACCTTAGAGAGCGCAGCAGGCCCTACACACACACACACACACACACACACACACACACACACACACCTCCAACCCCCAGGAAGCCCAGGGACAGAGCCCAGGTGCTCGCGGTCAGTGGGGGCACAGGAATCACACACACCAAACAGGACCAGGTGCTCCATCCAAGCTGCGCCCATAACCAGCCGGCTCTCCCCCTAGCCCGGCTCCTCAGCTAATGAGCCCTCCCAAGCCTGTGATGAACTCTTCCCGGGGCTCAGCTCGGGTGGGAGGCTGCACAGCCCCCTCCGGAGGCGGGAACCGGGGTTTGCAGGTGGCACCCAGTAGGTGTTCATACATCCCTGGGGATTGGCCTGGCTGGGATTTGAACTCAGATTGCTCTGGTTCCAAAAGAGTTTGTCTACCTGAACTGTCCCTCCCCTTCTCCCTGACCTGTCTCTTCCCCCTTCTGGGGCCCAGGCCCTGTGCCAACTGTCAGGCCAGGCCTAGCCGGGAGTTAAGGACTTGTCTGCAGGGCTAGGATGTAGATGGCCGTGGAGGGAAAGGGGTCAGAAAATCCCCTCTCATGGGGGGTGGGAGCCCCAGGCCCAGGCAGGGGCGCCGCAATTCTGGGAGGAAGCAAGACACAATTCTGCAAGTTAGTGGAAGAGATAAATCCCAGACATACAGCAGCAGTGACAGCAGCAACAGTTTGAAGATGTCCTAATTGTGTCCCGGGGCACGATGAGCCGGAGATGCGCTTGGCTCCTCCGCGGCTGACAGCCAGCCAGGGAACCAGCGGAGAGGATTTCTCCCTCAATCCCCGCAGCTGTGGTTACTACGGCGACTGCAGCCTTTGTCTGCAGGTTGTAACTTGTAATTGAAATGTGTTTTCAAGGTTGAAATAATAAGGGCTCCTCCTTGACTCCCTCTCACCTCTCCACAACTCACCTGCCCAGCACAACCCTCCTGAGTTACACACACACACACACACACACACACACACACACACGCACACACGCACACGCACACCCGTGATGCTCACACAGGACACAAAACCAACCAGATATACACCCACATGCTTTCATATCTACACATATAGACTAGCAACACACAAACCGGCACGCATCTGAACACATCTGTATGCATGTCTGTGTACACAATGTACAAATAAACTCACAAAATATGTGTAACACACCATTAGCATGACATTCAAACAAGCATATGGTCATTCAGATTAACCTCACCCTCCTTCAAACCCCGCAATGGCCTGTTCTCAGTCTGTATGAGACAGAATCCTTACAAACTGTCTACAAGGCCCACAAAATCTGCCGCCCCCCCCAATCTACCTGCTGCTCTCTCTTCACCCGAAGCGGCCTCCTCACTGCCCCCTAACCTGCCAGGCATGAGCCTACCTCAGGGCCTTTGCACAAGCTGTGTCTTCTGCCTGGTACCATCTTCCCCAGGTCTCCACATGCCTCACTCGCTCATGCCTTTAGGTCTTTGCTCAAGCCTCACCTCTCAGTGAGGACTTGTGGCCTCAGTGTAAAGGTGCGAGTCCCCAGCACTCCCCATCCCCTCCAAGAGGCCCCTGGTCCTGCCCGCTCTGGCCTCACCATTAGTTCCTCCCAGGAGGCCCATGGCTCTGACTGCTGGGAGGCCCAGCGTACCCCACCTGTCTGCAAGGTCACATTGTCTCCCACCTGCAGGGGGAGTTCCGGGGCAGGTCTGGCCCCATCCCCAAGCCCAGCACAGGGCTGGCCACACAGCCTCTTAGCAAATGCTAGTTGAACAAATGGGAAGCAGCAATGAGGGAAAGGGCCTGGAGGGGAAGCCATCTAGCTGGTGGCTTGAGTAACTGTGAGTTCCTCTAATGGGTGGCACAGCCTAGCACACAGTAGGTAATTCCAAACGTGGTCGCCCTTCCCTTCCCCTCGGGTTCCTTTGGGAATGTGGAGGTGGAAAGGCCCTGCAAAGCCGGCTGGAACAGCCAGGCAGGCCCTGGGGACAGGACATCCGCTGGCCCAAGGCAAACATCTCTGGAGTCAGACAGCCTGGGTTCAACTCTCAGCTCTGCTACTGATTACCTTGTGCCCTTGGGCAAGTCTTTAACTTCTCTATGCCTCAGTTTCCTCATCTGTAAAATGGGTTGCTGTGAGGATTCAATGCGAAGTGATAAATGCTATACAAGCATTAGCCGCTGCTCCTATTGCTGTTATCACAGGCTGGGTGATCGGCATCGTCCTCACATCCCCAGCTGCCACGCAGCCGCCCTCCCGCTCCGAGCTCCTGGCCCCCGGGAGCAGCGAGCAGTAAATTCCTCCTATTTCCTCATAAACCGGGCCTTCCTCCGCTCAGCCATCACCTGGCTGGCAGTGCTGTCAAAAAGATGGATGCCACATCTGCCCTGTTTACAGCTTTACCTCCAAACCCGGCTCTGTAGCTCCCGGGAGGAGGCGGGAGAGGGGGGGCAGGCGCTGCCTTCCACAGGCCTGACAGCTGCAGAGCTGCCCGCTGGGTGACCCCTAGCTCGCTCGGTGCCAGGGGCGGTGGTCGCTGGGCCATCTGCCGCGCTTCCTGCAGATCACCTCCATCTTCTCCGGGACCCGTGAGGCCAGCTCTGCTGGGGCCGGGCTCCGGGGGATGAGGACACTGAGGCTTCAGGGGTGAAGGGACCTGCCCGCAGCCACTTGGCACACGGCACATGGCACACGGCACACAGCACACGGCACACGGCACAGGGCACACGGCACACGGCACACAGCACACGGCACACGGCACAGGGCACACGGCACACGCCTAGGGAGCCGCAGCACCAGACTCACACCCAAGTCTGCAGGACTCTCCGGCTGTATGCCTGAGGAAGAATGGGTGCCCACCCATACCCCCACCCTTACCACTTCCAGGCACGCCAGCCCGTCTCCAGCTGCCAGCACCTGCCCCTCTCCTGAGGCTTCCTCTGGTCACAGGCGCCTCATTGCCCAGGCCTGCAGCAGGCGGGTCCTGAGCAATTCCCCTCCAGGAGAGCTCCCAGTGGTTGATGGGGGTAGCATCCACCCCTCCTCCCCGCCCCCCCCACCTCCACCTCGCACGTCCAGGGGTGACTGAGAGGCGTGCTCCTCTGTCCCCAGAGCCAGGGGTGTGGAGCTCCAGCTCTCAGCGGGAACCTGCTTGGTACCCCTGCCTTTATGCTGCCTTCCCTCCCCTTCCTGTGTTTCCTGGGGTTCCCCCCCCTCATGAACTGCTCGCTCTCTAATCTTTGTCTCAGAGGGAAGTGAACTGAAGATCCAGTCTCCCCAGCTGGAACACCCCAGGAACGCCACCCATCCTCTCAGCAGGGGCGCTGACAGGAGCCAGGGTGGCACTTGCTCACTGGGAGACCTCGGGCAGGGCGGGCAGGGCGGGCAGGGTGGGCAGGGCCTGGGGCAGAGGCCGAATGTTCGCATCGAGGGGACCAGGGTGGGCCAACCCGAGGCCGGCAGCGTGGGTGGGGCAGGAGTCCCGGAGGAGGGGAGGGGGCAGGTGGAGAACACAGAGCTGGCTGAGGACAAGGGGGAGGGGGCCCTGAGGAGGGGGAGGGAAGGCAGGCTCGCTGGGGGTGCCTCCAGCTCCACCAGTTCTCCAGCGCTGTCGTGTTCACGAACTGCCTCAGTCTCCTCGCCTATAGCGGGTGCAGCACCCGTGACAGCCTGGACCCCACCCTCAGGATCCAGGATCCCACAGCCAATACACGTGGGCTGTTCAATTACCCAACTGCCTGTACACCCCACCTCTCACTCGCTCTCGGTCAACGACAACAGGTCATCAGCGCCTCTCGCCGGCATCGCGTTCAGCCAGCTTCTCAGACACTGCCTCTCCAGCCCCCCCAACACCCACCGACGGGTGTGGTCTTCCTTGTTCTACAGACAAACTTCTGAGACTCAGAGGTTCAGTACCTTGTCCAAGGCCCCACGGCAGGGAGAAGGCAGAGTCAGACCCAGACCTGGGGGGGCCCTCCCCTCACCCCTCCCCGGTGCCCGGTCCAGAGCCAGCACTCCATGGGTGTCACCCTGGTCCTCCTGGCCAAAGACATTCTCACCAGGGACCGGCTTGGCAAGGCCATGGGAAGCCAGAGCGGGGTCTCAGGGGCCTCAGGCCCCACGAACATTCCCATGCTCCTCCGCTCCTCACCTCACCAGAGATGGACGGGCTCGCCGCGCCTGACCTGGGGCCACGCAAGGTCTCTCCCCAGCTGCTGCTGCGGCTTCAGGTGCAGCAAGGACCCAGGTGGCTGCCAGGCGCTGTCCTTCCACTCCTCCCGCCACCCGTGTTCACGCCGCGCTGCTCCTTTGCTCATGCCCCCCCCCCCTCCAGCCCAGGATGCATGCTGTCCTCCCTCCCAGCACCCCCCTTCCCTCTGAGCCACCCACGCTTTGCTGCGCAGTAGAACACCTGGGGCACTTCCTGCAAATCCCGATGCCCTGGTTGCATCCAGTACCCATTCAATCAGAATGTCTGGGGGTGGGAGTCAGGCCTCAGTCGTTTTAAAAGATCCCCAGCTGATTCAGTGTGAACAGGCTGGGGGAGCACTGCTCCTACTCGAGGCTCCCAGCCCTAAACATACACACACTCACCTGGGGAGCTTGACAAACTACCGCGGCCCAGGTGGCACCCCCGGCTCTGTGCAGTGGGTCCGGCATGGTGTCCAAGCTGCCAGGGGACCCCAGTGCACAGCCAGGCTGGGAGCCACGTGACACCGTTCTCACCGTGCCTCCAGTAGCGCTTCCTCACTCCCCGAGACACCCTCGGGGCCGCTCACCACCAACCCCATTTCTCAGATGAGAAAGCAAAGGCCCAGAGAGGCCACCGAGCGTGCCTGGGGCTCACAGTGAAGGAGACCCTCTTCTGAATCCTGCTGACGGCCAGCCCAGACCCCCCTGGGGCTGCCCGAGGCGGCCCTCTCCCCTTCACCAGCCCCGGTGGGAGATGTTGGTGAGCCCTGACCTGAGGACTGAGTCTGGACAGAGCCCCCATGGACTGACCAAGGCCTTGTCCCCGCCTGCCTCTCCCAGGCCAACAGGTGACTCCAGAAAGCCCCTCGCCCTGGGCAGGCGAGGCCAGTTACCCATCTGGTCCCATGTCCAGTCTCACCCATCTCTGCCCCGAGCCACATCTGATGACTTATAAACAAGGTGATCATCCAATTCTCCATCCCCACTCGGGCACTTTTGAGAATAAATTGGGATGCTCTCATGCTTACACATACACACACACACACACACTCACACACATACACACACACACTCACACTCACAACACACACACATACAACACACACATACACACACATTCACACACACTCACACACATATACACACACTCACACACATATACACACACACTCACACTCACTCACATACACACTCACACACACACATACACACACACACTCACACAACGCACTCACACACACACATACACACACTCTCACTCACACACTCACACATACACACACACACATACACACACTCACACACACACACTCACAGAGAATAAGCAGGATGCACGGTCACCCTGTCTGTGAGGGCTCAGCCTCCCACGCTCAGATACATTAGGACTCCTGGCACCTCTGCCGTGACTACTGCCCAATGAAGCATTTGCTGTGCAGCCCTGGACACGGTGCCTGGGCTCTCTGACTCTCCATATTCTCCTCCATGATACGGGATCATAAAAGTCCCTAGACCTACTGTGAGGGTGACATGAGACGACGGCTTTAAAGTCCCAAAACACAGCAGATGCGCTGTAAAGGGGTGTGCATGGTTATTAGCCCACCGAGGAACACAGCACCCACACGCCCCTTTTCCCTTAGACATACCGACCCGTGCACACAGTCACACACACCCGTGTGCGAGCACACACCCTGCCACCTCCACCCGCATAGGAACCAGCCAGGGCCCTGGGGGATATCCAGTCCTAAGTGGCCACGATTCCGTGAGCCCTGGCCACCAGAGGGCAGCATGCTCCCCACCTGCCCGCTCACGTCATCATCCCCTCCTCTCCTGGCACTAGTGTGCCACCCCTGCCTAGGATTCATGCATGTCCCTGGGGCCTGTCCTGCCCCCCCCCCCTTGGTCACCTGGCCCCTCCCAGCCGCACCGACCAGTTGAGGAGGAATGGGAGGGGGTCCGCCATCCTTACACAGGCACCTCTCAGGGAGGGCACGAGGCCCTCCCAACATCACTGTGCCCAACTGCCCAGGCCAGGAGCACACAAGGACCCACATCCAAACCACGAGGGCATCCCCAGGGGCCTGAGGGCCTCGAGCTCACAGCTGAGTTCAAATCCTGCTCTACCACCTTCTGCCTGGGAAACAGCCTGTGGGACGGACCGCTGTCCTGTCCGTCCGGTTCACTCCGTCCTGAATCCTCAGCACCTGCCCATGCGCTACCTTTGCTGGGAGGCGTCCTCTTTCTTATGTTCTTTTGTTTCTACTGCGCCTTTTCCTCTGACACAGTCTATACAGTATTTACTTACTGGTCTTGTCGACTGTCAGTCTCCCCGTTAGATGAAAAACGCCAAGAGGTTTCTGACTCGTGTTTACCGCTCTATCCACCTGCTCAGACAGAGCCAGGCACGCCTGGGGGTCCAACCAGAGTCCACAGGGCAGCCGGGGTCGGTTCAGTTCTGCGGCTCCAGATGAACCCCAAGGCAGCCACAGGCCGAGAACTAGGAGCCCCTTCCCCCACTCAGCGGCGTCAGACCACAGAGGTTTCTACCACCCAAGCCCTCAAACCTTCTGGACGGAACCCTAAATTAGCTTGGCCCCGCCCCCTGGAGACCCCAACTCCCCGCCCAGGCGCCAGCCCATCTTCTCTCCAGTGGCCTGGACCCAGGAGACTCCGCCCCTGCAGATCTGCCACCTGCTGGGCACTAGCCGCCTTTCCCCCTCAGCGCCCCCCCCCCCCTGGGGACCCACCGGGGGACCCAGGTCCCGCCCCCTAAGGCTTCCCGGGACCCAGGTCCCGCCCGCGTGCTCACTGGTGCACTTCTTGACGTGGCTGCCCTTCTTGAGCGCGTGGCGGCTCAGCTTGCAGTGGAAGTTGTCCTCCCAGAACTCAGCAAACCAGATGTTGCGCCGGTTGTTGTCCAGCGTGCGGCTGGAGAAGTAGCGGTCGAAGCCTGGCCGGGAAGCAGGATGTCAGGCCTGGGGAACCCCCTTCTCCACCGCCCCGCCCTCCTGCTCCCCCCCCCCCCCCCCCCGCCACCCTCGCCCTCCTGCTTCCCCCTCCCCCCTCCGCTTAGAGCTGGCCCCGGCAGAGGGAGGGAGGGAGGGAAGAGCCAGGGCCCAGGTGGAAAAAACACAAAATGTGGAGCATTTCATTTCATTCTAAATGAAAAGAGCTTATGGAGTCCCAGGGGGCGCATGTGTAATCTTACAAGCGCGGCCTTTATGGGAGGGAAGTGCGATGGGATGCCTCTGCCGCCTTCTTACTCCCAAATGCTAACATCAGGCCTCTTTGAGGAGCCACCTGCCGGTCCTGAGATTGGAGTGAGGAGGGTGGGGGAGACACGGGCGGGGGGAGACGGTGGGGGGGGGGGCAAACCTGGAAACACCCGAGCTCTCCGTTCTGAAGAGGAGCCCAAACCAGAGAGGCGGGGGTGACCTGGGCCACAGTGAGACCAGGAGCTGGTCTTCTCCCTTCAAGTCCAGAACTGCCCGTCACTGGCCACGCGCCTCCCCCTCTGCCTGCTCCTGGGAGCTCACCAACACTGCTCTGAGCCCAGACACCCTGCCCGGAGGCAGGCTGGCGGTGAGCAATGCCCTCTCACCCGAGGCCCCTTCTACGCCCATGACTGTTCCGTGTCATGCGCACAGTGGCTCCACGGCTTGGGAGAGGCCAGAGGCCTGGAAGCTCAAGGGGCCACACAAATGGCGAGCCCCCTGGGTGGCAGGGCCCGGTGGAGGCCCAGGGACTGCCTGCCAGAGCCGGGCGGCCGGCCTGGGCAGGGGATCTCCGCCCCAGCACTGTGCCGCTCAGGGCACTGCGGGTGTTGAACTACATTCCTGGCCTCTACCTGCTGGGTGCCAGGAGCATCACCCGCCACGTGTGACAAGCAAAGCTGCCTCCAGGCATCGCCAAATGTCCTTCAGGGTCACAGACCCTCACACGAGAGCCACTGCCTAAAGGCTTCTCTAATGCCCAGAGAGAAAGGGGACTTGTCAGGCCAGTCCCGGGCTCACATCCCAGCTCTGCCACGTGACGGCCACTGCTTGTCACCCAACCTCTCCGGCCTCAGTGCATCCACCTCCACGAGGCTAGTGGTTGAGGCGGAGACCAGCCGGAGGTCTGCAGGCCTGGCACCGCAGGTACCAACAGCCGCGGTTACTGTTGTTCTGTGCTCACTGTGGCTGAGGCGGGAGGGGTGGTGGGGAATGTTGTTCTGTGCTCACTGTGGCTGAGGCGGGAGGGGTGGTGGGGAATGTTTTCTGTGCTCACTGTGGCTGAGGCCGGGAGGGGTGGTGGGGAATGTTGTTTTGTGCTCACTGTGACTGAGGCCGGGAGGGTGGTGTGGAAATGGCTCCCTGTACCTCAGGGAGAATAGAGGGCACGGCTCTGTGACCTGCAGCAGGTCCCTCCCTGCTCAGGCCTCGGTCTCTGGGAGGCATGTCCGCAGGCCTTTCCATCCAACGGAGTGAGAGCAGAGGAGAAGCCCTGGGAGGCTCCCCCGTGGTGAGGACAGCGAGGTCCCTGGGAAATCAGGCCGTTAAGGGGACGCCAGCCTCACCCACAGCGAGGGTCCCGCACCGCCGGCTGGTCCTGCCCGGGGTGGCCAAGAAGAAGGGGTGCTGAGCAGGGCAGGCCCAGCCCCAGGACCACCCAGGACCTACCCGCCCCAGGCCGGTTGCAGGGCATCCCTGCCCCTCCCAGCTCCCTCTCCTGTGTTCTGCGGGCAGCTCCGGGCCTTCCCGCAGAGACCCCTCCAGGCAGGGCCAGGGCCTGCTCCAGACGGAAAGAGGTGAAGGACAGAGCTTGACAAATGAGCCTCTGTAGGTGTCACACGCCTCCCGCACCCAAAGATACAGAGAAAGGAGAGAAAAACCCTGGATCTCGACTGAGGGCTTGAGTGAGGCCAGAAAGCCAGCCCAGAACAGAGAGGCTGTGGGCCAAGAAGAGGGTGCACAGGGCGTGGAAAGGTAGGGAGGGGGAGAGGAAGGGAGGGGACAGTGAGAGGCACAGTGAGGGGCGACGCTGGCGGTGGTGGCGTGAGAGTGGCGGGCGCGCCCTCGGGCCTGCTGGGCCTACCTCGCACCGACATCCTCTTGGGGAGGACGGTGACAGCGCCCTCGGCCACCTCCTCCAGGTGCAGCACGGGTGCGATCTTGGAGCCCCAGCTGTCCGAGCCCATCCAGAAGAAGTGGCCTGTCTGGTTGGCCTTCCGCGCCGCCTGCAGCACACGCCTGTGGGAACACACACCAGACCAGACCAGCCATGTCTGTCCATGCTGCCCCACCCTGGCCACTGGCTGACCCCCCCTCACCCCCAGGCACACACCTGTCCCCCTCACAGCCCATGATGTCCCCCAGGCTATGCCTGGATCCCCCACGCCCTCCACCACTGACCCACATGAGCCCAGGGCCCACAGCTGCCCTGCACCCATGCTCGTCCCCCTAGACCAGTGGTTCTCGACCTTCCTAATGCCGCGACCCTTTAATACAGTTCCTCATGTTGTGGTGACCCCCAACCATAAAATTATTTTCGTTGCTACTTCATAACTGTAATGTTGCTACTGTTATGAATTGTAATGTAAATATCTGATATGCAGGATGTATTTAGGCGACCCCTGTGAAAGGGTCGTTCGACCCCCAAAGGGGTCGCAACCCACAGGTTGAGAACCGCTGCCCTAGACCATAGTTCCCTCTGCCACTGGCCCACACCTGCCCACAGGTTCCCCTTTCACCCATCCCATACATGTACCCCTAGACCTGGCCTATCCCCTAGGCCACACCTGCCTACAGGCCCCATGTACTCCTCCAGTCCCACTCCTGTCCCCTAGGGCTAACCTGTCCTTGCAAAGTCCAGGCCTGTTTCCCTAGGCATGTACCTGCCCTGTGTCTGACCCAGGCTCCCAGACCTACATCTGCCCGACCCTGTCCTCTCAGGTTCAAGCCACCCTTACCCTAAACCCACACCCACATCTCTTGACTGCTTCTCACATTTACATGCACACACATGCACACAGGCATGCACACGCATGCACACATACACCCCTCTGTACCTGCTGCTCCCCTGCCAGCAGTACCCCATCACCCCCCTCCTTCTGTGCCAGAGTCCAGGTCCTGCACAGAGCTGCTCCCCCCTCCCCCAGGCTGTGCTTGTCCCCTGCCCTGGCAGTGGTTTTAATCAAGTCAGGGACCCTGAACCCAGCACAGGGCCGAGACCCCACAGGCTTAACAGATGCAGACTAAGTGGCCCCTCAAACACATGTTCAAGGAGAAGAACTGGGAGGCCGGGAGGAATCCCCCAACCAGCTCCTTCCACTGGAGCTCAGAGGGGGCAAGCAACTTGTTCAAGACCACACAGCAAGTCGGAGGTCAGGATGCTAGAAACTGGCCAGACCCCTCATGGGTGAGAGCCAGGACCCAGCCCCAGGCTTGGGGTGCTGCTGGGCCTGTACAGCGGCAACCTACTGGGAAGGACAGCTGGGGAGAAAGCTGTCTCCAGGCCCCAGAGCCCACACCTCCCCTCCTCCCATCTCCTGACTCTGGACATTTGCAGACCCCCAAGCCTGCTGCTGCGCCTCAGGTTATTAATACCCACTTGCATCCTGCCAGCCAGAAATGACCGAGCCTCCAGCCCTGCAAAGTCACCTGGTTTATTTTTACTTCTGTTTGCTTCTAGAAATGCATGTGGATTTCCAGAAATGCCCCCACCTCCCACCACACTTCCCCTCCCCCAGGGGCCTCTTCCCTGGGGTACACTCAGCGCCCTCACCCGCCCTCCCAGCTCAGAGCCCATCTGAGCTGAGCAGGAGGCCGGAGGAGCCCTGGCGGGTGGGCATGAGCCCTGACTGGTGCTGGGCTGTGGGCTGGAAGTGGGAGGCAGGAGTGCAGGGACTGTGACTGAAGCGAGGACAAGGAGCTCAGAAGGGGTCCCCTCCCGTCTCCCGCACCCCCTGTCCCTGCCCCCAGACGGGCTGACCCGAGGGCAGCAGGAACCTCCAGAGCCAGGAGTAAGGCACCTACAAGCTTTGAGGGGCCGTGAGCAACCTCTGTGCTCGCTCAGAGGCGTCAGGTGGACTCCGAGGACACCCCTGGCCCTTCACCGCCAGGGCTGCCTCCCTTCGAGATGGCCCTTGGGTTGTGAGGCCTGACTGATGTTCCAGAACTTAGGGACCGGTGATGTCGACTGGGGAAATCTGCTTCCTGTCGCTCAGGAGTCCAGGGCGGGCTCTTCACCACGTGGGGGAAGTATGGGAAAGAAGGGCCCAGAGAGGACGCTGGTTAGCAATGGGAGGGAGGCAGCTCAGCCAGCTCCCTAAGGGCAGGGCCTGGGGGGGCCCAGGGCTGCTGCCCCACCCTACTCTGCAAATGCAGGGGTGTGCCTCCCCCACCAGACTCTGAGCAGGGGCTGTGGCCTCCCTCTGACTGGGGCTCCCCGAGGGCAGGGCTGTGTCTCCCCTCAGACTAGGGAGTCACAGAGGCCTGGCCCATCTTGGCCCTGAGGTCCAGTCTCCGAGAGGTGGTAACAGGAAAAAGGCAGGAAGGAGGGAAAGAGGTTAGGAGGGGTTCAGGGGTTATCTTTTTTTTTTAATATATATTTTATTGATTTTTTTTACAGCGAGGAAGGGAGAGGGATAGAGAGTTAGAAGCACCGATGAGAGAGAAACATCGATCAGCTGCCTCCTGCAAGCCCCCCACTGGGGATGTGCCTGCAACCCAGGTACATGCCCTTGACCGGAATCGAACCTGGGACCCTTCAGTCCGCAGGCCGACACTCTATCCACTGAGCCAAACCGGTCAGGACCAGGGGTTATCTTTTAAAGGCACCGAGTTTGGGACCTATGCCTCGGGCACCACCGGGGGCAGGCGTGCAAGCTGTGGGCTGGCCCAGGGTTGCTGCACGGCATGGTCCTGGCACCTGGAGGCCACCTGCTCCCGTTCTCCAGATGCAAAAACTGAGGCCCGGGGAGGGGACGATACTGCCCACAGTGAGTGCGTCCCCAAGCCAGGACTAGAGCCACAGGCCAGGCTTTCCCCCTACCCTGAGCTCACCAAGAAAGGAGGCGGTGCTGAGAAGTGGCCACCTCGCATTAGGCTCCTACTGCGTGCCAGCCACTCTGAGCCCTTTCTGCCGTTCCGGCACGCAGTTCTCAAACACCGCCAGCAGGCATCCTTAGCCCAGAGAGGTTGAAAACTTGCCTGGGTCACAGGACCAGCAGGAGAGAGAGCAGGACCACCAGCTAGGTGCTCTGGCCCTAACCCAGGGCCGTAGCCCCTCCATCACAGTACCTGCTTCCCAGCCCCGGCTGGTAGAAGGGATGCAGGACACAGGAAGAGGGGAGAACAGGGGCGCCCACTAGCACCAGCCCTCACTTACCCATCCGACCCCTCTGGATCCCTCTCTGGGGTCAGACTTGTGCAGGAAGGTCACCAGCAGGGATCCCTGGCTCCCACCCCTGCCCGCTGCCCCCCTCACCTGATGTCATCCTCATTGGCAAAGATGACGACCCCCCTGGCGTTCGAGGTCTCCAGCAGGCGCCGGATGATCTTGTCAAACTCCCCCGGCTTGGGCTCCCGCGGGATCTTCACCGACTGGGCGATGCACACGCCCCCTGCGGGAAGGGGCCAGTCAGCCTGGGCGGACAGGAGAGCTAGAGTCTCTCTTCCTCCCCTCCCCCCCCCACAGGAGAACAAGGCTGGGAGCACCCAAGTTCCAATACTCACCCATTGGGTGACCCTGGACATGTCACCTAAGTTCTCTGTGCCTCGGTTTCCCCATTATAAAGTAGGCGAGAGGCAATACAGCATTGTGTTTAGGGGCTTGTCTGCTTGGGCTCAAATCTGGGCTCTGCTACTTACTACTGTGTGACCTGAGGGCGGTTACTGAACCTCTCTGTGCCTCAAACACATCGTCTGTAAAGTGAAGATAATAACACCACTACTTCATAGGGTTGTTGTAAAGCTGAGTTAATGCATGGACATAAAATAATATCTGGCACAGGGTAAGTGCTGAGTAAACGCTGACCATCTGCATTGTAACCACATCATAGGATTTTTAGGAGTGAATCTGAGCATGAGAGCAAAGCGCCCGCCGTGGGCCCTCAGTGCCCCCCACGCCCACGCCCACACCCACCTCCCAGGCCTCTGTCCCAGGCCCCGTGCTCACCAGCAGGCCCCTCGGAAAGCAGTGGGCGAGGCTGCTGGCTGGTGCCGCACAGCTGGGCAGCGCTGCTGCAACCCAGCTCCGTTATCGTCCCGGCTCCAGGCTCCTTTCTGACTCACAGGCCCTGCACTGTGTAGGCCCTCGGGCTCCAACTCTGGCCTGGCCGGTGCCTTGACACCACAGCCTCCCTCCCCCTCCCCTCTCCCCCTCCCCCACCCTCTCCCCCACCCCACCCCACCCCCCACCCCCACCTCTTATTTGTGGTCAGATTCCCAGCAGGGAGCTCAAGAGCCTGGGGAGACCGTTCAGGGCTGTGCTGCAAGAGGGGTGGTGCTGCACAGACAGGGGAGCTGACTGGGGTCAGGGGGTCTTTGGGAGCCCTCCTGTCACTCTGCCCCACTGCCTGCCAGCTGGGTCCTAGGGAGGGGACCAGGGCCAGCCTGCCTCTTGCTCAGTCCTCTGCAAGAAGCCGGACTCACCAGGCTGGCGGCTCACAGAAACCCTGGAGCCTGTACACCTCACCCAGCCGGTCCCCAGCCCCAGACTGTGCCCAGCGCTGGCGAGGATGGGTATTACCCACGAATTTAATCCCCCGGATCTCCTGGTACAAAAGCACCGGTGGGCCTGTGTTTCTATGATCAACAGCATTTGACAGACGAGGAAACTGAGGCTCAGAGAAGAGAAGCGGCTGGCTCAAAGCTACAGAGTCCCCCCCATCCCCTGGCTGGGGTACAGAGAGTGTTCCCCTCCAGGGAATAAGACCCCAGGGCCTCCGGTGGCAGAGTCAGGCCTCCGTTGATGGAAAAGCATGAGGGGTTATTCTTAATGAACCCAGACCCTTTATTAAGACCATCACTCACCTCTGAGCCCCACTCAGAGGTCTTGGCCCAGCCCCACCTCAAACAGGAGCCCTTCGGGGCCCAGCCAATGCCCCAAGCCATCCACCGTGGCTGGGCACCCCTGGGCCTCCGAATGGCTCCCGGTCCAGGCTCGGGCAACCTGAGGCCTCTGCACAGCCTCCTCCAGGCCTGGGCTGCAAGGGGCTCACTGTGCCGGGAGACACCCACCCATCTGCCCCATGGGAAAGGCGCCAACACCCAGCTCCACCCAAGAAGAGATTCTACCCATGGGCAGAGTTGGTAATCAGGGAAGGCTGCCCAGAGGCGGTGACCCTGAGCTGGGTCTTAGAGGGAGGAGGCGTAAGCAGCCAGGCGGGGGCACTTTGGGGAGAACAAGGTACAGGGAGTAGAGGGGGCAGCTCTGCGCCAGGTGCCCGCTGGGCCTCGGGCCACACAACACACACACTGCCACATCCCTGTCCCTGGCCGGGAAGGGCACCCCTGCTCCTCTGCAGCAGGCAAGGCAGCATGCCCCTGCCTCCACCCTGACCAGCTCCCACCTCCCTTCCTGCCTCCTCCAGGCAGACAGAGCGCCCCCCTTCTCTCCTGAGACACCCACAGAACTCCCATCCCATGGTCAGGAGCTCACGGGGAAGGAGAGGAGAGAAGGAAAGAGGGTCCTTGGCAGGACCGGGCCCCCCAGTCCTGGGGCACAGGGAGAGTCGAAGGGCCCCAGTCCGCTGCCCACAGCGCTGCCCGGCGCTAATGGCAGCCAGGCAGACACGGCTCCAGCTAAACCCTCCATATGGTTGCTTTCCAGTTAGAAAGTGGGCCAATTGCAACATGTCTGCCCCAGCTGGGGAGACAGATGGACAGGAGGAGGAGGCTGGATGGGGTGAGGGGAGCCACCTGGCTGCAGCAGGGAGGGGCCCAGGGGCCGGGGAGGGCGGCAGGATGGAGTCAATTGTTCTCCAACAGGGAGAAACTCTTAGCTTAAGGAATCCCTCTGGGCAGCCCCTGCGAGTGGTCCTGGAAGCCCCGCCTGCTGCCTGCGGCCCAGGCGTGTCTTGCAGGCTTCTTTTTGCTGGTGAAGGAAAAACTGGGTGACCACAGCTCTATCAGCAAGAATGTGAATCACAGGCACTTGAGATGAGAGCATGGCCTGAGCCACAAGGCGGGAGGGGCGGGGGGGGGGGGGCGGGGGGGAGGGGAAGGGGGGCGGGGGGGTTATGCAGAGCTCAGTGAACCATGGAGTGTCTGACCCACATTGACTATCTCTCTGCAGATGTTGCATTACTCATCTGAGGGCGGCCTCATCAGCACAGCTCCAATATACAGGTGAGGAACTGAGGCACAGAGGTCACACAGACAGTCACAGCAGAGCAGGGGTTGGCGACAGGCCGCCTGTCTCCCTCAGCCACCCCTTCAGCCCGTCCACTGTGTCATGACCAAGGCCACGTGGGGAAGGGGTTGGGGTGTGGAGTCAGGGGGACACCTGGGGGCCGTGAACCTGGGCGTGTCTGGGGACAGCCCTGGCCTGGGGTTAGCGCCCACTGCTGTCCCTGCCCCGGGGTGAGACCCAGTGCCAACGGGGCCCCTTTGCGTTGCTGCCCAATTGTCAGCACGGCTGCTCAGGGGACCCCACAGCAGGCGCACGGGGCTGGCTCAGCAGGCTCTTCCCTGGGGTGACACAAGCCCCCAGGAGGGGGTGGCCCAGCATCTGCCTCAATCGCCCTCCTGGCCCCCTTCCCTAGCTAGCGAGGACGGGAGGGGCCTGGAGGGCACCCGCGGCATGCCGGCACTCCACGATCCTCACACCGGGGGCAGGTGCTAACAGCCCATCCTACAGATGAGCAAACTGCGGCTCAGAGGAACTAAGTTGCCTGACAGAGCTCACACAGCGGAAGTGGGACTGCAATGCAGTTTGTGTGCAGAGCCCCAGGGAAGGGAAGGCCTGGGTCACTGAGCCTGCTCACCTCCATCTCCGGCAGCGCCTCCCCAGCTCTGGAAACACCCTGAGTCACACACCAAGCCCACCAGCCCTCCTGTGTCAGCCCCTGCAGCGTGGCTCCGTCACCATGGAGACCGTGGCTCACACTCCCCTCAGCACCCCCTTCCAACCTCCGCACCAAAGAGGGGCCCTTCTTCACACCCTTCTCCCCCTCCCGGCCTCTCATTGGACAAAATAAGAACCCGTGAGTCCACTTGATAGTAAATATGGTCCCATCAAACCCGTGCAGCAAGGAGCAAGCCCACTCCCTGTCTCCGGACAGGGCAGTAACCCTCCAGTGTCCCGGCTCCAGCACAGGATCACAGGAGGGGGGCAGGGAGGAGCCTGGGTCCCCATCGCCTCCAGGCCCTCCTGGGTCCCCCTTGGCCGGCCCCTCACTCTACATGCCAGGCACCCAGCCCCCTGGCGAGCACCCGGCTGCCATGTGCCAACTTCAAGCTGCTGCCCGCCAAACCAGTGCTCCCACTGCAGGGCCAGGGCAGGAAGCCACAGCCACCGGCCAAGAACAGCTGAGCACACGGAGGTGGCAGGGACCTCGGAGACCCCCGGGCCCACGCTGGGCGTGGAGGGAGGAGACTGAGGCCAGAGGAGGGCGGTGCCCACTCCAGGTGAGGCTCTCACCGGCACCGGGGTCAGCATCCAGGCCAGCCCTCTGACTGCTTCCCACCTGCTTGTCACTGTTACCGAGCCGCGGGACTAAAGCCCGCAGTGAAGTGGGGCACCCCAAACCTCCCAGGCCCCGCTCCCCTCTCCCAGCACCCCAACTCCCCCCCCCGCCCTCCCCAACCCGCACCCCCTACCCCCCACCCCCGCCCTCTCCCAGCCCCACACTGCTGCTGCGGTGGCCTGAGCCCGCCCTGGCTCCACACCTTGCTCTCCCCAGTGCGCTGCCCACCAGTCAACACTGGCTTATCCTTGGTCCCACCCCTCAAGGCCCTGCCTCTGCTAGCAGAAAGCTGGACAGTGTGATGGACGGGCGTCCCTGGAAGGCTGACCACGGGGGGTGGGGGGTGAGGGGGAGATGGGAGGGTTATGTCCTGTGAATCTGAGTGTGCCGAGTGCCTTCCGCCAGCACGTCCCCTCCACACTCCGGCCCAGAGAAACGCGCCCGGGACGTGAGGACGGTGCACAGACAAGCACATCACATGTGAAACAGCAGCATGGAGACAGCAGCGCAGGCAAGCTGTGGGGTCTGGACATGGGCTGTTACGGAGTCTCGGTAATGAGACAGCTCTCGGGAATCCGCGGACAGCATCCTGACAACGAAGCTGCCTGGAGAGCAAACTGCAGCAGGATCGTCCCTTTCCCGTAGTTTGAGGACCACACGCACTGAGCGTCACCTGTGGCCACGCACACATACGAGCAACAGCTACATGAAGGCAGGAGCTCGTCCGGTGGAGTCGCTGCCATCTCCCCAGTGCCCAGGCCAGTGGTCGGCAAGCTTTTTAAACAGGGGGCCGGTTCACTGTCCCTCAGACCGTTGGAGGGCCGGACTATAGTTTAAAAAAAAACTATGAACAAATTCCTATGCACACTGCACATATCTTATTTTGAAGTAAAAAAACAAAACGGGAACAAATACAATATTTGTATTTGCATGTGGCCCGCGGGCCGTAGTTTGAGGACCCCTGACCTAGACCAGTGCCTGCACACACCAGGTGCTCAGCAAATGCTCCCGGAGTGGCTGACGAGGGCCCGAGGGATCCCACCACCGTCAGGGTCATGTGACCTCAGGAAGCGAAGGACAGGACAGGGCTCCACAGGGGGCTTCCAGGCGGAAGTCAGGAGCAAATACGGCAACATGTACAAGCTTGGTAAATGTGGGCTCCGGGAGCCAGGCCAGGCACAGCGCTCGGACACGAGTGAAGCGAAGGGGTCCCAGTCCTCACGTAGCTGCCTGATGGAGAACCCCCAGGTCCTCCCTTTGTCCCTTCATGAAATGGGGCCACTCGGCCACTCCTGGCCCCGTGGCATCCGAAGCAGCCGGGAGGGGGGGACGGGGCCTGCCAGGAGCTGCTCTTACCCTGCCAGCCAGCGGGTTCCTGAAATCCTACCTTCCCCGAGGTGGCTCCGGCCTGGCCAGCCCCCTCCCCCGGGTGCACCTCCCCCGGCTCCAGCCACCTATCCTGACGCGAATGTGACATAGAGGCTCCACTACCAAACTTGATCTCGGTTTCCTGTTGTATTTGTGGTCTCTGCGACCTTTCCACTTGCGGTCTCGTGACCTTTCCCGTGTCCTCCGGGTCCGGCCGATGAATCTGCCCCAGAGTCGGCCCCCCTGCACTCCCCAAGGCCAGGGCTGGGTCTGTGTGTGCGCTTGTTCATTCATTCAGTAGACAAGTGCCCTGCTCAGTGCCTGGCACAATCGACCTTAGGAAACGACAGCAACTAAGACCCCTCCCGTGGGGACCAGGAGGGAGTCAGCCCGAGGAGACGCTCCTGCCCCGCGGGGCACACCTTGGCAGGGAAGGCCCACTGGGCGCCAGGCCGCCGCAGCCCCCGGACACCGAGCCAGCGTTCAACCTACACGCCTGCCCGCATCACCTCTGCCCTCCTCCACCGGGGCAGCTCGCATTCCCTGAAGCCCAGTACGTTTCCGCCGGGTCAGATGCTGGGAGGCAGCCGTAAGGACACCCGGCTCCTCCCGTACCACCACGTCACAGCGCAGGAGGGAAGGACAGGGTCTTGGAGCCAGGGTAGAGGTGGAAGCAAGCGGGGCGAAGTGAAGCAGGGGCTGGGGAACCCCCAGAGGGCAGGGCGCCGGGCCGGGCCAGCCACTGGAGGCAGAGTCAGAGGCAGACCTGCACGCCCCCGGACCTTCCCGAGGGGCTGCCTTGCCGCAGAGCCGGGACTGGGAACGCTCCGGACTTGGGAAGAGCGCCCTCGGCGAGGCTCTCTGCTGAGCGGCCGCGTCTCCCCGGCCGGGACTGTCCACGGTGGCCGTCCATCAGCACAGGTGACCCAGGGAGCCTGCCCGAGGGGCGCTCTTCTTCAGGCTCCTTCCAACTCTGTCATTCTCGCTCTCGCCAGGAGACCCACCTTGCCAGGCCCCACGGCAAGGTCTGGGCCTTCCCCAGGAAGGAGCCAAACGGCCAGCCTGCAGGCGTGAGGCGGCCCAGGTGACCACGATAGGGCACCGCATCCACAGCGCCCAGGGCACGGGGCGCCCACCTCCTTGCTCCAGCGCCCAGGGCCCGGGGCCGCATTCTGCAACCCAGGCTGCTCACTCTGCCCGAGCAGCCCCGGGCTCTGGGCTCAGACAGGGAGGGAAAATCCTCCTCTAGAGCATCGAGCAATTTCCCTGAGGCCCAACCTCGCAGGGGGCACAGCCAGGTTTGTCCCATCCCTTCACAGTCTGAGCAAGTGACCTTTAAATTTAAAAAAGGGAGAAAAACAACGAAAAGACAAATTCCAGGAAATCAAGTGGAAAAATCTACATTACAGCAAAATGTGAAGGCAGCATATTGCAATGTGGAGAGAAAGGGGGGAGCTACACAACCCAAGGGGAACCCCCAGGCTCCCCTAGGTTCCCAGCAGAGAGGAAGGTGGGGGGAAGGCATGAGGGAGTCACCCTGGACCGTATGGCCTCACACACATGCACAAACATGCACACACATGCATGCACGCACCAACACATATGCTCACACTGTCCTTCCTTCCTCCCCTCCCACTCCAAAACCAGGCCTTCTCCCCAAATTTGCACTCAGAAAAGGGAGCTACTCAGAGGGGCCAGTGACTAATAAGGTGCTACTTCTTTTTAATACGTTTTTATTTAATTTTTTTAGAGAAAGAGGAAGGTAGAGGGAGAGAGAGAGAAACATGGATGAGAGAGAAACAGCGACTGGCTGCCTCCAGCACGCTCCCTCCTGGGGATGGAGCCTGCAACATCGGGCATGTGCCCTGACCAGGAATTGAACCAGCGACCTCTCGGTGCATGGGACAGCGCTCAACCAACCGAGCCCCACCGGCCTGGCATAGGTGCTACTGTTGTTTCCATGGGAAAGGAGGCCTGTGCCTAAGTAAGTGGAGCACTATGGTGGGTCCCAGGCACCAGCCTGTGGCCGGGGGTGGGGGGTGTGAGGTGGGAAGCACCCAGGCCCAGAGCGAGTGCCCCTAACCTGAGGCTATTCCAGGGTGAGCAGGACTGTGCAGGACAGTGAGGGGAGGTACAGAGCTCCACAGGGGGCTAGAGGCAGGGCGAGGGTTCAGGCCTGGTTCCCGGCACCGTCCCTTTCTGCTCCTGCTCCAGCCCCACTCCCCACCATCCAGTCTCACTCCAGCCTCGTTCTAAAGCACAAGTCTGACACGTGGCTCCCTGCCTCGGTGGCTCCCAGTGTGTGCGCATGTGAGCATGTGTGTGAGCATGTGTGTGTGTGAGCATGTGTGTATGTGTATGTGAGCATGTGCGTTGTGTGTATGTGTGTGAGCATGTGCGTACATGTGTGTGTGTGTGTGAGAGAGAGAGAGAGAGAGAGACCCTCGAGGCCAACATTTCCTCCTCAGGCCTGCAGCATGCATCTCACCCTGGCCCCTAGCAGAATGCACATCTGCTCCCCAGCAGGCTTGCAGAAGCTGCTCCCTCAGCAGGAGGGCCCGGGGCTGGTCACTGCGGCCCTGCCCTCCCTGGGCCTCGGTCACCTCCTCGGCGTCTGCCTCTCCACTCGGGGCCCCGCGGGACCCAGCACGCATGCTGTGCCTGCTCGGTCCATGCTTCCTGGATGAATTAGCCGCCGAGCGCCCAGCTGGCAGGGCTGGGAGGGCGGCGTGGGAGGAGCTGTGAGCACGGGCGTGGGCAGAGGCTCTGCAGGAACCCAGGATGGGCACCTGCACCTGCTCAAACCCTCCCACCTCCTCTGCGGCCTCCCTAACCCCACAGCCCACTGTGACCTCCCCTGTGCCACCACCTGGCCACGCTGAGTGCCCAGATGGCCGTGTGCACACCCACTGGCACCCACTTCGCACTTAGCACCTCCTCCATGCCAGGCTCTGGGCTACAAAGATAGTCCACCATAGTGTCTGCCCTGGCAGGACCCGCCCAGGAGGTCCTTGCACACGCGTGGGCTGGGCCTCACGAGCACCTGGACACCTCTGAGTCCAGCCTTCTCTTGGGATTTTACTTCTCCATCTAGATGTGAACTCCTTGCTATCGGCGCTGAGGAAATACACATGGGAAGCAGAACAGTGAAGTATAGGGTAGCTGAGTGAATTGTGGAGGCCCACGGGTCCCTGCCTGGCACCAGCTGGGCCAGCAGAGAAAGGCATGAATGCCAGAGGCAGTGGTCCGGGGGAGGGGCAGGCACTGACTGTTTCCCACCTGGCCCTGTCCCCCATGCACTCCAGCGAAGGGCTGCGCAAAGCGTCAATGCGCACGCGTACAGCTCCCCGCCCCCCACTGAGGCAGAGGACGGGGGTTCCTCGCTGTGAGACTTCACAGCTTTTTAGCCTCTTTGGGCATCAGGCTTTCCACCTGCAGGGGAAGGACTTGAAGGAACCCCACCCTGTGAAGCTGGAGTGCGGGTTAAATGTGATGGCGTTTATGAAGGCCTGGGTCTGCCTCCTGGAGCCTGTGCCTTCGGGAGTGGGCACAGCCTGGTGGGCGGGGCTGGAACAACAGGGACCTCACCACCCAGTTGGGGTCAGGACCAGGGATGTGGGTGCATGTGTCTGGGGACCAGAGGGACGGGTGCCGGGCAGAACCCCGGGCCATAGCTTGAGGTCCTGGGGATTGTTCTGAGCAGGACACACATCCTTTCTTTCCTGAACAATCTCAGCACGCCCCCAACCCACACACACACACACACACACACACACACATACACACACGGCAACTCACACCCTCACAAATCAAATCACATACCTCACACAACCTCACAGTCACAACCCCTCACACAGAGACCCATGGCCCCACCCATCACGAGCATAAACCCAGAGACAACCTCCTACAGCCTCACCCACAGGACAGGCACACGGCCACACACAGGCACCCACACGGCCACACCTCTCCTGACCCCACAGCCACAAGCGCAGGCAGAAGCCACAGCCCTTCACACAACCACACTCATCACACCCTACACAGCCACACCCTACACAGCCACACAGCCACACCCTACACAGCCACAACCTACAGCCACACCCTACAGTCACACCCTACACAGCCACACCCTACACAGCCACAGAGCCATACCCTACACAGCCACACAGCCACACCCTACACAGCCACACACTACACAGCCACACCCTACACAGCCACACAGCCACACCCTACACAGCCACACACTACACAGCCACACCCTACACAACCTACACAGCCACACCCTACACAGCCACAACCTACAGCCACACCCTACAGTCACACAGCCACAAACCTGCCCCAGCACCGTTGGTGCCTCCACCGCTGCTGGCAATGGGCAGGGGTCACTGACTGGGTGGAGAGGCACACCTGCCATCCAACTCAGCCTCAGTGGCCCACGTGGGGCAGAGTCCTGTCTCCTCTGAAACCCTCTCCCTAGGCCCACCAGACCTCACTCACCCAGCCCTGCCCCTGCAGGGAATGGGCCGGATCTGCCCGGGCACGGGCATCAGAGGGCTGGCCTGGTGTGGCTCAGGGGGCTGCCCAGGCACAGGCGGACCCATGTCCCAGCTCAATCACCTGCTTGCTCATCATAAAAGCCACTGCACTCACCCTCTCTGAACCTCCTTTTCTACGTGTATAAAACGAATGCATTGTCCTCACCCCAAACAAAGGGATCACCTGTGCACAGGCCAGCCGGGGGGGCGGGGGGGGGCGGGGGGGGCGGGGGGGGCGATATTTTGGGAGGGGAGGTTGTGGGCTTTGGGCGACCCGTCAGAGCATCTGGGGTGCAGCGCCCCTGAGCCCAGCGGCTGTCCCCTCCCCAAGAGGCGGCTGGGCAGCAGCCTCGTTCAGAGCTGCATTATTCATGGCTCTCAGCTCTGAGCAGAAGGAAATTTGCTGAGTGATCGACCTTATATCTTAACACAAACCCATTTAGGCAAAACACCTTTGAAGCAAGAAACAAGGAAAAAAAATAGAAAAGGAAATGAAAGTGTTTTGAGGCAGGTGATGGTGGGAGGGGATTATTGGGGGGCAGGGGGGGCAGAGCACCGAGAGATGGCTGGCTCTTGGCCTGCCCCCACCCCAAGCCGCCCTGGGAGACCACTGCCCTGGCCCAGCCCCCAGGCCCTACTTCCCTCACTCTCGGTGGTGAGAATGAGGGAAAACCAAAGAAGGGGAGTCCAACCCCAGACTGCTGAGAGTTCATTCCGAGTCCTCAGGCCAGGAGCCACAACAGTGAGACCCACCACCCCTTCCCCATCTGCCCCCAGCTCCAGGGGTGAGTGAGGTCACACAGCAGCTCCTCGCCCTTCCTCAGCCTCACAACTCCACGCGGTGCCACAGCAGGGCCACTCCCTCCACCTCAACTCGAGCTGGTGCTGGTCCTTCTCCCAGAAGCACCCTCCTGCTTCTCCACCTGCCATCCCCACCCAGCCGAGGGGCCCAATCTCTCCTCCTCCATCCCCCCAAACATCTCAGACCCGCCCCCAGTCAGAACTCCTCGCTGCCCTCTTGCTCTCATCACACCCTCACAGCTGGCACTCATTACCCTGCCTGTGTGGCCGGTTCTATAATTCCCATGTTCAGGGCGTGAGGGCTGGAGCCAGGCTGCCTGGTTCAGATCGCAGCTCTGCCACGTCTTAGCTGTGTGGCTGTGGATAAGTTAGTTACCCTCTCTGGGCCTTGTCTCCTCATAACAGAATGTGAATGATAAGTGAGTTAATACATTAAAGTGCTTAGAACAGTGCCCAGCACGGAGCAGCCATTGATTTTGCAACAATGTGTTAAGCACCTCCCAGTGCCAGGCACTGTCCTAGACCCTGAGGGTGTGGCCATGAATAGGAAAGAGGAATCCTGCCCTCAGGGAGCAGACATCCATCTGTGAAGTAGATGATGGATGCTAAAGAATGAATGAATGAATGAATGAATGAATGAACAGATGGACTAGTTAAGAGTTGGCCTATTGTCCAGGTCTTCATGCCCTATCTTCAGCTCCTGTCCCTCCACCAACTCTTCCTGTCTTCCCATACTCACTCCCTTGCCCCATCCTGTCTTCTCCACTCCCCTCGCCCACTGTCACACACACACACTCTGCTCCCTCATTATTCCACGGTCCCTCACGTTCATGCAGCACTCCTCAGTTTAATATTTTTTCACATGATCTCTCATTAGATCCTCCCAATCAGCCAGTCTTAGGTATTATGTCCAATGTACAGATAGGAGAACTGAGCCCCACAAACCAGAGCTTAGTCCTGGCGGCCTTTACCTTCCCTTTCTCCAGCCCATCCTCTTCCTCCTTCTCCTTCTCCACCTTCCTCTCCCTCCCACCTTCCGAGGTGACTGGCAAGTTGCCTCTTCTCTCTTCACTATGGGGCAGACAGGCAGCCCCTACTCCACCCCCGTCCAGTTCATTCTCCCCCCTCCTCTCTCCTATTGCTGGTCACTTTGTCCTCCTTCCTCTCCCTTGGGCCCAAGACGTCTGCAAATGGTCATTAGCTTTCCTTCCGGCTCATTAAAAATGAGAATTTGTGCAGATATCCATATGATCATTCTGTCTACAGAAAATGGAGCACGGCTATGATGCACCATGGAAAGCTGGGAGGAGGAGGACGGTCACATGGGAGGGGGAACCCCAAGCAGGAAGAGACCAAGTGCTCACCCTTGGGGTCCAAGGCCTTGGAGGCAGCCCTGCCGCCCCCTTCCGTGGCCTTTCCGATGGCTAATTCGCCTGCTTCCGTCATTCTAACCACAACCAACAAAGTAGGGACCACAGTGATCCTCATTTTACAGATGGAGAAACGAGAGCCGAAGGAAGAGTGGTTTGTCCAGAGGCACACAGCAAGCCCGTGGCCAGCCCGGGCAGCACGCTGCCATGTGTCACTCACCCCCTGGCGGGCTTGCTGCCCCTCCTCACTCTCAGAAGGAGGTGGCATGAAGGACCAAATTCGGTCAGGAAGCTCCCCTGGGACTGACCCACCCACTCTTTTTTTTTTTTAATTTTAGAGAGGAAGGGAGAGGGAGAGAGAAAGAAAAGCATCAATGATAAGAGAGAATCATTGATCAGCTGCCTCTTGCATGCCCCCTACTGGGGATCGAGCCCACAACCCGGGCATGTGCCCCCGACCAGAATCGAACCCGGGACCCTTCAGACCACAGGCTGACTTTCTATCCACTGAGCCAAACCAGCTTGGGCCCCACCCTCTCCCACCGCCCAGCCTCACGGAAGACCCCCTCCCTCGTTCCCACCCTGCCCCACCCCCACAACAGTTTAGCCAGATGCAGAGATTTTTGGAAACAACTGCTTCCAAACCTCTCATCCCAGCTGTAAAACTGCATTCAGACTTGCCTCATCCCTGAAAGAATTTGCAGCAGTGCCCAGAAATAAACATATTTGGCTAAAAAAAAAAATTGATAACAAAATCGAGGGGAAGGGATCCGCACTTTACAAATGAGGCTCTAGCTCAGCGTGCACAGACTGCAGAGCTGGAGAGCTGACGGGAGCTTCCGGAATGTCTCCGGCCTTGGGGGGTGCCGCTATCCGTGGTGCTGAAGCCAGGAATGCCCGTGCGATGCCCCTCTCTCTGCCCACGGGCATCCTGACAGCAAGCCCAGTGGGCTCAAATGTCAAAGTACACCCCAAATCTACCCCCCCACACACACACACACACACCCATCCATCACTTCTTGCCTAGATGAGAGCAGGAGCCTCCCCTCTGGCCTTCCTGCCTCAGGCCCACATCCTTTTGCCCACGTGGCCGGCGGAATCCTATTAAACCCAAGTCCATTCACATCCCTCCTCTGCTCGCAGCCCTCCGCTGGCTCCCATCTTACTTGGGGCAAAGCCCAAAGTCCTCACAGTGACCCAGAGGCCCTGGGCGACGTGCCCTTTCCCTCCTGCCTCTTGGCTATTCCCCAAATGCCAGGCAGGCCCCCGCCCCGGGCCACTGCACTTGCTGGTTCCTCTGCCCGAGGAGGTCTCCCCACAGATCTCCACGCGGCTCACACCCACGCTGTGTCACCGCTGCAGGAAGGCCTTCCCTGACCACCTGCCCCCTCTGCCACTTACGCTGCAGTATTCTGCCTCCTGGTGATGCCCAGGAGCTCCTGTGTGAAATTACACAACGATGTACTTACTTGCTCACTGCAGGCTGTATCTTCAGTGTCGTGACTCAATGCCTGGCGCACAGTAGGTGCTCAATAAATATTTATTCATCCAATGAATGAATCACTGTGCTGAGGTGGGGGAGGAAAGGGCTGAATAGCAGGAGACAGAAGTGTCCCAGTTCCCTCCTTGCCAGCACAGTCCTGGGTCCCTGAAAACCCCGAGCCGGCACTGAAGGAGTGACCACTGAAGGAGGGGACATGTCCTGCCCCACCTCCCAGGCCTGTTATGCCCACTTTATAAAAAATACTACTGATTTCAGAGATAAAGGGAGAGAGAGAGAGAAATATCAGTGATGAGAAAGAATCATTGATCGGCCTCCTGCACACCCCACACTGGGGATTGAGCCCGAAACCAGGGCATGTGCCCCGACCTGACTCAAACCATGACCTCCTGGTTTATAGATCGACGCTCAACCACTGAGCCACACCGGCCGAGCTGTTCTGCCCACTTTTAGACGGGGGCCTCTCACAGGCTCAGACAAAGCCACACATGGCTGGTGACTCCTGTCACACACACCCCCATCATAGGAGTCACTCTGCCTCATCCTTGCCTGGCCCCCTGGGGGGGGGGGGTGTGCTCTTAGGTCCATCCATCTGACTGGCACCCGCGCTTCCCTGGAGAAGCAGGTGAAGGGAATCCCATGCCCCATTAAAAGGAGGGCTCCACCTCCCTCCCCTCGAGCTGCAGACCCGGGCAGTGCTGGCGTGGCCGAGTGCAAACCCCAGCTCTGCCCCCGACAAGGCCTCAGGCGGCGCCGGCCATGGTCACTCCCCTGTAAAATGGGGACAGTTCTCAGGGCAGCTGTGCAGGGGCCAAGGTGGGGCCAGGCCTGGCAGCTTCTTGAGGACAGTTAATGACACCGTCCTAAAAATACGTACATTGAAACAAAAGGAAGTTCAGGGGTCTTCACAGGCCAGGCTGGCTGAGGGCCAAGGCAGGAGGCAGAGCCTTGGGGCCAAAGGCTCTGGAGGAGGCCTGGAGGGGGCGCACAGACTAACAAGGGCAAAGGGCCATGGGCAGCCCTTGGCATGTCCACGGGCAGGAGCCCACTGAAGACCGCACATAGCCCCTTCCGGGGCTCACAGGTGAGGAACTGGGGGTTCGGGGAGGGGACCTGCCTTGTCTGAGGTCACCTAGGAGCAGGAGATGGGCTGACACAGGGCCTCCCAGGACAGGCAGCAGCCACATACCGGCCGGCAGCAGGAAGTCTCAGGTGGGAAGGAAAGGAAATGGTGAGCCCACAAGGCCATTCTGAGCAGCAGAGAATAAGAGGGGGGACTTGCCTTAGCTACATCTCCAAGGAACTAACTCAGTGAGGGGACTCTGAGGCCTGAACCGGGGAGGGCAGGACCTACATGTGCTCGGTAGAGAGGCTCAGGTAAGGGCAAGACAGTGAACTTGAGAAAATGGGGTTCAAACCAGGTTTAGAGATTTATTTTCAAAAGTATCAGAGGTCGAGAAACCAAAGAGGCTGAAAGGGCTGGGAAAAATGGGTTGCTGTGGGCGCAGGATGTGGCGGCTCTGTGGGCACAGGTCTGGGCCCAAAACAGGAGACACGCCGGAAACCAAAGGCCAGCCCTGTGGGACCCGGACCTCCATGTGGCAGCAGGAAAGCTTCGCCTGGTGAAGGGTGCGAAGACCAGGTCAGGGGGACCTCAGAGGTCCTGACACATCACCTTCACACTGGGGATGAACTAGGCTCAGAGGGGAAGTGACCCACCCAGGCCACACAGCCACCCAGAAGCAGAGCCAGGGCGAGACCCGGGCCAGGCTCCCAGCCCAGGCCCTCTGCCCCCCGACCCTGGTCAGCAGTGAAGAAGCCCCCACCTGTGACAGCGCAGTGCCTGGTGAGGGCCCCGGCTGTGCTGAGTGCTTCATCAGTGCTGACTCAGTGCTCACGGCAACCTGTGCGGCAGGTACTGTCACGATCCCCACGTCCCCAGATGAACCCTGAGGTCCGGAGACTTTAGGTGGCGGCTCGAGGTGGCACAGCTCCGGGGGCAGAGCCAGCATCCAGGCTGTTAACCACTCCGCTCGACTGTGTCGCCCAGAAAAGGACAGGATTCAGAAGGCCAGAGCCACAAAGGGCTGCAACCGGCAAAGGGAAGCTTTTTTAAAGCCCAAAGAAATCTTCGAGTGTCTGTGCCACAGAGGAGGCCAGAGAGAGAAACGGCTGCTTCCGTCCACAAGGGAAAGGCGGACCCCCAGAGCAGCAGGCTCGGGTCTGACACCCTGCTCACACCGTCAAGCTGAGGCGACTCCAGATGTCACTCCATCTTCTGCTCCCACCGTGAGGGGCCGGGGCGAGCACCTCGAGGCGGAGAGAGCTGGGAAAGTGACACTCAACCCAGGGGACTCGCAGCATGGAGAGGCCAGAGCGGCAGAGAAGTCAGAGTGGACAGGCGAGATCCCCGTGGCGGGCCAGGCGGGCGCGCGGTTCCTCTTCGTGGCGGGACACAGACTGACCTGACAGCCACCACGCAGTCACATTAACGCCAGCACCTTGCCCGTGTCCGAGTGCCAGCCAGGAGACTCGGCGCACGTGTGGCAGGCCTCGTGGCTCGGCTGGAGGTGCCCGGGCCAGGCCCACTTAATCTCCACCCACGGAGAGTGACGGTGGCACAGGGGAGCTGACGATGCGATGGGTCTCAGGCTCAGGGAGGCCTGGTGGATGAGCTGGAATGGTGGCGACGGGCTTCTGAGCGGTCCCACTTCCCTCCCACACCCTTGGAGAATGCATGGTCAGCGGGCAAGGCGTGCCAGGTGCCAGCTGCCAGGTCCCGGGCTGTGAGTCCAGGAGGCAACTGGAGGGACAGTCCAGAGGTCTCTTCCTGAGAAGATGCTGCAAAGCATCCCACTGTCATAAACACCAACCCAGTGGCAGGACCGCCCCTGCTTCCAGCCCCCCATCCCCTCGGCTAATGCCAACCCCTTTCACCTGGCTGGGGCAAGAAGGCTGCGTGCTCAGGCTCATCCCCACCCACTGGCCCGTCAGCCCTGAGCCAGAGGCCACACACTGAGGTGCCCCCATTGGACACTCATCCCCTGGGCCTGAGGGACGGTTCATTTCCCATCTCTGCTCTGAGAAGCTGCCTCAGTAAGTTTCGGTGAGTGTCTGAGGTGTTTGCAGAACGAGCCAGGCTCGTGGGAACAGGCCCTGACAGCCTTTGCTTTTAAGAATGTGGAGTCAGCGCGCTGGAGGACACAGCCCGCAGGATCAGGCTGGGCCCTGGGGATGAGCTGACACCCACCTGCTGCAGAGGAGAAGAGGAAGCCCGAAGGGCAGTGACATGCCCAAGGGCACAGGGCTGGTCATCTGCTCACCCATGTGTCCATTCTACAAACACCTGCTGTGTAAGGGAGGGCGAGGGCACACAGTCAAGTGCAAGAGACAGAGGGAGAGGTCACAGCACTGAGCTCCCGGGGGCGATGCTGGGGAGTCCGCCCCGCCCAGGTGAGCAGCGCTGCTGGCGGGAGGAGGTCAGGGGAGCCTGAGTGAGGAGGGGCCTTGGCACTGAGCCTTGATGGGCAGGGAGACCCCCAGGCTCTGACAGGTTGCGTGGCAGGTGGAGATGGTGGGTGCTCATATAATCTCTCAGGCAAGCAGGTGTGACCCCAAGTGCCAAAAAGTTTAAAAATACAGGGTTGTCCTAAAAGAAACTCTGCTCAGCTCCCTTTCTTTCTTTCTTTTTTAAATATTTTATTGATTTTTTACAGAGAGGAAGGGAGAGGGATAGAGAGTTAGAAACATCAATGAGAGAGTAACATCGATCAGCTGCCTCCTGCACACTCCCTACTGGGGATGTGCCCGCAACCAAGGTACATGCCCTTGACCGGAATCGAACCTGGGACCCTTCAGTCCGCAGGCTGACACTCTATCCACTGAGCCAAACCAGTCAGGGCTGCTCAGCTCCCTTTCACATTGGCCCCTGTCCTGTGGCCACTAGGGCCAGGCCAGGCCCCTCGCCGAGGTCCCATCTGCCTCGTTCACTCCTACCTCCAGACTCTCGCTCATGCTGTTCCCCCACCTGGCAGGCCCGTTCCATCCTCTGCTGGTCCAGGCACCCTCCTCCCCCAGCCCGGCTGGCCTGCCCTCTGACTTGGCAGGGCCCCTGCAGCCCCGGAGTGTCTCTCTGCACGTCAACAGATGCATCCTGCACCCCTACATTCACTTACTCAGCACCTACCGCTGGCAGGGCACCGCGCCTCCCACGCCCACCGAGAGCCAGCAGGCCCGCGGCCAGGCACCGCTCCACACCCGCAGGTGTGAAATAAATGTGTGCGGCTCAGGCCAGCCGGGAGGCTCAAGTGGGTCTGCAGGGCCCAGCCTCTCCCTTCCCCGTCCTCCGAGGCAGGCACCATGGGAGACGTGAGAGGAGGCTGAACCCCACATCTCAGCCTGAAGCCGCTGCAGATGGGCCCTGAGTCCTCACAGCCCTGCCTCTGCCCCCCCCCCCCAGAAAGGACTTCTGTCCTCAGTGAGTCGGTGGAGGCTCAGAGACAGCAGGGAGCTCAGTGGGGATGGAGGCTGAGTCCCAGGGCAGCCTGGCCTGACCCCAGAGGCCGCTGCTCTGCCCGCCTCAGCCTGCCGTTCGGGAGGCTAGGAGAGCAGCCTCGCAGGCTCAGGTGTGGGAGGGGGGCTAAAGAAGCGGGTAGTTGGGAGCTGGATTTTGTGGTCAATCGTCCATTTCACAAACACTTACTGAGCAACTACTATGCGCCTGTCAGGGACTGTGCTAGAGGCTGGGAATACAGCAGAGAACAAAACAGGCAAAAAGTCTCTGGCCTGGTGGACCATAAACAAATAAAAATGTGCTTGTCCAGTGCTTTAAAGAAACCACAGGGAAGAGAGGATGAAGAGTGTGAGGCACGGTGATCAGAGGCCTCCCTGAAGAGGGGACCCCTGGGAAGACACCTGAATGCGCTGAGGATGTGGGCCACATGGCTATCCAGGGAAAGAGCTTTCTGGGCAGAGGGACCAGCCAGTGCAAAGGCCCTGAGGTGGGCTTGAGCCTGGAGTGTTAGAGAGAGAGACAGAGAGGTGGGAGGAGGTAAGGAGGGGAGGGGAGGGAAGGGGGGCAGCAGAAAGGGACTCTCTAAGGGGCCCCCTTTAGGGGTTCTGGATCCTGGGAGTGCCGAGGGCAAGCCTCTCCTCTCTGGTCTCCCAGAAACATGAGCACCCGGAGGGGCTGGCACAGCTCTTTCCAGCCGGTCTAGCTCTTCCCCAGCCCCTCGCAGCCTCCAGGAGGCCCGTGTTCGTGTACAGCCAGGGAAGCTGAGCCCAGAGATTTCACACAGCCAGGGCCCTGCCAGTCCCCACCTGTGCCCACGCCGATGCCACTGCACTGACAGGGGCCACTGAAATACAAGTCCGAGGCTCAGCCCTGGGAGCTGGAGCTGGCGGTCAGGCAGCAACAGGTTGGCTCATCAGCATCACTGGAATAGCCACGGGGGACGCAGGAGCATGACAGGGAGATGCGGCCTCAGGACTTCCCACTGCGCAAGGACAGGGTGTCCCCCGGGAGCAGGCCTGGGCCCGAAGCTCTTCCTGCCACTCCGAGAAAGGCCATGCTGTTCCCACCCTGGGAGCACAGGGCGCTGTAACTGCTCACGGAGAGGACCCGACCCAAACCCCCCGTGAGCCCCCGGATGGGCCCTGCTTTCTTCAAGCCCCATGCTAGTGTCCGTCAGTGCCGGGCGATCCCCGGGGGCCCCCAGAAGACAGAGCTGGCTTCCAGTCCCAACTCCTCCACATCTGGCTTCATGGCCTTGGGAGACTGACCTACCCTCTCTGGCCTCAGTTTCCTCATCTACAAAATGGGCATAATTATGCAGGTCCCGGGGCCCAGCACACAGTAGGTGCCCAGGACCTCCTGGCCGAGCCCTGGCCGGGGCTCTGTGTGCACACCCTGCCCTCTGCCCCACTCCCTGGCGCTCCCCTGAGCAACTCACTGATGATTTACACTTCAGAGGACAAATCAATACCGTATACGGCCAAAGACATCTTTAATCTCTCGCAGGGAAGAGGCTACAAGGTACAGTGGCCTCTCTCCTGGCCATTCAATTCTCGTTTCAATTTGGCCAGCTGGAGCGTGGCTTTCTCTCCTGTTCTTTTCACTCACCTAGAGATGGCCCTCCAATCGAACTTCTTTCAGCAGGCAGGGCGCGGGACCGAGCTGCCCACAGGCCAGCGCGGGCCCAGCCAGCGCCCCAGGGCTATGCACCCTGCCCGGTGACAGCGGGAGCCTCCGGGGACATGGGAGGTGCTGCCAGGGGGAAGGCCAGGCCCTCCGCAATGGGCTGAGAGCAGGGGGCAGTGGCACTGTGAGGGGCACCTGTGCCAGGCAGCAGTCCCTGAGCTGGAGGCTCTGGTAGAGTAGCTAGTTCTCTTACTTTTCTAGAAGTCCTCAAAAGTCTGGAGTAGACATTGTATTTTCTAACTACCCAATGTCTGATTACTGTAGATGCTAATGGGAAATTTATATGGAATCTTAGCTTCAGATAAAACGCAATGCCCAGACCTCACCCATACCTCATGCCTTAATTCTGCACACTCACAGGTGCACGTGTGTGTGTGTGTGTGTGTGTGTGTGTGTGTGTCGCACGGGCTGGCCCACACGGGTCTCAGTTAATGCAGTGGGAAATGAGCAGAAGACAGAGTGACAAGAAAACAAGAGCAGCTCAGACCTCTAGTCCTGGAGCTAGACTCCCAGAGTTCAAATCCCTTCTCCGCCCATAGCGCACTGCGGGACCTGCTGCAGGTATTATTGGGCCTCTCCGTGCCTCAGGTCCTCCCTATGAAATGGGGTACCAACCTCCCAGGGCAGGAGGAGCACCCAGGACAACAGGCATAAGACAGGTGCTCAGCACTGCTGGGCACATAGGGAGCTAGGAAGTACTGGGGGGAGGGGGGAGGAGGGCTGCCAGGTCCCTCACAGCAGGGGCTGACCACAACGGAGCCCTGAGATGCAGCACCTCTGCCCCTGCCCCCATCCGGCACCTCTGTCCCCAAATCCTGCCGAGGTTGCATCTTAAACAGAAAGGCAGGGGACTTGTGTGGAGAGAAACCTGGAAGCAGGGGCAAGGGCCAGCCCAGAGTCAGCAGAGGAGGCGGCACGCAGACAGCCAGGGGGAGGGCTGCAGCAGAGTCCGCCGCTGCCACCGGGTCTCAGGTCTCGGGCAGCTGCCACCCACATGGCTGGATGGGAGTGGGCTCAGCCCAGCCCCTTCCCCCTGCAGGCCAGGCTGTGGGAATGGGAGTGGTCTGAGTTGGGAGCGGCTCAGGCAGCCCCTTCCCCCGCAGGCCCAGCTGCGGGAGTGGGAGTGGCCGCCGCCGCAGCCATCAGTCAGTGCCGCCCCACTTCCACAGGCCGCCCTCTCCGCCAGGTCACAGGCACCCGGAGGGTTTGGCTGTACAATTAAAGAGGCTTATCCAAGATTTATAGCGGGATTACGCCCGCAGGGTGTTACCGACGCCAGCTGCTGGACACTGTGGTCCTTAGAAAAAGCAATTAGAGGCCGGGTTATGTGGGTATAAATATACAGACGCCACCCCAAGGTCGAGGTGCCACAGGAGCTATTTAGAGACACGGCCTTGGGAGAGGCCAGGAGAGGGGCGGAGGGGCCCTCTCTGCAGGGAGGTGGGCTGCCTCCCACTGCCCCCCCCCCCCCAGACAGGGCTCACCTGCTGCAGGAGCCACCGCAGGCAGAGAGGGGCTTCCCTCCCTCAGCAGGGCCACCCAGAGGTGAAACCCTGTTATGTCAGCCGCTTACCGCTTACCGCTGGCTGGTAGCTAGAGTTTCTGACGCAATTAAGGGAAAGCAGTGAGCTTAACCCCGGGAAGGAGGCCTGTTGGGGGCGGGGGGGGTCCTCAAGGAGAGCAATTCACTTTCCCACGTTCCTCAAATCCCACCCACAGCACCGACCTTACGGAGGGGGAGCCAGCAGCAAGATGTGACCCACGGCCCCGCCCGCGCCCACCAGGCTGCTCAGTCTTAGGGACTCCGAGTTCCTGATCCCGAAAAGGTGCTTCAAGTACCTGCTAGCTGGCCCCTGACACCCCCTTAAAAAGGCCACCTCCTTCCCCTCCCCTCCCCCTCCCCTCTGCCTGCGAACAGCGGCTGTTCCACCAGCTCCCACACCAGGAACACTGCCAGTCCCTCCACGGCCTGGCCACACCTGGCCACCTCTGCTAAGTCATTCACACCCGCCCTCGCCCCCAGGAGCCACCCAGCTCCCGGCAAGGCCATGGCCCAGCGCTCAGGGGACAGGCCGAGGCCCACAAGGGCAGGGCCCAGGGCAGGCAGAGCCCACACAGGACCCAGCGCGTGGCTGGGGGCAGTGCGCAGCGTGGTGCTGTGGCCGGCCCCCCACTCCCGAGATGACCCTGCAGGCGGCACCTGACTCACCGTCCTCTCGGGACTTCTGGATGAAGGCCTCCACGCCACTCTCGCCGTAGCTGCCCTCCGAGGCCAGCGTGGACACGTAGTTCCACTTGAGGGCGCGGACGATGTCCACCATGGCCTGGGCCTGGTACGTGTCCGAGGGCACCACGCGGGAGAAGAAGTCGTAGCGGCTGTTGTCACTCAGGTCCGGGGCTGTGGAGGCGTAGCTGATCTGGGGGATCTAGAGGTGAGAGGGGCCACTAATGGGGGTGGTTGGCACCCCCACCCTGCCCATCCAACACCGCACCCCGACACACCAACCTCCCTCCGGTCCCCAGCCCTTCCGGCGGGCACTGCCTCCTCGAATCCTGGGGGAGACCCTGTGACATGGAGGAAACTGAAGCCCAGAGAGGGTGGGCTAACGGTTGGCCAGCCTTGCCCCTGGCCCCAGCCCAGGTCCTGATGCCGCCCACCTCCAGCCCACCCACCTCCAGACAGCTCTCCCTGCCCCTGTGCCCCTGTGGCCCTCCCCACTCCCAGCAGGAGTGAAGCTGCCATCAGGTGGGGAAGTGCCTGGCATGTCAGCATCAAGCCTTCCTCCGGAAAGTCTCCCAGCAGCTTACCTGGTCCTGTGGCTGGTGGTCCCCCAACAACACACCACGAAGTCACCGGGAATCTCATATGCACACACATAAATGTGTACATGTTCACATGTGCAACATGCATCTATACATATGCACACACATACATGCATGTGTATACACACCCCAGGGACCTCTGGGTGCCTTGATTTACATAAAGAGTTGGAAGATCCCAGCTGGGGAAAATCCCCAGGTGTGTGGGATGGTGTGGCCTGGGGATGGGGTGGGGGATGGTAGTAAGAGGGGACCCTGAGGGTCCGTCCATCTCCTTTCCCTAGGGAGCCCCTGGGTCACCACCCAGCAGACCCTGTCCCCAGGCTCCAGCTCCCCCTGCCCCGCCCTACCCTCCCATGGATGGAATCCCAGGAGGCCAGAATGGGTGGGGCCTTTGAGAAATCCCTCTCTCATAGTCTGGGACTCAGGGCCCAGAGAGGCAGGGGCCCACCGCCCCACAGACTCGAGGCCTGCTGCCCCAGCTCCCACTTACCGCTGCCTTAGAGCACCTTCCTGGCCGACAGCCCCCCGCCTCCCCACCCCCAGGCGAAGGTGAGATGCAGAGCCCTTAAGCTGCCCTGCCTCCTGTGGTTGACATCCACCACCTTCAAAACATGTGGAAGGGGCCCTGTGGACCTCCTGCGCCTCCCCTCCTCCCGGCCCGCACTCACGGCCCCAGTGCCCTCCACACAGGCGCACTGCCCGGGCTCCGCAGGGGTGCTCAGTGCTCCACGCTCTCCATGCCCACCTCCGTGCACACCAAACGCACTGTTCCTGTGCCCTCTGCCCTGCCCTCAGCTGTCCAGGGTGACAGGGTGAAGGGGTGGGCATAGTGATCTGGGCTGATGTCAAACCTAAGATGTATCCGCTTAAGGAATCACTAAGTCAGTCTTGGCCACAAACACTCGTGGCCAGAGCTTTCTTCCCTGCGGCAACTGAGGGTAGGAAATGTCTGGGCGAGAGGCTTGGGGACGCCCCCAGGACAAGCGGTTGCCCCCCTAGCCTGTGCCTCTGCTGTCCCCATCCCCAAGGAGAGTCAGACGCACCTTCCACTGAGGAAAAGGGCACGGCCAGCTCGGCCCCGGCGATGTCCCCAGCAGGGCCCCACTGAGCTCACTCGTGGGAAGGGACCCAGGCCCTGGGAGGCTTGGGGAGGCCCAGGGGAGGGAACCAATGATCGTTCTGGGTTTTCTGGGAACTGAGCCCCTCTCGGTGCAGTCCTGTGCTCATTCACTGCAGCACCCTCTGTACAGCAACACTTGGAAACAACCTGGTGGAAGAAGCTATGGCCGTACAAGGAATACTATGCAGCTGCGAAAAAGAACAGGCCGCTTTCCAGGCACTGCTCTGGGCCGCTCTCTGAGACACGGGGTCGAGACAACAGCGACAGAGGAGCAGGCTGCAGCCCTGGCGCCCCCATTGCGTGAGGGGCCGTGCATACCCGGCTATAAACACACAGATCTGCAACGAAACGGTGAAGGCGTCTCTGGGGAAGGAATCATGGCTGGGGCAGGGTTGGGCAGGGACCTTTCACCTTATACCCTCTGTGCCTTTTGCATGTGGAATCATGCAAACATAGCCCTTAGAACACAAGCACCTGTGAATCTTCGTGAGCACGTGGGCCGCTCTCCCGCCTGTGCCAGCAGCATCTCTGCCTGGGAGAGCACTTAGCTGAAAAGACCCGTGTGCATGCGTGTGTTTGGAGCCTGCCTGTTCTCAGGCTGCCGTGCTAACCTGCAGCCACACACACCCGCTCTGGTGGGCCTGCCGGCACACATGCAGGCCCGGGACCACTGGCTCCCAGGCTGACAGCAGCCCACACCGCCCCGAGAGGAGAGGGGGCGTCTTGGCCCTCTGAGGGCTCAGTCTCCTACGGCCGGTGCTTTGTTCAAGGCTTTTCCGAAAAGGTAGGAGTGAACCCTACCCTGACCTGCACGAGGCCGACACCCCAAGCCAAGTGGGTGGATGTCCACCACCGCAGCTGCCCCAGGGCCACCTGACAGAAACCCCACCCTCCTGCTGTGAGCTTCAGCATTTAGAAGCACCTCCTCCGTCCCCTTCCCAATGCTGGCACGCACGGAAGCTCCCAGGGCACACGGAAGCTCCCAGCGCACTCTGGAGCCAGCCTGCCCGGGCTGTGCCACCCGCTTTGCCCTCCTGCGAGACCTTAGGCAGGCGAGAGGCCTCTCCAGGCCTCAGTTCCCCCCTCTAAAGTAGTCATAGCAACGATAGAGAAGACCGCATTAGTGAGTGCTCGCAAAGTGCTTAAAACACAGGGCCCTCAGCAAACGCTAGAGATTATTACTGGGAGGGAGGCAAGGCTGGGGCCCTTGTGCCCATTTTACAGATGAGGAAAATGAGGCTCTGAGAGATGAAAATGTCCTGAGTATCAGAGCCCGGAGATACCTGCAGCAAGGCACAGGGAGCTACTCCGCCTCCCTGTTCACCATCTGAGTCCAGGCCTCAGGCACTGCTCACCCTCCCAGCTGACCCTGCTCCCTCTGCTCTGCCCACAAGCCAGGCCAGGCAACAGAATGAGGCTGGGGTCCTGCAGCCACCTCTGCCCCTAGCCCAGCCCAGGCCAGGGCCCATGCAGACTTTGGAGCCTACCTGCCTACCTCATCCCCTCAGCCAGGGAGCAGGGACCATGCACGGGGCGGGCAGACCTGGAGCCAGCTGCCTGTTCCAGGCCCTCCCAATCCCAGCTGCCGAAGGCCTCGAGCACCGGGCTCTCAGCATCACTTTTCTTCAGATGAAAGGCAGCCAGGCTTCCAGGTGCGTGATAGCTACGCGGGCAGGGATGTGTGGGTTGGAGAGCCGGCCAGAGGCCAGCTTCCACAGGCCCGGCCTGCACGGTCCCCACCAAAACCCCTCACCCCTGAGCCAGACGGGCCTCCGCTGCACAGACACTGCCCTGAGGAGCAAGAGGTGCTGCCCGCGGGGAGGGGTGTCCCACTGAGAACCCGCACAGTCGGCGCGGCACACCCCATGGAGCAGGAGCACCTCCTGCCTGCTGGTGCCGGCATGGACGCTCAGCCGGACGCTCAGCATGGACGCTCGGCCGGACGCACGGACATAAACAACCCACCTTAGAGACTAGCCTGGGGAGGGCGGGGCGGGAAAAGGAGGTCCTCCCGGCTGAAGCGCTGGGTGTGGGGCACCAGGAACTCCTGGGGCCTCGCAGGGCAGCTGGCGAGAGTCCCACTGCCCGATGCCAAGGAGAGACAGCCCTGACCAGGCCCGGGGTGACAGCATCAGGAGCAGAAGACAAGAGTGACCCCAGCCACACACCCACACCCCTGGGCGCCCCCACAATTACTAAGAACAGAGAAGGGACTTCCCAAGCTTGGGCAGCGGAGGCCCCGGGCAGGGCACTGGGCTGGGGGCCGGGGGGCCTGTGAAAGGACAAGGACAGGCCCAGACAGAACTGCCTGCCACCTCCCCACAGCCTCCTCAGGGCCACACACTAAGGGCCTTCCCCACACTCACTGAGCCACTGGGGGCTGCCAGCCCTCCCCTGATGGCATGCGGGTCAGGCGTTCTCATTAGTCAGACCTCGTTACCCTGCTCTGTGGACACAGACTGGCTGTGACTCCCAGCCCGAGCATCCGGTCACCCAGGCCTGGCCCTGGGCCGGCAGACCGATGCCCCAGTGCCATCGATTGTCTGCCCAGCCGGCCACCCGGACAAGCCCTGACTGGGCCTTCTGCCCAGAGCTGAACCTGCTGGTCTTCCCACCCCAGGGCGCTCAGCCTCCCAGCTCTGCCCCTCCCCAGGCCTGGGGACTGGGTGGCCCCGGCCTCCTCTGCCCATCACACAGGCCCCGTTGTCCTCACTGTAACTGAGAAGTGGGCATGAGAGTCTCTGAGGCGACAAGGCTCTTAAAAGACAATACAATTTGCACACAGGCTCATGAGGTCCCTTGGCCACAGCTGCTCCCACAGCCACCAGCCTCCGCCTCCCACAGGGTCCCCGCCACCCACACGCCTCAGACACTCTGTTGATTCATTCACGCAGTCACTCCTCAACAATGGTTTCCTGAGCGCCCGCTAGGCGCCTCGCACAGTCTCCGGCCCGGGGGTAAACACACAGGCTGATGCTGGCTGTCAGCAAGCTGTCACTAGTGAGAGAGACACTCAGTAATGAATGGATGTGCACAAGACATGATGGTGCTGGTCCGGAGCCATTTCCAGCCCCTGCCTTCCTGGCACATGGTCACGGTCCACTGCCTGGCCCTGAGGTTCCTGGGACCGTGTGGCCTGTTCCGGCCAATGAGCTGGGAACAGGAAAGACTATCACGTCGAGGCCAGAGCACTTCCCTGCAGCTGTGCGTCCCACGGGGCCCATGCTCCCTCTGCTGCCGGGACCAGCCACCCTCAGTCCCTGAGGAGACGGGCAGGGCACCCAGCCAGCCTGGAGACGCGTAAGGTGGCGGTACTGCGTGCACGTATTTTAAGCCGCAGACCTGGGGGTGGTTTGCTCCTGCGGCAGCCCCTCGCCGACGCTGAAACACACAGGGGGCACAATGCTCTCGCTCCCGGAGAGCCGGGAGGGACTCCCATTTATCTCCGCCCACGAGCCTGGCTGTGTCAGGCTCACACTCCTCACAGGCCGGTATGAGCTGGAATGAATTAAATTCACCCAAACAGACACACACACATGCAATCAGCATTGTGGGAACTCGCATTTACTGAGTGTTATGTGCCAACAGACACACATGCAATCAGCATCGTGGGAACTGGCATTTACTGAGTGTTATGTGCCAACAACGGTCCCAAGTGGCTTCATATGCCTTAACACTCCCATCTTATGCTCTCCATGCTCCCAAAGCTGAGGTACAGAGAGGTTAAGTAACTTGTCCGAGTTCACACAGCTAGTGAGTGGCTGGCTGAGCCAGGAATTGAACCCAGAGGAACTAGCCCAGAGCCCATGCTACTGACTGTCATGTAAAACCTCAGCCTCCCCTTACACACATGGGCCACACACACGTGTGCACACGCGCACACACACACACACACACACACGCAGAATCTAAGGGTGAGGGCGGCAGTGACAAGGAGGGCCGCCCACATGTCCTGTGGGGCAGGGTTCCCAGGGAAAGTCCCCCCGGGACTGCAGCTGTCTGCCTGGTCTCATAGCAACACCCAGAAGCCAAGCGTTAGGGGGACCGTCCCTCGCCCGACTCTGACCACCCTGCTCCGGGGGCTGCCCAGCCACTTATCAGGAGAGCAAGCAGACACGTGGATTAATTTCCAGGCCTGTTCTCAGCCAGCCCCACTTCCTCTCATGCTCAAACCCCTCCTCCACTCCTGGCTGCCACACTAGGGGCTGAAGGGGCCCATCTGCCTCCAACACAAAGGATCAGACGCAAACCTCTGTCTCCCAGACGAGATGAAATGATTTAATTAGAAACTCTATCATCAAGCCTTTTGGACCCAAGCTTTTAATTAGGATCACCAACCCCACCCAAGGCTGCCAGAGCGTGGGCTCGTGGCCCCTGACTTCTCTCCCTAAGGCCGCCGGCACCGCCAGAATGTGTGGGCACCTCCGCAGTCACCATGCCCCACTGGCCAGGTCAGGGCCCTCGCCAGGCCCACTGCCATCACCCCCACCCCACCGCTGGCCCCACAGTCTCAACTGGCCTTTCTCCTCCCGGCATCATAATGGGGAAATGGCTTGGGGAAGTTCGTATCATCATGCAGCCAGAAGGACTGGGGCGCTCAGGTGGGCAGGAGAAGGAGAGAGAGCACATACCAGCCTTTCTTTGGGAGCCCTGCCAGGTGCTAATAAAATGCCCTTTACAGCTCAGTGTAGGGCAAGCTGCCAAAATTATCAGCAACACTTGGTATTTTACCAAAGCATTTTCACGTATATGACCTCTGACCTTATCTCTGACCACTCCCACCGTGGCCTGGCTCTCCTCGCCCCAGCCACACCAGCCTCCTTGCTGTACAAGGAACATGCCAGGCACTCTGCCCCAGGACCTTTGCACCAGCCAGTCCCAGTGCCTGAAGGCTACCCCCAGGTATGCATGTGGCTCACTCCCCCACTTCCTTCCCCCCAAGGCTGCTCAGTGTCACCTCAGGGAGGCCTTCCCCCTCACCGTGCCCTGTGCCCATCCCCACATGCCTGTTTAGATTTCCCCCATTACAATGGTCACTTTCTATATTTACGTACTTATTTCATCTGTTATCCACCTCCCCCTAAAACATCAGCTCCGTAAATCCAAGGACATTTTGTCCCCACTGTGTCCTCGGACACCTGGCACAGCACCTGGCACAGGGCGGGTACTCCATGAAGGAAGGGGCCACTTCCTTCGTTCCAGGCATCCAGCTTGAGGACAAGTCCCGCAGTGAACACCTCAGACGGGCGAGGAAACAGGCTCAGAGCCGCGGGGCCTCGTGAGGTCACAGAGCTGCCAGTGGCCACGCTCCGGCTCTCACGTGGTCTGACGCTTCGCCCGGGCACGCCGAAGGCTTGCTCTGCGGTAGGTGAGCCAGTCCACGCAGTGCCTGGCACACGGGCGATGCTCTCAGGTCTCTTTCCTCCCTCGCTCACCTCCTGGGCCTGCAGCTGTCTGCCTGGTTTCACAGCAACACCCAGAAGCCAAGCGTTGGGGGACCGTCCCACGCCCGACTCTGTCCACCCTGCTCCAGGGGCTGACCAGCCACTTATCAGGAGAGCAAGCAGACACCTGGATTAATTTCCAGGCCTGTTCTGAATTATGTTTTCCGGGAGAGAACCAGACAGATGCAGGCAACAGGCCTTTGAACAAATATCTCCCCAGGAAGCACTTCATTCGGTTCCTTGTCTCACCCTTTTAAGCATTATGTTTTCTTAGGAGTCAGGAAGGAAAGGGAGGCCGGCAGATACGGCGTGGAGGCCGGAGGAGAACAGAGGGCGCACGGAGAGCCCGGTGGCCCGCGCTCGGAGGAGGTGCTGATGCGCTGGGAGGATTTACCGCCCATCAGAGGCCAGGAGAGCAGGCGGGGTGTGGGCAGCGCACGGCTGAGAGCAAGCGAGATCCTCAAATCAGCACTTGTCCTATTTCATAAGCGAAATGTAGATCAATAAATTACACTCACTTTTGCAGGTTTTACATGCTGACTCCGTAACCTTGTCAGAGTGATACATGTGGGGGAGGCCAGGGATGGAAGCGCTCAGAGGCCTGGGGAGGAGGGCAGAGCCCTGGGGGGCCCCAGGGGCCATAGCACTGTGCCCCCCTTTCTTTGGAAGCACCTGGCAGGGCTCCCAAAGACAGGCTGGTCTGTGAGTTTTGCTGGAAGAGGAGAGGCCTGCTCTCTCTCTTTCTCCTGCCCACGTGCCGGAGGTGAGAGGCAGGCTGCCACCCCCCTGCCCGGCTCTGTGACCAGGGCAAGTCACCTCTCCTGTGAGCCTGCGTCACCTCATCTGTTGAGTGGGCACAGGTGGTGAGCATCTGGGCTCTGCCAACCTCCCTGAGGGGCTCACAGGGAGACTGGATGCCAAAGGGGCTTGGAAAGGGGACAGCAAACCATCCTGTGCTCTGTCAGCATCCAGGTGCGCAGTTAGCGACGCGGACGCTCCTGCTGTCAGCCCTCAGCCCTGGGGCAGGGAACCTGAGCCGTTTAGACGGGAGAAGACGGGGCTCAGAAAGCTGAGGCACACGCCCCATCACGAGCATTGGGACCAGAAGTGGCTTCCAGGCCCATCTGACGGCAAAGCTGGGCTTTTCCATGCCACAGGCTCCCGTGGGCCAGGGATCCGACACCCGCAGGTGGCTGCAGTCCCAGGGGCCAAGCTGAAGGTGCTGCTGGGCAGGGCCTCAGGACATGTACCAGAGGGGCCAGGGCCAGGCACCTGGATAGCTGGGACGGGGGGGGGGGGGGGGCAGCAGGCATGAGGCTGTTCAGGTGTTTGTGGTAATAACACCACTAACCAGTAGCTAGCGTTTCATGGGCACTTCACAGGGGTTATCTCATTTAATCTTCACACAATAACACCATGCAGTGAACACTATTACCTTCATTTTTCAAATGAGTAAACTGAGGTCCAAGAAAATACAGAAACAAACTCACACAGCAAGTGGCAAAGAGGGGCTTGGATCCAGGGTTGGCTGACTCCAGCCCCCGAGAGCTCACCCCTCTGGCCACCTGACTGGCTCTCCTCATTCAGTCCTGCCTCCGGCCCTTTGCCCACACCACCCCGCACCTGGAGGCAGCCGGGATCGGGAGTCCAGAGTCCTTGCCGGGCCTTTCCCCGTCCCTTGAGCAGGCGGCTTCCCCACTCAGCCTCAGTTTCCACATCTGTTCAATGGGGGCTAATGACCCTGCCCCACTGGACTCACAAGGTAAGGACGGAAAGAGGGGCCTTCACTATGTGGGTGTGACATCCGAAAGCCTCTTCCGCAAAACCAGCGACCTGCCCACAGGCTGCAGGAGGCCCGGGAGAGCTGGGACAACCTCAGTGAGTGGGGCGCCCTGGGGTGTCTGTAATTACACCCGCGTCCAGCAGCCCAGCGCCAGCGATGGAGGCGTGGCCAGGCTGCGAGGACATTAACCACAGTGCCTGCCTGGTGCTGTCCCAAGTTCAGTTAATGTGCTGCGCTGTGTGTAATAGATGGCCCTATAGTAATATAATGGGATGTATTAACATTATTGAACACGAGCCATTAAAAGTCACATCAGCGTCACCCGGGTAATTTATACCACAGCCGGGCAGCCGGGCTGGCAGGAGGCAGGCCCCACTGGAGCCCTGGGGCTTCCGCTGGGAAGGGGCCTGAGCCCTGGGGGGACGGAGCCGAACCCAGCTCAGAAGGAAGGTGCAGCCAAGCAGGCAAGGCCAGGCGACCCTCAGGCCGGAATGCAGGCTGTGGTTTGGGGGCTCCCGGCCCAAAGCCCTCCAGCCAGGCTCCACACACTTGACCACCCCCCGACCCCCAGCACTGACCATGCGGCCTGGCTCTCCTCTCCCAGGGCCCTCCTTCCCCTCGGGCAGCCCCTCCTCAGCCTCCTCGCTGGTCCTGCCTCCTTTCCCTGAAAGAGCAGGATGGGGGCTCAGTCCTCCAGCGCCTCGCCTCTCACCACTGCTCCCAGGGCACCGGCAGCCTGACGACACGCCCCTGAAGCCCAGGCCCCACCCATGGCCATGGAATGGGCAGGTCAAACTGCAAAGGCCCAGAGCTGAGCCCGACCCCCAGATCCTGCCCAAGTCCTTTCCAGCCAGACCAACGCTGGACACAGCCCTGACTCCTCTCCCTCAGGCCCCAAGTCTGACTTAGCAGCAAATACTGTTGGCTCTTCCTTGAAAACATCCAGAACCCAACCACGGCTCCTCCTCCGCTGCTACCGCCCTGGCACCAGCGTCTCTGTCCCAGATGTCACAGCAGCCGTCTCACTGGTCCCCGCCTCCCACACTTACCTCCCGCCCCCACACACAGGCACAGCCCATTCCCACCGGCACCGAGGACCCACCAAAGCCCACTTAGATCCTGTCCCTCCTCTCTCCAAGAGGCTTCCGTCTCAGCCAGAGTGAAAGCCAAGGTCTCCCATGCTCACTAGGCCCTCCCCCTCCGCCCCCTTAGCCTCCTGACCTCACATCCCTCTCCCTTCCCCGGCTGCTCTGCTCCAGCCACTCCGGCCCCCGTGCCGTTCCTCCCAACGCACCAGGCAGGACCCGCCGCAGGGCCTGGCGCTGGCTGTTCCTGCTTATCAGCACCTACAACACTGAACAGCTCCTTCACGTGTCCTCCTGCCGCTCCGCTCCCCTCTAGAAGGTCAGGCCCACGGGGACTCGGTTTTACGTCTGCTTTGCTCACTGCGATAGCCCGGGACTCAGGACAGTAGCTTGCAGGCTCTGCAAAATGGATGTGAATGATGAATGAAGGGGTGAGCCAGAGTAGAGTCTGCTTTTACCTGATTCTCGTGAGCTCCTCTACAATATTCTGTTGGGAAAACATCTGCTTCTAAAGAGTGTGGACACCACTGGCCTGGTCCAGAGCAGAAGCTGAGAAATGGATCGGCGATTCAGCCAAGACCACAGGGTGGGCTGGTGGCCAGCTGCTTCTGGAGGCCACCTCTCCCCTGCGCACGCCACTGACCAGCACTGCCTCCGGTGGCGCCTGGGGCTGAGCCGGCTGCGGAGCACCCAGCCCACAGGACGTCCCCACCCTCCATGGGCTTCTGATTCCTGGCGGCCCCACTGCCTCCTCACGCACGGCGGCCCCTTGCTCCCACCCGGCTCGCCAGCAGCCTCAGGAAGGGGTCACAGCTCATGCCCTCGGGCGGCATTCCTCCCCAGCGTTCCCTCTGGGGGACGTTGGCCACGGGAGCCCCATCTCCAACTGCAAAATGAGGGCTTCTGGCCCCGGGCAAGGCCGCGATGACAGGGGCCTCTCCCCCCCCCCTCCCCCACTCACTGAGAACGTACTACCAGCGCTGCACTCACTGCTCCAGCACCGTGGTGGGCACCCGGGCGCAGTTCAGGGAGGGCTGGACTCACTGGATGTGCACAGTCACCGCCTCTGGGGGGTGCTGGGCAGAGGTCGGGGCTGCGAGGGCCTGAAATGAGGGTCACGGCCCTCTTCCTGCCACACCCCAAGTGTCTCACCGAATGGTCATAACAGCGACACTATAACAGCTTTCCTTTCCTGAGCACCCACTCCGTGCTCAGCACCGCCTGTGCATTCACGTACTTAGTCCTCACACAGCGGCCACACACAGGTGCTAGCACTTGGCCTGTTTTACAGGTGAAGGAACTGGGGTCCAGAGAAGTAAATCACTTGCCCAGAGATCTGCGCCTGGGAAGGGGCCCACGGGATGTGGGCCCTCGCAGCTGGGCCCTGCCTGCCAGCGCGCTCGGCGCCTCCCTGTGGGGTCAGATCAGAGGCCTCCAGTCCGTGGGAGCTGCGTGCCACGGTCTCAGCCACAAACCGGGCCTCTGGCCAGGAAGGCCCTGCTCCTCCTGAAGGCGGGCAGCTAGGGGTTGGGGTGGGTCTCCCCAGACCCTCCTGCTTCTCTCCACCTTCGCCAGAAACCTCCAAATGTTGATTCAGTTCAGCGACCACCTTCCACCTGCCCACAGCGTGCCGGGTGCTGGACATGGTGGGGGACAGGGCGGTGCTGCCCAGCATTGAGACCTGCCCTACACGGTCCCCAGCAGCCCCAGTGGGGTGGGCCCTGGCCACCCCCGAGGTACCCTGCTCACCAGGCGCCTGAGCAGCTCCCCCTTCTCCATTGGTCCGTCCCAGGTCACTCCCAGGAGCGTGGCCTGTGGCCCGCCTCTCAGGCCTGCTCCGGGACGATCTGTGATGGTGCTTTCCACCACCTCCTCGCCCCATTTACTCCTAACGCCTTCACAGTGCACACGATTAGCCCCGCTTTACAGGGAGGGCGTAGAGAGAAGTCATCCATGCTCAGTGGCTCAGTTGCTGACTGAGCCTGGACCACCGATGCCCGAAGCAGAGACCCCTCCCTGCTGCTGGCCTCCCTGCCAGTCCGGAAACGGCTGCCAGGACACCTGGTCCCCAGGGGACCGGCAGGAGATGCCCACAGGCTCTCCCGGCCCAGCTGCCAGGACACCTGGTCCCCCGGGGGCCGGCAGGAGACGCCCACAGGCTCTCCCGGCCCAGCCCAGTGCGTCTGGTTTCCAGCAACTGGTGATCTAAGCTGACACTGGCTAAGAGGGAAGCCAGGAGGGTCTGGGCCCCTCCCACCCTGTCCCACCCTGTCCTACCCCTCAGGCTCCTACCCCAGAGCCTCCATAAAAGCCAGAGGGTTAACAAAGCTGGGCCCCAGTCACTCCAGGCCTCAGCAGGTCCACTGGGCAGCCTCTGGGAGCAGAGCGGGAGAGGGGCCCTGGCACCCAGTGCACCAGCACAGCCGGGTCCTCCATGTGTGCCAGCAGGCAGTGGGTACCTGCAGGATAAATTCCGAGGAGCCCGAAGCTTGGCCCCGGGCCCCCAAGCACCTCCCCACGGCTGCTTCAGGGTCCAAGCCCCCATCACTGGCATCTAAGTGAGTCTCTGCTCAGACCCACCACGTTCCCTGGAAAAAGGGGCCTTTAAACAGAGCCTAGGTGAGGAGGGCGGACTGCCCCCCACGGCGGCCCCGACAGGGGCTGTGGCCTGTGCTTGCCTTCCTCCGGTGATGGGCACCTCTCCACTCCGGGCCTTGGCCTGTCCCGCTCCAGCGCCGCGGGCTCTTCGGAACTCCGAGCTGAAATCCGCCTCCCTGCCGCTTACACGCTTCTAGGTCTGTCCTCTGGAGCCACAGACCCAGCCTGCGCCCTCAGCTGGAGGCCCCCAAGGCTCCCTTCTACAGTGACACCCCATCTGCAGCCCCTCGGCCCCTGGCCTGTCTCCTGCACTCGGGGGCCCAGGTCTGCACATGTACACGTTTGCACACACAGGACAGTGCACACGCTGAGGCAGGACCATCACCTAAAATGCAAATCTGAGCACTGCGCTCCCCACCCCAAATCCTCCCCATCTCGAAGAAAATCCCAGCCCAAGTGAGCCTGCCACCTCCCTGACCTCCGCTCACCCCCTCCCGAGGGCCACGCCTGCCCCAGCAGTCCCTGAGCACCAAGCCTGGTCTCCCTCAGCCTCTGCAGGTGACCTGTGGCCTGCCTGCTGCCTATTCTGCATGTTCTTTCATGTCATTCACGTCCCTGAGCACGTGTCACCTTCTCAGAGAGGCTGTCACTGAACAGCACATGTGAGGCAGCCCCACCCACTTCTGGGGTCCTTACCCAGGGCCCTTCACCCCGACTTCATACAATGTCTCTCTGGGCTGTGCCCTGCAGGACTGGCAGCCCGACAGCCTGTGAGTCACAGGAGACAAGGTCTGCCCCACGCCTAGGCACCAGAGGTCACGATGGGGCCCCTCCCCTGTCCAGGCTCCTGCCAGGCAGCTCAGGCCTGGGGATGGAGGCCACACCTGGATGGTCTGGGCCTGTCTCCAGGGGCATCCTGAGCCCCACGAGCTGCAAGGAGCAAAGCAGAGTCAGGCCTCCCCACGGTCACCCTCAGGCTGCCCAGGCCAGGTGACAGCTCCAGATAACTCAGCCTCGTGCGCCATGTACCGGCTGGCGGCAGCAGGGCCAGGGAGGAGGAGACACGGCGGGACCCAGCTGTGCCAGGGACAGGCAGGCCCAGTCCGTGCACCCAAACCGAAGGACCTGCACACGTGGGGGAGCCGCAGGAAGGGCCCGAGAAGGCTCACCCACACCCGCACTGCAGTGCTCACACACCCACTCCACGTGCCCCCAGGTACACGCACACACAGAAGCACACAGAGAGAAGTGCATCTGAGTCACACATACACTAGGACACAGCATGCTCTGAGGCAGGAGGGCACACTCAGGTACACACGTGCACACGCATACTTGCCCACCCCCGCATGCAGGAGCACCAGCTCATCGGGTGCACCCAGGAGGCACTCCCTGAGGCCTACACACATCCCTGGGCACTCGAGCATACACATGATGAGCACACCTGCCTGCAGGTACACACACACACACACACACACACACACACGATACTCCCCGGTACAGCCAGCACTGCCGGGGCAGCATCCACAATGCGAAAGAGTGTCCATAACCTCCCGGATGTCACCACTCTGCCCAGCTGTCCATCAAGCAGCTGGAACTCTAAACTGCCCAAAGTGAGAGTGCGGCCTGCTCACCCCCATTAACAGTTGGCAGCCGGGCAGGGGCTCGGGCGCAAGCTTGGGGCAGCCCACAGGCTCTGAGCCAGCTCACTTGCTCACCTGCTGTCCTGTTCCCTTGGACACCACAGGTAGGGGCTGCCGTGGGCAGGCCTGCCCCTCACCCCAGGCACCAGCCCACCCAGGCATTTGGCACTGCTGGGGGGAGGGTTCCTGCCAGCACCCCCTTGCTGTGTTTCCTAGTTGTCAGATCTTCCATGAGGCTGCAGAGACCCCCTAGCAAGAAACAGGGGTCTTGCCTGGAGACCCTGAGGTGGGGAGGCCTCCCCCAACACCCCAAGTTTCACCTAAATAACTGTAGTGGAAAGGGGGCAGGATCACTCCCTACGAGCCACGCCCCCTCCAGGCCAGGGAGGAGAAAGCACTGTCTGTAATTTGTTTTAATAATCCTGCTGAGCTGGGAGAAAATTAACAAACGAGAAACCAGCTCAAAATTAATCAAACTTCTCCCTGTCCATCCCCCTCCTCCCATCCTAATGAAGGTTATTTATCCAACAAGCAAAAAAACCACGGAATTAAGTTAAACAGGCCTTTTCTTTCTGTCCCTCCCACCCAGAGGAGGCGGCATCTCCCTGCCTACAGCTCTGTAAGCTGCGCCCAGAGGACCAGGATTCCTGGACGCCAATCACAGGGGTTTCCCCAGAGGGAACCCCTCAATTAGCGCTCTCCCAGCTCCCAGCGTGGGTCTCACTGCCAGCTCTCTGCCAAAAATATGAAGCACAGTTACCGCAACCACCCTCCTGAGGCGGGACAGGGAGGAGGTTCCTGTGGTTGGGCCTTACTCACCAGCTTCTGGGAGGGGAGGAGGCTGAGGGGGGAGTGGGGAGTGGGAGCACCCCCTCCTGAGGACATCTGGGTGCCACAGCGGGTCCAGTGGAACACTATGCTGGCCCCATCCTGGTGGGAGGGCTGCAGGGGCGCCGGGACGACCCAGGCTCAGGCTCTCAGCCCAGGGCTCAGCACCCCCCTCGCTGCACCACCCGCAGGCCGAGCATGTGCCCATGCCCTCCGGCAGTTTGTTGGGCATCTGGGTCCTCAAACTTCTCTTCCCTGCAGCTTTTTACGGCATTTCTGTTGCATCCGGGGCCACCTTCTGGTCCAGGTTCCAAGTCACCACTCCCAGGGACACCTCCATCCTTTGGCCTTCCCCCTGGCTTTGAAAGTTACACTAATTGCCTTCCATTTGCAGCTGTTACATGCATTCTCCCATTGAAACCACACGCCAACCCGGGAAGGGAGACATTGTCAGGGTGCTCACCGCAAGGGTGAGGACAACGGGGCTCAGAGAGGGCCCTGCCCGAGGTCCGCCTAGCAATGGCTGCGGGTCCCAGCCCAAGGGGACCAGGGCTGCAGGGTAGGGGGTGGAGAAAGACAGAGCCCGCAGAGCTGCCCCTGGAAGCCTCTTCAGGGGCCACGGTGGAGAGGGCTGCGAGTTGACTGCCTCCAGGAGGATAGGAGGGGAGGGAAGAAGGAAAGGGGGGGAGGAGAAGAGGGAGGGGAGGGGAGGGTTATTACAAAAACTCCACAATGCCCACAGGAGCCACTGACAAAACTACAAATTCAGTCTCCATGGGCAGCCAGAGGTGGGGAACGTCTGCCCCGGGGGCCATGTAAGGCCCATGAAATCATTTGGTCTGGTCCTGTCAAGGCATTAGGAGTGAGTTAATTAAATTTTTGACCAAATACAGCAGGCTAATTTTTAAGTTGATAAATCTGTATGGCCTGTGAATGATGATATAAACATACAAATGGCCCTCGGCAGAAAAAAGGTTCCCACCTCTGATTTAAACCATAAATCTGGTAATGTCACTCTGCTTAAAACCCTCCAAAGGCTGCCCACTGCACCTGGAGTGCACGGTCAAGCTGCTCTGAGCCCTGGGATTGCCGCGGTCCAGCCCTGCCACCCTTCCCTCTGAGCAGTATCCGGCTGCTCCTCAGATGGGCCAAGAGTATTCCTGCCCCGGGGCCTTTGCACTTGCTGGGCCCTCCACCATGCAGACGCCTGGCTCCCTTCCTTACCTGCCGGGTCTATTCACAGGTCCCTTCCTTGACCGCCTGCTGAAAGGAGCCGTTCCCTCCTCTGTCCTCCTCAAAACCCCTGACCCTGGGCACTCTTCCTCCACGGCAGGCACCAGCACTTGAATTACTGCGTATCTTAGTCCCGGTCGCTCTCCCCCTCGGAAGTCAGCTCCCTGTGGGCAGGACTGTGTTCTTGTTCATTGCATTCCTAACCTAGTCCAACATCTGATTCACTATTTGACTAGAGAGTGAATGAATGAATGAGTGAGTGAGTGAGTGAGTGAGTGACAGAACGCTTAAGGCCATCATTTGGGCCACCATCATTTCCAGTCTCAAGTTTTCCATCTGCCCCCTAATCGCTCTCAGCCTCAGGCCTCGGCCTGCAACCAAACCTCCACTCCACACCCAAAGGGATATTTCTAACCCCAAATCTGACCAGGACACTGTCCTGCAGGATCAAGTCCACACTCCTGGCCTAAGCCCCCCAACCCACCCCAGCCGCGTCGCCACTTACTCCCAAACCAACCTCCTCCGTGCCACACGCCCTGTTGCCTCCAAACCAGACATGCCTTCAGTTCCAGCCCATGCATGCCCTGCCCACCTAGCGCTGTCATGGCTCCCATCTGCCTGCAGGACACCGACACCTCCTCCAGGCAGCCACCCTGCATCCTTCAGAACTGACCTCCCCCCCTGACCCCCAGCGCCCGACCCTAAATTAACCGGTGGCAAATCACACGCGTGCCACACCTCCCCGTCCAGGAAGGACCCGGGTTTAACCACCACACCTGCCTGGTATCTTGCACAGACTTGGAGCTCCAGGTTTACTGAATCAAATGCAACCAGTTCAGACACAGCCCAGGGAGGGTGCCCATTAGGAGGGGCCTTCCCTCCTGGCTGCTGGCATTCAGGCTGGTCTGAGGACGAACGGACCTTTAAGTGCCACTTAATCACAGCACACAGGAGACGCTGGCCCCACGTGCCACTAACCTCTCCTCAGGGGTTGCCGGGAGGACACTGATTCACCGGGCAGAGGCGGCCAGGGCCCTGTTAAAACGGCGAGGCACTGCCTGCCTCTGGTCCAGCCGCAGCCCTCACAGTAGCTCTGGCCCACCCAGAAGCTTGCATGTGTGAGCACACGTGTGCCCCCCCCCCCCCGGGGAGGACAGCAGGCGCAGCACAGCCACCACTGAATTATTTATTCAGTACGTTGTTAGCACAGGAGACAGAGCAACCGTGTCTCCAGGCTTCAGAAAAATATCAAGGCACCCACACTGTCTGCCCGCAACATGCCCAGCTGCCACCCAGACTGGCAGGAGCGCACCTCCTGGGGAGCCGTAAGTGGCCCCCTCTTCCCCTCCCTCCTCCTCCTCCCCCCACCCCTCACTAGCCACCCAACCCTGCTGCCCCTCCCCTGCCTCCCAACAGTGAGGCCTGTTTCAGGACTGTGGACAGCGGCCCAGGCCTCAGGCTCCTCTGGGGCCTGAGGTTAACTTATCCCAGAGGCTGCCCCTGAGACACCCGGCAAAGCTTTCAGGGCTCTAAAAGGCCATTTATAAATCGATGCCCTACAGGAGCCTTTCCAGCTTCCCAAAGCGGCCCTGGGACAAGCCTCGCCGGGTTTGAGCCCGACTCCAGTCCTCACCCAGCTCCGGCCGGAAACGCGTCACAGCGGGCGGCTGGAGGGCAGGAGCTCAAGGCTCTCGCCCCAGCTCTTCGCCAGGCTTCGTGACAAACTCCCGCACATCCCATCCCGGGACTCCAATCTTGTCACTCGGAAAATGCAAATGATGACAGCCAGGCTGTGACCTCCACGACTGTCACAATAAACGGAAGGGAACTTTGAAAGAGTGCAAATGAGGTACAGACGCTGGCCCTGCCAGAGGAGGCTTTAATTATATACGAGGGGGTTTCTGCGGCCTTCCTATCCCCACCCCAACCTGGAAGTCCCCAATTCTGGGGCACAGACTCGGCATGAAGCAAGCTGACAGATCTTTCCAGAGCTGGCTGGGTCACAAGCTAACTAGGTCACCCATGAGATGTAATGCAACAACCCCCGGACTAGGATATGAGGCCAAGTGAAATCAAAGTGGGCGAGCTGGAAAAGAGCAAGAAATTCCGAACACATGGCGCCGGGAGCTGTGACGCACCGGCCTCCGCAGGCAGCGCTGCGGGCCTCTGCCGCCGGCCGGGCGAGCCTGTTTCCTCGCCTGCAGAAGGGGCCAGTGACGCTGCGTTCCTAGCCGGTGACTGGCTCTGGATAACCTACGTGAAAGTCCTGACCCAGTGCCAGGCGCATAAACTCAACCACTGGTCTGAGCACCCGCTGTGCTGCCGGCCAGGAGACCGGGCAGTGAAGGGACACGGTAGCTTTGCCTCGCAGGTAACGCCCGAGCGACCAGTGCGTACGCACCAGGACGACGGAGGGGGCATTCAAGATGGGCCTGGCAGCACAGGTAGAACTTCAAAGCAAAAATCGAGGTGAGAAGAGGTAAGACCTCTGGGCGGCTGTGGGGCAGTCCACCTAAAGCTCATCGCGCCCGCAGCCTGTGAGCGGCAGAACCATGGGAAATGGGTGTTTATGTCCACGAAAGGCAGACACACACGCATTCAGAGTAGCTTTATGCATAATAACCAAACAGTGGACTCAGCCCTGTTGCCCAGCAGCAGAAGGGATAAATGACCGAGAACTGTGCAAACAATCACACAATCGAATACTACAGAGCAGTGAACAGGAGCAGATCTCCGACAGACCCCCCACCGGGGAGAACCCCAGACCGGGCAAGGGAAGGAAGGAGACACAACAGGCTGCCACTCGATGCTGCTTATCTGAAGCTCAAAGCCAGGCAGAGCTGCTCTATGCTCTTAGGCGTCTGGCTCTGGGCTGGCCTGGGAGGGAGGGGGCCTGGGAGGGAGGGGGCCTGGAGGGGGCCTGGGAGGGAGGGGCCTGGGAGGGTGGGGCCTAGGAGGGAGGGGGCCTGCCGGGGAGGGGCTCCCGGCACGCCAGGCACTGAAACGCTCGCCATCCTGACGCTCACACGGGTACACGCATCCATAAAGGCTCTCAAGTCGTACACCTGAAACTCGAACACTTCACTGTGTGGATGTTATACTTCAATTTTTTAACAATGTAAAGCAACGGTGGACAGAGCACTCCTCAGGGCTGAGGGAACACCGGAAGCAGAGGCTGGCCGGCTGGACATGGAGGGGCGGAGAGAGTGGCCCAGGGGACCTGCAGCAGGAGTGACCGGGGCTGGAGGGAGGGGCCGATGGGCAGCCGAGGGCTGGAGGTGGGCGAGATGGCAGCCAAGGCGATGCCACCCTGGGCGCCCCGGGGCCTCTGCCTCCTTCCCCAGGCCCCTCCTGCCTCATGTCCCACCTGTCCACAGCGATGGCACCAGGGAGGTCACCTGCCGGGCCCCCTACCCCCCTCCCTCAGCCGCCACAGGGCAGTGTCCGGGGCTTTCATCCTGAGCGGGAATAGAGGGCAGCCACACCCCTGCCCCCAGCCTGCTGTCCAGCTCAGCACGTCTCCCCGGGCCCGCATCACCGCGGACACCTGGTCCTGCCTCCCACACTCCACCTGCCGCGTCCACCTTCCGCCCGCTGTCCCCGGGAGAGAGCACCGCCTCTCTCAGGATAACGCCCCAAGCAAGTAGGGCCCTGCTGCCTGCTGCTTCCACACCCGCCCAGCCCTTTGTCACACCTCCTGGAGAGAGAGCCCACGGGAAATGCGACACGGCCGGCCCAGGGGCAGCCACCAGCGAGCCTGGCACATCACAGGTGGCAGCGCCCCCATGGGGGATACACACCCATTACACACCATGTTCCCAAGACTCATCGAGGGTATGGGGACACGCTCCCAACTGTACGCTGGGGGACAAACACCGGCTAGAACCACGTAGATGTTGGGATGTCAACTTCGTAAATTACGCAGAAGAGGGGCCAGCAGGCGGAGTCGGGCCAGCGGGCCACACCACCCACAGGGACCCGAGGCTGCTGTCCCTGCTCCGGGGGCGGAGGGAGGACCCGCCTGGCTGGAGCCTGCAAACCACCTGCACACCACCCCCAGCTCCCGCAGCAAGAGCTGTGGGCACTGGCTGGGCGTCTGGGACCCGGGCTCTGAGGCAGACACCGCGCGAGCTGGAGCGAAACCCGCTCACGGAACAGGGAAATGGCCCGCGCTGAAGAAGTACCTGCTGGCTCATTCCAGCAGGTTCTGCGCCTGATTTCTCCAGGAACAGAGATGTTTTCACATGGACACCTCTCTGCTAAAAACACTTCGACTCATCCCTCTGGGTTCTGTGGGGCCCACAAAAGAAATGGGTAACACAGTCTGTAACCTCAGGATCTCCCTCTCCCCTCCCCCCCCCTCTCTGTTTCTCGCCCTCCGTCTCCTTCTCCCTCTCTGAATGGGGAGCCCAGAGGCGAGAGCTCAGCGGCCAGCACTGACCGTGAGGAGAGGGAGCGAGAGGAGGTGAGGGCTGGTATGGGCAGGGAGGGTCCAGGAGGAGGAGGAGGTCTGAAGCTGGACTTGAAGAACAGGGAAGAATGGGTAGGGTTTCAGTAAGGGGAGGAGCCATGCCTTTTTCAAAGGAAGTTGATGAATTATACAAAATAAATATGTGCAATGCTCCAGGTGACATGCTCTCATCTCTCTCACCTCACGGTGCACCTTCAGGTAGGAGGAATGAGGCAGTAGATTCCCTGATACTTAAGAGCATGTTTTATGTGGAAAACAAAAAAGCAGTTTCAAGCCCCCCCGGAAGAAGAGTTTTAAGGCTCTCCAGGAGGAAGTGGGAAAGCTCCTTCCTCGCTACCCTCAAAAAGTGTCCACGCCGAAACCGGTTTGGCTCAGTGGATGGAGCGTCGGCTTGTGGACTGAAAGGTCCCAGGTTCGATTCCGGTCAAGGGCATGTACCTGGGTTGCGGGCACATCCCCAGTAGGAGATGTGCAGGAGGCAGCTGATCGATGTTTCTCTCTCATCGATGTTTCTAACTCTCTATCTCTCTCCCTTCCTCTCTGTAAAAAATCAATAAAGTATATTAAAAAAAAAAAAAGTGCCCAGTAAAATGTGGCCTGGATGCATTCCGCAGATGGAAACTGAGGGGCAGACGGACTAAGTGACTTTGCCGGGTCCCCAGGCTGGTTGGCAAAGAAGGGAGGGCACTCCCAGCAGAGGACCCGATGAGTCACCTGCTCGCAGAGGCTCGTCTGTGAAGGGGATGAGGCAGGGTGGGCTCCGAAGGAAGCGGAGTATGGGCCTGACAGCGCTTTTGCTAGGATTAGTCACACCACATGATGGGGTGGGGGGACAGCAGACAGACAGCCCAGCCGGCCAGTGACTGTCCCCACCCCGCCAGCTCTCAGCATCTTCCCGGGGCATGTGGGGGGGAGGAGCATGTGTGGGGGAGGGGGCATGTGTGGGGTGCAAGGGCATGTGTAGGGGGGAGGGGGCATGTGGGGGTGGAGGGGGCATGTGTGGGGGGAGGGGGCATGTGTGGGGTGGAAGGGCATGTGTAGGGGGGAGGGGCATGTGTGGGGGAAGGGGGCATGTTGGGGGGAGGGGGCATGTGTGGGGTGGAGGGGGCATGTTGGGGGGAGGGGGCATGTGTGGGGGGAGGGGGCATGTGTGGGGTGGAGGGGGCATGTTGGGGGGAGGGGGCATGTGTAGGGGGAGGGGGCATGTGTGGGGTGGAGGGGGCATGTTGGGGGGAGGGGGCATGTGTGGGGGGAGGGGGCATGTGTGGGGTGGAGGGGGCATGTTGGGGGGAGGGGGCATGTGTAGGGGGAGGGGGCATGTGTGGGGTGGAGGGGGCATGTTGGGGGGAGGGGGCATGTGTGGGGTGGAGGGGGCATGTTGGGGGGAGGGGGCATGTGTAGGGGAGGGGGCATGTGTGGGGGGAAGGGGCATGTGGAGGGAGGGGCATGTGTGGGGTGGAGGGACATGTGGGGGGAAGGGGACATTGTAGGGGGGAAGGGCATGTAAGGGGGGAGGGGCATGTGTGGGGGGAGGGGGCATGTGTGGGGGGAGGGGGCATGTGTGGGGGGAGGAGGGGGCAGGTGTGGGGTGGAGGGGGCATGTGTAGGGGGAGGGGAGGCATGTGTGGGGTGGAGGGGGCATGTGTGGGGGGAGGAGGGGGCAGGTGTGGGGTGGAGGGGGCATGTGTAGGGGGAGGGGGGCATGTGTGGGGGGAGGAGGGGGCAGGTGTGGGGTGGAGGGGCATGTGTAGGGGGGAGGGGCATGTGTGGGGGAGGGGGCATGTGTAGGGGGAGGGGGCATGTGTGGGGGGGAGTGGGCATGTGTGGGGGGGAGGGGCATGTGTGGGGGGAGGGGGGGCATGTGTGGGTGGTGGCAGCAGCTCCTGGAAGCAGGGAGGGCCTCCTGACCCCGCCACACAGAGACCCTCGGTGAGGAAAGTGCACTCGCGCTGGGCAGCTCCTAAGCTGAGGGCCGGGCCCTGAGTCCAGCGCAGCCCCACCCCCTGACCCTACACGAGGCCGCATCCAGGACCGGCCACAGGGCCGCCCCACCACGGGGCACTACCTGTCCAGCTCTCACCCCTCTGGTAGGAGAGCACAACATTACGAACACAAGGCCCTCTGCCCAGCACTCTGCGGGAACCTACCCCACAGGGAGGGCACACAGGGAGGGCACACAGGGAGGGCACACAGGGAGGACACACAGAGGGCACACAGGGAGGGCACACAGGGAGGGCACACAGGGAGGGCACACAGGGAGGGCACACAGGGAGGACACACAGGGAGGACACACAGAGGGCATACAGGGAGGGCACACAGGGAGGGCACACAGAGGGCACACAGGGAGGGCACACAGGGAGGGCACACAGGGAGGACACACAGGGAGGGCACACAGGGAGGGCACACAGGGAGGACACACAGGGAGGGCACACAGAGGGCACACAGGGAGGGCACACAGGGAGGGCACACAGGGAGGGCACACAGGGAGGGCACACAGAGGGCACACAGGGAGGGCACACAGGGAGGGCACACAGGGAGGACACACAGGGAGGGCACACAGGGAGGGCACACAGGGAGGGCACACAGGGAGGACACACAGGGAGGGCACACAGAGGGCACACAGGGAGGGCACACAGGGAGGGCACACAGGGAGGGCACACAGGGAGGGCACACAGAGGGCACACAGGGAGGGCACACAGAGGGCACACAGAGGGCACACAGGGAGGGCACACAGGGAGGGCACACAGGGAGGACACACAGGGAGGGCACACAGGGAGGACACACAGAGGGCATACAGGGAGGGCACACATGGAGGGCACACAGGGAGGGCACACAGAGGGCACACAGGGAGGGCACACAGGGAGGGCACACAGGGAGGGCACACAGAGGGCACACAGGGAGGGCACACAGAGGGCACACAGAGGGCACACAGGGAGGGCACACAGGGAGGGCACACAGAGGGCACACAGGGAGGGCACACAGGGAGGACACACAGGGAGGGCACACAGAGGGCACACAGGGAGGGCACACAGAGGGCATACAGGGAGGGCACACAGGGAGGGCACACAGGGAGGACACACAGAGGGCACACAGGGAGGGCACACAGGGAGGACACACAGAGGGCACACAGGGAGGGCACACAGGGAGGGCACACAGAGGGCACACAGGGAGGGCACACAGGGAGGACACACAGGAAGGGCACACAGGGAGGACACACAGAGGGCACACAGGGAGGGCACACAGGGAGGGCACACAGAGGGCACACAGGGAGGGCACACAGGGAGGACACACAGGAAGGGCACACAGGGAGGACACACAGAGGGCATACAGGAAGGGCACACAGGGAGGGCACACAGGGAGGGCACACAGGAAGGGCACACAGGGAGGACACACAGAGGGCACACAGGGAGGGCACACAGGGAGGGCACACAGGGAGGACACACAGAGGGCACACAGGGAGGGCACACAGGGAGGACACACAGAGGGCACACAGGGAGGACACACAGGGAGGGCACACAGGGAGGGCACACAGAGGGCACACAGGGAGGGCACACAGAGGGCATACAGGGAGGGCACACAGGGAGGGCACACAGGGAGGGCACACAGAGGGCACACAGGGAGGGCACACAGGGAGGGCACACAGGGAGGGCACACAGAGGGCACACAGGGAGGGCACACAGAGGGCATACAGGGAGGGCACACAGGGAGGGCACACAGGGAGGGCACACAGGGAGGGCACACAGAGGGCACACAGGGAGGACACACAGGGAGGGCACACAGGGAGGACACACAGAGGGCATACAGGGAGGGCACACAGGGAGGGCACACAGGGAGGGCACACAGGGAGGGCACACAGGAAGGGCACACAGGGAGGACACACAGAGGGCACACAGGGAGGGCACACAGGGAGGGCACACAGGGAGGACACACAGAGGGCACACAGGGAGGGCACACAGGGAGGACACACAGAGGGCACACAGGGAGGACACACAGGGAGGGCACACAGGGAGGGCACACAGAGGGCACACAGGGAGGGCACACAGAGGGCATACAGGGAGGGCACACAGGGAGGGCACACAGGGAGGGCACACAGAGGGCACACAGGGAGGGCACACAGGGAGGGCACACAGGGAGGGCACACAGAGGGCACACAGGGAGGGCACACAGAGGGCATACAGGGAGGGCACACAGGGAGGGCACACAGGGAGGGCACACAGGGAGGGCACACAGAGGGCACACAGGGAGGACACACAGGGAGGGCACACAGGGAGGACACACAGAGGGCATACAGGGAGGGCACACAGGGAGGGCACACAGGGAGGGCACACAGGGAGGGCACACAGGGAGGGCACACAGGGAGGGCACACAGGGAGGGCACACAGAGGGCACACAGGGAGGACACACAGGGAGGGCACACAGGGAGGACACACAGAGGGCATACAGGGAGGGCACACAGGGAGGGCACACAGGGAGGGCACACAGGGAGGACACACAGGGAGGGCACACAGGGAGGGCACAAAGGGAGGGCACACAGGGAGGGCACACAGGGAGGGCACACAGAGGGCACACAGGGAGGACACACAGGGAGGGCACACAGGGAGGACACACAGAGGGCATACAGGGAGGGCACACAGGGAGGGCACACAGGGAGGGCACACAGGGAGGACACACAGGGAGGGCACACAGGGAGGACACACAGAGGGCACACAGGGAGGGCACACAGGGAGGGCACACAGAGGGCACACAGGGAGGGCACACAGGGAGGGCAGACAGGGAGGACACACAGGAAGGGCACACAGGGAGGGCACACAGGGAGGGCACACAGAGGGCACACAGGGAGGGCACACAGGGAGGACACACAGGAAGGGCACACAGGGAGGACACACAGAGGGCACACAGGGAGGGCACACAGGGAGGGCACACAGAGGGCACACAGGGAGGGCACACAGGGAGGACACACAGGAAGGGCACACAGGGAGGACACACAGAGGGCATACAGGAAGGGCACACAGGGAGGGCACACAGGGAGGGCACACAGGAAGGGCACACAGGGAGGACACACAGAGGGCACACAGGGAGGGCACACAGGGAGGGCACACAGGGAGGACACACAGAGGGCACACAGGGAGGGCACACAGGGAGGACACACAGAGGGCACACAGGGAGGACACACAGAGGGCACACAGGGAGGGCACACAGGGAGGACACACAGAGGGCACACAGGGAGGGCACACAGGGAGGGCACACAGGGAGGGCACACAGAGGGCACACAGAGGGCACACAGGGAGGGCACACAGGGAGGGCACACAGGGAGGGCACACAGGGAGGGCACACAGAGGGCACACAGGAAGGGCACACAGGGAGGGCACACAGGGAGGGCACACAGGGAGGACACACAGGGAGGGCACACAGAGGGCACACAGAGGGCACACAGGGAGGGCACACAGAGGGCACACAGGGAGGACACACAGGAAGGGCACACAGGGAGGGCACACAGGGAGGGCACACAGAGGGCACACAGAGGGCACACAGGGAGGGCACACAGGGAGGACACACAGGGAGGGCACACAGAGGGCACACAGGGAGGGCACACAGGGAGGACACACAGGGAGGACACACAGAGGGCACACAGAGGGCACACAGGGAGGACACACAGGGAGGACACACAGAGGGCACACAGAGGGCACACAGGGAGGGCACACAGGGAGGGCACACAGGGAGGGCACACAGGGAGGACACACAGGGAGGACACACAGAGGACACACAGGGAGGACACACAGAGGGCACACAGAGGGCACACAGGGAGGGCACACAGAGGGCACACAGGGAGGACACACAGAGGGCACACAGGGAGGGCACACAGGGAAGGCACACAGAGGGCACACAGGGAGGGCACACAGGGAGGGCACACAGGGAGGACACACAGGGAGGACACACAGAGGACACACAGGGAGGACACACAGAGGGCACACAGAGGGCACACAGGGAGGACACACAGGGAGGACACACAGAGGGCACACAGAGGGCACACAGGGAGGACACACAGGGAGGACACACAGAGGGCACACAGAGGGCACACAGGGAGGGCACACAGGGAGGACACACAGGAAGGGCACACAGGGAGGGCACACAGGGAGGGCACACAGGAAGGGCACACAGGGAGGGCACACAGAGGGCACACAGGGAGGGCACACAGGGAGGGCACACAGGGAGGGCACACAGG